>NC_092814.1:16874285-17181428 GCF_023375885.2 Dermacentor andersoni
AAAAGAACGAGGAGAAACTTAACGGGGAAACCGCACAAAAGGAACAGAAAAGAAAATTCGAATCTTTTAGGCCGATCCGCTGTTATAAATGCCACAAACTGGGACATATAGCTGTAAACTGCGGGAAGCCTACCGTAGTTTCCTCCTACGTGGGGGAAAAAGACGAGAATATGGAACTTTTAAGTCCATATCTTCACGACCTTCAAGTTAATGGCAAACCATGCCAAGTGCTAAGAGACGGTGCCGCCACGATGGACATTGTCCATCTGTCTTACGCGACGGTAGGTGACTTCACCGGAGAAGTAGCATGGATCAAACAGGTTTTAGAAGAACACAGCGTGTGTCTGCCCATGGCCAAAGTCAAAATCAGTGGACCATTCGGGGAGCTAGAGACTGAGGCTGCAGTTTCCAAATTTTTGTCACTGCAGTACCCTTACATCTTTTCGTATCGTTCAAATCAGTTACTGCATGAAAAAGGGCTTAAACTGGGAGAGGGCGTAGTACAGGCATTGACGCGAGGCCAAGCTCGTAAAATCGCGTCGCTTTCGGCTGAAGATGCACAAGCTGCTCCAGCGGAAGCAGAAAAGGGGATAACTTCCATACCCGAATCCGAGCTAGGCTCGAGGGATGAAAAATCATTCGAGGAGAGCCTGCCAGCTGACCAGCTCATTGAGAGCGTATCACTAGAGTGTCCAAGTTCAAGCCTGCAGGAAGAGCAAGCTGACGCACTCACAAGCGAGACAGGGTCGTTATTATCACCGACCTCAAAGAACTTAGATAAGCTCTTACGTGTGGATAGAGAGTCATTGGCAGCCGAGCAAAAGAATGATGAGAGCTTAGCTAAATTACATCGCACAGCCAAAGAAGGCATTGCTAGGCGCGACGTGACGATACATGAGAGAGGAGGATTGTTGTATCGGTACTACAGAGATCGAAAGGGTAGGATTTTAGATCAGTTAGTCGTACCTACTAAGTATAGGGAGGACCTTTTGAGCCTCTGTCATGGAAATGGGTGGTCCGGCCACCTAGGCATAAACAAATCAAAGGAAAGATTGCTTATGGAATACTACTGGCCTGGCTGTTTCAAAGACGTAGAAAACTTTGTAAGATCATGCGACGCCTGGCAGCGCTCTGGTAAACCAGGTGAGACGTGGAAAGCTCCACTGAAGGTAGTGCCCTTAATAACAGAACCTTTCAGACGACTTGTAATAGACACGGTAGGGCCTCTTCCAAAAACAAAATCGGGCTACAGGTACTTGTTTACCATGCTGTGTCCGGCTACAAAGTTTCCAGAAGCAATCCCTCTGAAAGAGCTCAGCTCCACCGAAGTAGTAGACGCGCTTTTGACAGTGTTTGCACGAGTTGGGTTTCCAGCCGAAATTCAGGCAGATCAAGTGTCAGTATTCACGAGCGCACTGACTTCCACATTCTTGCAGAAGTGCGGGGTAAAGTTAATACACAGTTCTGTCTATCACCCTCAGTCAAACAGTGTAGAGAGGTGGCATTCGGTGCTTAAGAGAGTTTTGCGTGCGCTCTGTTACGAGCGCAAGGAGGACTGGGAGAACTGTCTACCGCCAACTTTGTTTGCTTTGCGAACGGTTCCACGTGAAGCGACAGGGTTCTCGCCAGCAGAACTAGTGTATGGGAGGACACTCCGTTCTCCACTGAGAATGTTAAGAGAGATGTGGGAGGAAAGAGGGGAGAGTCCAACAGTGGTTGAATACGTGCTAAATTGCTGGAACGGCTAAGCGCAAGCCAATAACTAGTCAGAAAGAACATGGGAGTAGCTCAAAAGAACGCCAAATTCTATTACGACAAGAATGCGAGGCTTCGTACGTTTAACGCCGGAGACCAGGTAATGATCCTCAAACCTTCAAGAAAGAACAAGGTTGAAGTTCACTAGGACGGGCCCGTTAAAGTGTTGCCAAACTTTCAGACACTATCTATGCTCTCAAAATGCCCGGTCGCAGGAAGGAAGTGAAGATATATCACTGTAATTCGATGAAGCCGTATGTAGAACGGAGCGGAGTCGTTAACTATACCATCAAAGAGCAGGATGGCACTAGTACCAAGTTTAAGGAGTATAGGGCGACCTCCAACTGTGAAATCGGCCTAGAAGAAGTAGTAGAACACTCGGTAAGCTCGCACGCTCTAAGACCGGAGCAGCTAGATGAGCTAAAAGAGGTGTTAGGGGAATATCTCGACAGATTCAGCGATCGGCCGGATAGAACCGAACTAATAACGCATGAACTTGAGCTGACTTCAACCGAACCAGTAAGATCAAAGCCTTACAGGGTGTCTCCAAGACAGAGAGAGATTATGGAGGCAGAGATACAGCGCATGCTAGAGTTGGGAGTTATTGAGCCTGCTGAGAGTGACTACACGTCACTGCTAATACTGGTAGAAACCCCTAACAAGGACCCTCGTCCATGTGTTGACTACAGGAAGTTAAATGCCATCACTAGGGATCAGCTGTACCCGATACCCAACATTGAGGAACGAATTGAAAGAGTTAGCGCTGCTAAATACATTTCAACTATAGATCTCGTGCGGGGGTACTGGCAAGTTCTCCTTTCAGAAAGTTCCAGCCGCTATGCCGCATTCATCTCACCTGTAGGCACTTTTCGCCCTCTCGCACTCAGCTTCGGGCTGAAGAACGCGCCGTTTAGCTTCTCTAAGTTAATGGATATTGTCCTAAAAGACTTGTAGGAGTTCGCCTTGTCCTATCTTGATGATGTAGCAATTTTTTCGGACAGCTGGGAACAACACGTATCGCACCTCAAACAGGTGTTCTCACGGTTGAGGGAAGCCGGCCTAATGATGAAAGCAGAAAAGTGTAGGTTTGGTTGTTCGCAGGTTACTTATCTGAGCCATGTTGTCGGTCAGGGCATGAGACGGCCGGCCGAGCTGAAAATAGCTACGATTGGAGAATTTTCTCAGCCACGCACGAAAACAAACCTTCGTTCATTTTTGGGACTTGTGGGGTACTATCAACGGTACATTCCGAATTACTCGCAAATGGCAAGTCCATTAACGGACGCCCTCCGAAAGGGAGCACCGAGTAACGTACACTGGGATAAGGACAAAGAGAACGCTTTCCAAAGTTTGAAAACGCTATTGGTTTCTCGTCCTGTGCTTCGCGCGCCAGACTACACAAAGGAATTCATAGTTCAATGCGACGCAAGCGATAGAGATATGGGCGCGGTACTTAGTCAGGTCGGCGACGATAACGAGGAGCATCCTATCCTCTATGGCAGCCGTAAACTAAATGTAAGAGAGGAAGCCTGCAGCGCTTCAGAGAAGGACTGCGCTTGTTTAGTTTGGGCCGCCCAGAAGTTGTCGTGTTACTTGTACGGAGCGAAGTTCATCTTCGAGACCGATCACTGTCCTCTGACGTGGCTCAATCAAATGTCACACAAAAATGGCCGCTTGCTCCGATGGAGCCTCACTCTCCAAGAGTACAACTTCTCCGTTAGATATAAGAAGGGAAAGTTGCATAGCAATGCGGATGGTTTGAGCAGGCTAATTTGAATTCTGCGTTTGAGGGTCCTGCCTAAATTTTAGGGTTACTAGTGTTAATTTTGTTAAGCCAAGAAGATCCCCTCTCATTTAGCAGGATTCCCTCCATGATTGCTGAATTTGTCAGCACGAAATTGCTTCAGAAATTGGCATAGCGAAATGCAGCATTTTTTTGTTTCTGCACTTGTTTTTCTTTTCTTTTTTTTAAGCCTAGCGGGTCTAAAGTGAGAGCCAAGGTACGTCATCTCGGCGCAGAGCCGTGTTGTAGGGCTCATTTTGCAGTTGCCTGTCCTTGTTGGATGTTTTGGGGCGGTGACATCATTGCACAAGTGGTTACTGCGAGCCAAGACATCACCCCCTGGCCACCAGCCGTTCTCTTCCTGCTCAGCGGTTATCTGCGCTAGACATTCGACATTTTCCGGGCCATGGAGGCGCTGTTAAGAACGGCCAGCTGCAGTGCAAGTTTGCCACCCAGTTACGACTATGGCGTCAACATTCCCGGAGCGTCGCCGCCAACCTCTAGCCACAGCGTGACTAAATCGACTTTGTGTCGGGGAACAATACGCGCATCCTTCACTCTCCGTCGCTTCAGCTAGGATGCGTTCGATGAAGCAGGCTTTGTGCTGAAACCGCCGCCAACCTGTAGCCTCATGGCCGTTGTGATGGAATGAGTTCGGCGGGCCAACTATTGTTACCAAACTCCCCAACGCGGACCTGATCTGCTACGGGTGCGCGAGTTGCCGCGGGAACGCCGTTTTGCGCTCCTCCCCGACGTAAGACAACGCGCTACTCGGAACGGCTCCCGAGTACTACGAAGCCCCTCTGACGTCGGCTCCGGACCATCGTCCCTGTGTGTATGCGTGTGTGTGTGTAAACCGTGCCGCGGAGAGGCGGCTAGTTTGCGATGACTAAACGAACGTTAGCATCACCTTGTGTCGGGAGAGGACCGAGTGTTTAAAAACCGCTGTTGTGCGGCTGCTCAGGACACTCTCTCTCAAGCAGTCATGTTAGACTGATGTACTTTCTCAAACAGTCATGTTCGGCTGATATCTATACTGTAAATAAACCCATATTCCTCGTTCTCGTTTAGAAGCAGTCCTTCCCTTCATCAACCTCCTCGGCGTGGATAAGTTGGACGACGGCATGGGCCAGCTAACTTCTAACTCATGCCCGACTCCAATCTTGACAACGGATCACGAGCCATGGGATTGAGCCCCCAATCCTGACAGCGCACACTGCCGACGTTTTCCAGCTCAAGCCTTCTGCTTGTGAGGAGCACAAACTTGAATTTAGGAACAGCATCATCAAGCTAACCCTTTACTCTCGTGCACTTCCTTGTGACAAGCAAGAACATAAGTGTACTCCAGAAGAGAAAAACCACCTTATGCTACGCTACATGTATTGTGGGCGGCGTAAATTGGCGTTGCTGCTTTACGCGTATGGCCTAAGAATGACCTTATTACATTCAAATATATGTATACGACCATAAAGAGTCCAAACTGTTACTAAGCTGCTACTCTCATTATAGATCATACAGTTAATCATAGATTACCGAACAAGGTAAGAAACAATTTTCTTTCGCTTTCAGAAAAACGAGTTTACTTCTCTTTGCAAGTAACGGTGTTGGTTTGTTTTGCAAACGTGTACAGCTCGACACAAATTACCATGCATCCCTTTTATCCCGGGTGTCCCAGTTAACTTGGACCAAGCTTTTAAAAAATACAAGAGCTCTAGAAAAATTGTACCGACTGCATAGTAGCGGCAGTCGTGTGTACTCACAGCCAGTATTTCTTCAACACAAGGTATTTATTAATTCCTTTTAGTTAGTGAACTCTGTAATTATTGCTTGAATCGCAAACATGTAAATTACTAAGTTGTAGGACACCTTAAATAACCTCCGAATCAAGCATTTATTTCGTGCTGAAGCGTGCATGGTTTTCTCCAAAAAAAAAAGCCCGCGAAATATGAAACATATAGATGCGTGATCGCGCGCCGCTACTCAAGCGCCTCCAAGCAACATTTGAAAGATACAGGGCTGCGTTCGTATGCAGCCGTATGCCACCAACGACGTTGGAATCTCGCGGCAGATTGCTTATTTTTGCCTTTAGGGCGTACGGTGTGGTAGTTTCGCTGCTATACACGCGATCTTTCACGTAGCCCGACAAGAAGACCAGCGGTGTCATTTCCGGCGACATTCCAGGCCATGGTACAGGTCCGTGCCGGCCAATCCACTGTCCAGGAAAAGGCTTGTCGAGCCAGGCTCGAGGCTGACTACTACTGTACGCGCAGGAGCACCATCGTGTTGAAACCAGATATTCCGAAGGTGCGCAAGTGGAACGTCGCAACAGACGTCGTTCACGGGGCCCTCGAGGATGTCGTTGACGTAGCGTTGCGTCGTTAGTGTGTTGTCTGAAAAGATGGGTCCGACGATGCTGCCATCAAAAATACCGCACCAGACATTAAACTACCACTGGTATTCGTGTCGTGTTTCTGACAGCCAGTGGGGATTCCTATCACTCAAGTAGAGCGTGTTGTGAAGATTAACTTGTGCGTTTCTCGAAAAATTATCCTCCTCCGTCCAAAGCACGCGAGAGAGAAAATCCAGTTCTTCACATTTCGTGAAAATCCAATCGGCAAAGTCAAGCCTGTTTTCAAACTCTCGGTCGTCAAGTTTTTTGATAACGATGTACATGGTACGGGTGCAAATGACCTTTTTTTAAAACCCTCCACACTGATGACTTTGAAGTTACGGCCTCCGCAGTGGCGTCGCGCACACTATCGCAAGGGTTAGCAGCTTCCGCTTCTTGAACTAACGTCGCAGTCCTGTGTCGCTTACTTGTGCAGCCACCCGTCTCGCAAAGGACTTCGTACATTCTAAGTATTATTGACGGACTAGGTCCTCCTCCACAATGCCACATCCGGAATAGTTTGGCTGCCTTCGTTTTGTCGCCGTGCGCCGCCCCCAGAGCCAGGATCATTTAGCCTCCTGATCACTGGTGAAGGCTATGGCTGTCCTTTTGAAAAGCAGGTCACTGGCGTGGTACGGTTGAGATCTGAGTTACAGCTTAGCGCGCCAGCGTAGACGCCACTGAGCATGTTGTATAGCGCATGTACAGTGGCGTCTGCGCTGGTCCGCTGAGTTCTCTATGCTATGACTCTCTATTATCTACACACTGACACGTCAAGCAAAAATGATTTACGTAATCGACAACAGCATATGCTGACCGTTGTTGCGACTCGGACTCCGAAGACGTGGAATCTACTTTCATCGTGGAGGAGTAAGGGAACGTAAGGCTGGGCCCAATATTCAGGACGTTTTAAAAACACGTTTATATTTACATATTAAGAAGAAAATTCAAACTAATACAGAAAACGTTCATGAAGATGTTGTAGCAGCCGATCACTCCCGCCGTCCGTTGCTCCTTTTATTCCCTGCGTGATCATTGTTCAGTCACTTCCCCCAATCGATGACCTTAGGTACCACCAATCCGGAGGTCGGTTGCACTTTCCCTCAAAAGGGAGCTTGGTCGGAAACGCACGCACATCACTGGGCACAAACAGGGAAAGGGGAGAACGTTCGGTGACTCCGATCGTACACTGACTCAGTCCCCGGTGTCGACATGCCAATTTGGGCGGCTGACAGGAGATGGCCGCATCATTCTAGTGGGCGCGTCTTCGACGTACACTGTCTCCGATCGTACACTGACTCCGTCCCCGGCGTGGACATGCCAATTTGGGCGGCTGACAGGTAATCGCCGTATCATTGCACTGGCCGCATCTTCGACGTACACTGGCTCCGATCTTACGCTGACTCCGTCCCCGGCGTGAACATGCCAATTAGGGCGGCTGACAGCTGATTCACTGTATCATTGTACTGACCGCGTCTAGGGCGTACACGGTCTCCGATCGCACACTGAATCCGTCGCCGGCGTGGAAAGCCAATTTGGGCGACTTACAGGTGATGGCCGTATCATTGCACTGGCCGCATCTTCGACGTACAGTCGAGCGCGATTTGAAGGTTATCGCGCGAGCGTCGACCGGGAACGAGTACAGCGCCATGGCCCAGAATTCTCTGCCGAGGCGAGGGAATTATCAGGCCTGCTTCCCTCACTCTTTTTGCTGTTCCTTCAGCAGCCGTCACTCCCTGCTGGGCTATAAGTTTCTTTCTTTTTCTTTTTTTTTTGGTTCTGCGAACAGGCTGTGATCGCAGTGGGCACGACGTATTCTTCGGTATTATCTGAAATTGAACGTTACGAAGCTGTATCTAGCCTATGTAACGTCATTGCTGCTGAGCCAGGAAGAATGGGTGACCAAGAACATTAGCTTAAGCCCGCGAAGATACGAGGTAACCAATTCCACACTTTATCGCAACAAATGGAAAGCTTAGAATAGAGAGAAAGGGCGGTGAGTTTGTCGCGGGGTGATGGTTGTTGTATGTAACAGCGAACGAGGGAGAGAAGAGTGCGAAATCATGATTTTTCCTCACCCGAAACCGGCCGCCAGGTGCCTGGAGTGCTGGGCTGGTTGACGCTCGCGCGATAACCTTCAAATCGCGCTCGACTGTACATTGTCTCTGAACGTACACTGACTCCGTCGCCGGCGTAGACATGCCAATTTGGGCGGCTGACAGGTGATGGCCTTATGATTGCACTGGCCGCGTCTTCAGCGTACACTGTCTCCGATCTTACACTGACTCCGTCCCCGGCGTGGACATGCCAATATGGGCGGCTGACAGGTGATGGCCGTATCATTGCACTGGCCGCGTCTTCAGCGTGGACATGCCAATTTGGGCGGCTGACAGGTGATGGCCGTATCATTGCACTGGCAGCGTCTTCGACGTACACTGCCTCCGATCGTACGCTGACTCCGTACCCGGCGTGGACATGCCAATTAGGACGGCTGACAGCTGATGCACCGGATAATTGCACTGGCCGCGTCTCCGGCGTACACTGTCTCGGACCGTACACTGACTCCGTCACCGGCGTCGACATGCCAATTTGGGCGGCTAATAGGTGATGCACTGTATCATTGTATTGGCCGCATCTTCGACGTACACTGTCTCCGATCGTACGCTGACTCCGTCCCCGGCGTGGACATGCCAATTAGGGCGGCTGACAGCTGATGATCCGGATCATTCCACTGCCAGCGTCTCCGGCGTACACTGTCTCGGATCGTACACTGACTCCGTTCCCGTCGTCGACATGCCAATTTGGCCGACTGACAGCTGATGCACCGGATCATTGCACTGGCAGCGTCTCCGGCGTACACTGTGTCCGATCGTACACTGACTCCGTCGCCGGCGTGGACAGGCCAATTTGGGCGACTGACAGGTGATGGCCGTATCATTGCACTGGCAGCGTCTCCGGCGTACACTGTCTCCGATCGTACACTGACTCCTGTTAGATACGGGGCCGTTTCCTGAGCCTACTTCGAGTTCCCCAGACCACATCAATCGCACCACAGCTAATTGAGGAGCGCAGAAACACGGATGCCACATTCCAGAGGCGCGCACGTGCAAACAAGTTCAAGGCCCCCACTTCGTACGCCGCCGGTGGAGCTATTCAATGCTTGACTCTTCCAGAAAGCGAGGGGATAGCCCGGCACTGTTGCAAGTAAAGCGGGTCCCGAAGCAAGACGGTTGTGATGTACCGGGTAGGCCTGCCAGCGTAGCCCCCATACGCCCATTGTGCCGACGCGTTGCAAGCCAGCAAGGCAAGACCGCAGGGCGACCAAGCGGCGACTCTCTTCGCCGGGTATGACACCATCGCACGGGCGCCTACCATTGGCCGAAAATGGCGTCATCTGACCGGGCTCGCCCATTGGCTGAACGTCGTTTTAAGCCAAGACACCGAAGGGTTTAAAAGACGCAGACCGGGAGAAGCAGGAGAGGATTCCTAGAGCATTCCTTGATTCATCTCTCTCGAACTTCTTGCGACGGGCCGCAGCGTCCGAGTTGCTGCCGGCCCGTAATGACTCTACTACTGTTAATTGACGCTCACTGTAAATAATGCAAATAAACCTCCCAAGTTTTTCATCCCGAAGTCCGTCCTAACTCCTACAACTGGTGGCAGCGGTGGGATCGCCCCCAAATGCAACAGCTGGTGGCAGCGCTACGGATCAATCTTCGTCGAGAGAAGCCCTGAGGAACCCGGAACAGCGAAAAAGAGCCTTCGTCCAAAGGAGTTGCGAGGAACCGGGAAGAGCGAAGAAGAGAGAGCCTTCGTCGAAAGAGGTCCTAAGAAACTGGGAGTAGCGAAGAGCGAGCCTTCGACCGAGGGAGTCCTGAGGAACGGGGAACAGCGGACCAATGAACCAGATGGCAGGGTGCTGCAACCGTAAGTGAGCGCATGGTTTTTTTCCTTTTGATTCGCCAGATTCAAATGTTGTGTGTTCATTTTGATAGTTCTGGGAATCGGGAATTTGTTGAATTGTGTGTTTGCACAAATTAAGGAAAACAGTTCTAACCACCAGTCGGGGCAGCTGCCATGGATCTTAGAAGGTTGACGAGGTTAGACTTGTTGTTGGTGTGCGACGATTTGGGAGTTGAGGCGGACGAACAGATGAAAACGCCAGCTATCATAAAGGCGATTCAAGATAGTGGCAATGATGATAAAAGCATTGAGCTTGCTTGGGAGGTGATTCAAGAACCACGGGAGCGTGAGCGTCGTGAACGTAAGCGTGAGAGTCACGAACGTAAGCAAAAGCACGAGAAAGAGATAGCAGCCTTGGAAAAACAGATACAATATTTTCAGCAGTTAAAGGAACAAAGGCAACGCCTGTCTGAAAATTCTGTAGGCAGTACAGAGCACAAGAATGAGGAAGTGTCTCGCGGATTTGCGCCAAAATCAGACGAGGAGAGTAGTGCCTGTGAGATTGGCTGCACATTCATAGGTTAAGGGAAAAGGCTAGCTGCTAAGGATGCCTTAGTGGCAACAGAAGCCGTTAAAGGCCGCAGGGAGAGCGACGAGGTGCTGTGCCAACAGATGACTGTAGAGACAGCTAGGCCAGCTGCGAACAAATTAGCACAGTTACCGCGCGTGTGCGTCGCTTGTAATGTTAGCGAGGTTGCTAGCGAAGAAAAGGGTACTGCTGACCCGATAGACACGAGCACCCATGTCGAGTCAGATCTCCCTGCCGAAGAGATGTGCCAGCTGGGCGATGCAGTTGAGAGTAGTTCTCGGGGTGGCAAGCTCCGTAGCTCACGAGAGAACAACTGCATTGTTCAGGGATCGGTGCAGCTCTCCGCCAGTCTAGGTAGCCTAGATAGGGATGATTCAGTTAGTAATCATTCGGACTGTGCGCGTGAGACAGCGATCAATACCGACGCGCTGTGTGCTGATGCACAGCGTGAGCTGGGCAATGCTGTAGAGGGCAGTTCGCAAGAGTGCGAGTTGCATAACTCGAGTAAAGCCTGCTGCATTGTTCAAGAGTCGGTTGAGCTGTCCGCCAGTCGAGGCAAAGTGAGAGTAGATTTAAATGTAAATCACTCAGACTGTGCGGGTAAGAGACCGATCCGGGCCGATGAGATGTGTAACGGCCAGCACGAGGCATGAGAAGGTGGCATAAAAGAGCATTCCAAGAGAAAGCGCAGCAGAAAGAAGCGCCCTAAAGATAGGAATGCGGTGACTAATGTAGCGCCGCCAAAGACGGCGAGAGACCCAAAAGGGCAGGGCGCGAAGAAAAGAAAGGTGCGGTCGTCACTGACGATGTTGACGCATCCAAGATATTCGAGCCACCGGTCAAAGGGGGACCGCGAAGCATGTTCTGCACGGACGCGGACAAAAGGCACGGGGCAGTTAAATTCCTCGTCGTTCCGTCATTCTCTTCGAAGCTCAGCGTGTAGTACAAAGAAGCGCACGGTGGCAAGCCGAGACCAGGTGGGGAGTAGCGACGCGGTCAATCGAGTTCGTGTTGAAAGCGGGGCGCCAGGACGCAAATTGGCAGGGGACGGTAACGTCTTGGGGGAGCTGATAGTGAGTCGGCCCTTTTGTTGTTCTTCGGCAGCCAGAATAGCTTTCAAGCCGCGACCACCTCGGGTACGGCTCAAAGTATGAGTCAGACGTAAGCATTTGAAACGGGATGCCAAGGGAGCTTCCGTAGAAATGAAGTGTCTTGTTTTATTTTTGAGCACTCGGATAATTTTCGTGATTTAAGTTTCTTTCAATATGTAAAAGTATGAGCTTTGTTTGTGTTTTGTTAGAGTAGCTCGAGATTTGAAAGACGCGTTTTTTTGTAAACATGTACTCTCGCGAGTGTTAGTTAATGAGTAAATAGGCTTTCTTTTTGTATACGAGTAACCTGAGTGTCAAGGTTATCGGTGAGGGGCCTATCATAACGCGTGTGTGTTTTAGTTAACCTTCTTTTTTTATACGTTTTTTTTATTTTATAAGGTTAACCACGTAGGTTTTCAGTGAGTGCATGATTTGCACTGAGCAGCGTTCTTAGTTCCATTGGCGCGTATCCTGTGTGGATGGACGGAAGCAGATTTATGACTGGGTTGCTCGTGTGTGTTGAGGGCAGCCGTATTCTGACTCCATTAGCGAGCGAGCGGGGAACGAGTTATTAGCCGACACATGTTTTTTAAAAAGATTTTGCGGAGTGCGTAAGTTACGCAAATTAAGTTCTGGCTTAAGGTACGTGTCCTGTATTGACTAGAGAAAGACACGTGAGTAGGCGTAATGAAAAGTTTGCCTACAACGCAAGTACGCGTTCTGTTTAGTGACCACAATGCTAGCGCGCTTGTGATTACGTACTTGTGAAGGTGACGAGACGGTTCAGTGGCACCGATACGTGAGATAAGTACGCCACTGTGTTAGCATTGGAAACATGCTGTTCGAGTAGTTGGGCCACTTAGGTTACGTTCGGCTGTTTTCACTGTTTGTTTGCAACGGCAACGACCCATTGTTTTGATAGAAAAATAGCCCTCTGGTCTTGTCGGCATTCGGGGAGAAATGTATAGCGGTTTGGAAAGGTGGTGGGAACTGCTTTGTCAAAATTGGGGAAATAAAAGATCAGGGTTAATTTTGACTCAGTAATAGCCTGGCGAGTCAGGGGTGAAGAGCCTGCGCATACGCGTGGTGCAGCGCTGTGTTGTTTTGTTTGTTTGACGTATGTTCTCCAGGGCCCAGGATACCGAAGTTCGTCAAACGAGGCTCGACACCAGTACCCTGCAGGTTCTTTCAGCGTTCCTCATGGCCAGCGAATTGAGTTCACCAGCCATTCAGAACTTCCGGGGCGAGGATGAGCTGTTAGATACGGGGCCGTTTCCTGAGCCTACTTCGATTTCCCCAGACCACATCAATCGCACCACAGCTAATTGAGGAGAAGCACGGATGCCACATTCCAGAGGCGCGCGCGTGCAAACAAGTTGAAGGCTGTTAAGAATGGCGAGCTGCAAGGAAAAATTGCCACCCAATTACGACTGGGGGACAAGGCGCGCATCCCCCACTCTCCGTCGCTGCAGCAAGACTGCGTTCGAAGAACCGGGCTTTCTGCTGAAAACCGCCCCCATGCACCAGCCCCATCGCCGTTGTGACGAAACGGGCTCGACGGACGAACTATTGTACCCGAGGTCCCCAGTGCGAACCTGATTTCGCTACGCATGAGCAAGCCGCGGCGGGACAACGAGCTACCCAGGATGTCTCCGAGCTTCCCGGAACGACTCCCCTCGGTCGTCGGCTCCAGTCCTTCGCACCTGTGTGTTTGCGTGTGTGCGTGCGTCACCTTGTCGCGGGAGGCGGCTAGTTTTGCGATGACGAAACGAACATTCGGGCCTTGTATCGCCGAAGGACCGAGCGTTTAAAAAACGGCTGTTGGGCGGAGGCTCGACACACTTCTCTCGTGCAGTCAGGTTGGACTGACACTCTTTTTCTTAAGCAGTCATGTTAGACTGATTTAATTTCTGTAAATAAACCCATTTTCCTCGTTCTCGATGAGAAGCAGTTCTTCCCCTCATCGACGTCCTCAGCGTGTTTAAGTTGGACGACGGCATGGGCCAGCTACCTTCGAGTTCATGCCGGACTCCAATCTTGGCAACGGATCTCGAGCGATGGGATTGAGCCCCCCAATCCTGACAACTGGCTGACAGCGGTGAGATAGACTTTGCGACATGGTGCTGTATCTGCGGTGAGTGCTTGATTCTTGCTTTGACTCTCTAGGCTTCATTTTGTGGTTGTTCTCTTTAGAACTGTAGGGAAGCTAGATTGTTGTGTGTTAGCTAGGTTGTGTTTTCCTAGGTAGATTTAGAGAGCAGAATCAAGGCAGTAAAGCAGCAGTCATGGGGTTAAGGACACTGCTGAGAGACGAGTTGTTGATTGTTGGTGAGGAACTGGGCCTAGATGTACGCGAGGAAATGCTAAGATCAGAATTATTGCATATCATTTCCGAACAGGCCAGTGAGGAAGATATTCAAATGGGATTGGAACTTCTCAAAGAGAGAGAGAAACGGGAAAGAGAAAGAGCAGAACGGGAAAGAGAAAGAGAAGAACGGGAAAGAGAAGAACGCGATAAAGATCGCGAGTTAAGAAAAATGCAACTTGAACTTGAAAGCAAACGTTTGGAGTTGTCTCAAGGGAGTGAAGGCGCTCTGGGACGATCAAGTGAGGCAGAATCGTACCGCATGGACAGGCTATTAAAACCATTTGAGGTCGGGACCGACATAGGCTTGTTCCTAAGCAATTTTGAAAGGACTTGCGAAAAGATGAACTTCGGCCCGAGTACATGGCCACAGCAGTTGCTGTCTATGTTGCCGTGTGAGGCGGCGGAGGTAATCGCCAGACTGAGTGCACAGGATGCATATGATTATGCAAAAGTTAAGGCTAGTCTCCTGAAGAAATACCGCCTTTCAGCCGAAGCTTTTCGGCAAAGGTTTAGGAGCACAGGCAAGAAAGATAGCGATGGCTATCCGGAGTTTGCATATAGCTTAAAGGCCAACCTAGTCGAGTGGCTTAAAAGCGCGGAAGCGTACGACAGCAGAGACATGATCATTGAATGCATGTGTCTAGAGCAGTTTTACAAAACCATCCCCCAAGCTGTGAAACTGTGGGTGCAAGACAGAGGTAATGTAAACACTGTGGAAAGGGCGGCTGATTTAGCCGAAGAGTACGCAACCCGTAGAAAGTTGAACGCCGAGGAGGGAAACTGGGACGGCCGAAATGGACCGCGGAAACCATTTCCGTTCAAAAAGGGTGCGCAGACTAGACGATCGGAGCCTGTATACATGGCGGAAAAGCCCGCAGAAAAGAGCGAGGAGAAACTTAACGGAGAAACCGCACAAAAACAACAGGAAAGAAAATTTGAATCTTTTAGACCAATGCGCTGTTACAAATGCCACAAACTGGGACATATAGCTGTAAACTGCGAGAAGTCTAGCGTAGTTTTCTCCTACGTGGAGGAAAAGGATGAGAATATGGAACTTTTAAGTCCATATCTTCACGACCTGCAAGTTAATGGAAAACCATGCCGAGTGCTAAGAGACAGTGCCGCCACGATGGACATTGTCCATCCGTCTTACGTGACGGTAGATGACTTGACCGGAGAAGTAGCATGGATAAAACAGGTTGTAGAAGAACACAGCGTGTGTCTGCCCATGGCCAAAGTCAAAATCAATGGACCATTCGGGGAGCTAGAGACTGAGGCTGCAGTTTCCAAATTTTTGTCACTGCAGTATCCTTACATCTTTTCGAATCGTTCGAATCGGTTACTGTGTGACAAAGGGCTCAAACTGGGAGAGGGCATAGTACAGGCATTGACCCGAGGCCAAGCTCGTAAGATCGCGGCGCTTTCGGTGGAAAATGCACACGCTCCTCCAGCGGAAGCAGAAAAGGGGATAACTTCAATACCCGAATCCGAGCTAGGCCCGAGGGACAAAAGAACAGTTGAGGAGAGCCTGCCAGCTGACCAGCTCAATGAGAGCGTAGCACTTAAGTGTCAAAGTTCTAGCCTGCAGGAAGAGCAAGATGACGCACTCACAAGCGAGAGAGGGTCGTTATTATCACCGGCCTCAAAGAACTTTGATCAGCTCTTACGTGTGGATAAAGAGTCACTGGCAGCTGAGCAAAAGAATGATGAGAGCTTAGCTAAATTACATCACACAGCTAAAGAAGGCATTGCTAGGCGCAACGTGACGATACATGAGAGAGGAGGTTTGTTGTATCGGCACTACAGAGATCGAAAGGGTAGGATTTTAGATCAGTTAGTCGTACCTAATAAGTATAGGGAGGACCTTTTGAGTCTCTGTCATGGAAATGGGTGGTCCGGCCACCTAGGCATAAACAAATCAAAGGAAAGATTGCTTATGGAATACTACTGGCCTGGCTGTTTCAAAGACGTAGAAAACTTTGTAAGATCATGCGACGCCTGCCAGCGTTCGCGTAAACCAGGAGAGACATGGAAAGCTCCACTGAAGGTAGTGCCCTTAATAACAGAGCCTTTCAGACGACTTGTAATAGACACGGTAGGGCCTCTTCCAAAAACAAAATCGGGCTACAGGTACTTGTTTACCATGCTGTGTCCGGCTACCAAGTTTCCAGAAACAATCCCTTTGAGAGAGCTCAGTTCCACCGAAGTAGTAGACGCGCTTTTAACAGTGTTTGCACGAGTTGGGTTTCCAGCCGAAATTCAGGCAGATCAAGGGTCAGTATTCACGAGCGCCCTGACTTTCACATTCTTGCAAAAGTGCGGGGTAAAGTTAATACACAGTTCTGTCTATCACCCTCAGTCAAACAGTGTAGAGAGGTGGCATTCGGTGCTTAAGCGAGTTTTGCGTGCGTTCTGTTATGAGCACAAGGAGGACTGGGAGAACTGTCTGCCGGCAACGTTGTTTGCTTTGCGAACTGTTCCACATGAAGCGACAGGGTTCTCACCAGCAGAACTAGTGTATGGGAGGACACTCCGTTCTCCACTGAGAATGTTAAGAGAGATGTGGGAGGAAAGAGGTGAGAGTCCAACAGTGGTTGAATACGTGCTAAATTTACTGGAACGGCTAAGCGCAACCCAAGAACTAGTCGGAAAGAACATGGGAGTAGCTCAAAAGAACGCCAAATTCTATTACGACAAGAATGCGAGGCTTCGTACGTTTAACGCCAGAGACCAGGTAATGATCCTCAAACCTTCAAGAAAGAACAAGCTTGAAGTTCACTGGGACGGGCCCGTTAAAGCGTTGCACAAACTTTCAGATACTAACTATGCTTTGAGAATGCCCATCGCAGGAAGGAAGTGAGGATATATAACTGTAATTTGATGAAGCCGTATGTAGAGCGGAGCGGAGTCGTTAACTATACCATCAAAGAGCCGGATGGCATTAGTACCAAGTTTAAGGAGTATAGGGCGACCTCCAACTCTGAAATCGGTCTAGAAGAAGTAGTCGAGCACTCGGTAAGCTCGCACGCTCTATGACCCGAGCAGCTAGATGAGCTAAAAGAGGTGTTAGGGGAATATCTCGACACATTCAGCGATCGGCCGGGTAGAGCCGAACTGATAACGCATGAAATTGAGCTGACATCAACCGAACCAGTAAGATCAAAGCCTTACAGGGTGTCTCCAAGACAGAGAGAGATTACGGAGGCAGAGATACAGCGCATGCTAGAGTTGGGAGTTATTGAGCCCGCTGAGAGTGACTACACGTCACCGCTAATACTGGTAGAAACCCCTAACAAGGACCCTCGTCCGTGTGTTGACTACAGAAAGTTAAATGCCATCACTAGGGATCAGCTGTACCCGATACCCAACATTGAGGAACGAATTGAAAGAGTTAGCGCTGCTAAATACATTTCAACTATAGATCTCGTGCGGGGGTACTGGCAAGTTCCCCTTTCAGAAAGTGCCAGCCGCTATGCAGCATTCATCTCGCCTGTAGGCACTTTTCGCCCTCTCGCACTCAGCTTCGGGCTGAAGAACGCGCCGTTTAGCTTCTCTAAGTTAATGGATATTGTCCTAAAAGACTTGCAGGAGTTCGCCTTGCCCTATCTTGATGATGTGGCAATTTTTTCGGACAGCTGGGAACAACACGTATCGCACCTCAAACAGGTGTTCTCACGGTTGAGGGAAGCCGGCTTGACGATGAAAGCGGAAAAGTGTAGGTTTGGTTGTTCGCAGGTTACTTATCTGGGCCATGTTGTCGGTCAGGGCATGAGACGGCCGGCGGAGCTGAAAATAGCTACGATTGGAGGATTTTCTCAGCCGCGCACGAAAACGGACCTTCGTTCATTTTTGGGACTTGTGGGGTACTATCAACGGTACATTCCGAATTACTCGCAAATGGCAAGTCCATTAACGGACGCCCTCCGAAAGGGAGCACCGAGTAACGTACACTGGGATAAGGACAAAGAGAACGCTTTCCAAAGTTTGAAAACGCTATTGGTTTCTCGCCCTGTGCTTCGCGCGCCAGACTACACAAAGGAATTCATAGTTCAATGCGACGCAAGCGACAGAGGTATGGGCGTGGTACTTAGTCAGGTCGGCGACGATAACGAGGAGCATCCTATCCTCTATGCCAGCCGTAAACTAAATGTAAGAGAGGAAGCCTACAGCGCTTCAGAGAAGGAATGTGCTTGTTTAGTTTGGGCCGCACAGAAGTTGTCGTGTTACTTGTACGGAGCGAAGTTCATCTTCGAGACCGACCACTGTCCTCTGACGTGGCTCAATCAAATGTCACACAAAAATGGCCGCTTGCTCCGATGGAGCCTCACTCTCCAAGAGTACAACTTCTCCGTTAGATATAAGAAGGGAAAGTTGCATAGCAATGCGGATGGTTTGAGCAGGCTAATTTGAATTCTGCGTTTGAGGGTCCCGCCTGAATTTTAGGGTTACTAGTGCTAATGTTATTAAGCGAAGAAGATCCCCTCTCATTTAGCAGGATTCCATCCATGATTGCTGAATTCGTCAGCAGGAATTTGCTTCAGAAATTGGCATAGCGAAATGCAGCATTTTTTTGTTTCTGCACTTCTGTTGTTTTTTTTTTTTTTTGAAGCCTAGCGAGTCTAAAGTGGGAGCCAATGCACGTCATCTCGGCGTAGAGCCGTGTTGTGGGGTTCATTTTGCAGTTGCCTGTCCTTGTTGGATGTTTTGGGGCAGTGACATCAATACACAAGTGGTCGCTGCGAGCCAAGATATCAATCCCCCCCTGACCACCTGCCGTTCTCTTCCTGCCTAGCGGTTGTCAGCGCTAGACAGTCGAGATTTTTCGGGTCATGGAGGCGCTGTTAAGAATGGCGAGCTGCAAGGAAAAATTGCCACCCAATTACGACTGGGGGACAAGGCGCGCATCCCCCACTCTCCGTCGCTGCAGCAAGACTGCGTTCGAAGAACCGGGCTTTCTGCTGAAAACCGCCCCCATACACCAGCCCCATCACCGTTGTGACGAAACGGGTTCGACGGACGAACTATTGTACCCGAGGTCCCCAGTGCGAACCTGATTTCGCTACGCATGAGCAAGCCGCGGCGGGACAACGAGCTACCCAGGATGTCTCCGAGCTTCCCGGAACGACTCCCCTCGGTCATCGGCTCCAGTCCTTCGCACCTGTGTGTTTGCGTGTGTGTGTGCGTCACCTTGTCGCGGGAGGCGGCTAGTTTTGCGATGACGAAACGAACATTCGCGGCCTTGTATCGCCGAAGGACCGAGCGTTTAAAAAACGGCTGTTGGGCGGAGGCTCGACACACTTCTCTCGTGCAGTCAGGTTGGACTGTCACACTTTCTCTTGAGCAGTCATGTTGGACTGACACTCTTTTTCTTAAGCAGTCATGTTAGACTGATTTAATTTCTGTAAATAAACCCCTTTTCCTCGTTCTCGATGAGAAGCAGTTCTTCCCTTCATCAACGTCCTCAGCGTGTTTAAGTTGGACGACGGCATGGGCCAGCTACTTTCGAATTCATGCCGGACTCCAATCTTGGCAACGGATCTCGAGCGATGGGATTGAGCCCCCAATCCTGACAAGGCCCCAACTTCGTACGCCGCCGGTGGAGCTATTCAATGCTTCACTCTTCCAGAAAGCGAGGGGCTAGCCCGGTACTGTTGCAAGTAAAGCGGGTCCCGAAGCAAGACGGCTGTGATGTACCGGGAAGGCCTGGCAGCGTAGCCCCCATACGCCCATTGTGCCGACGCGTTGCAAGCCAGCAAGGCAAGACCGCAGGGCGACCAAGCGGCGACTCTCTTCGCCAGGTATGACACCATCGCACGGGCGCCTACCATTGGCCGAAAATGGCGTCATCTGAGCGGGCTCGCCCATTGGCTGAACGTCGTTTTAAGCCAAGACACCGAAGGGTTTAAAAGACGCAGACCGGGAGCAGCAGGAGAGGATTCCTAGAGCATTCCTTGATTCATCTCTCTCGAACTTCTTGCGACGGGCCGCAGCGTTCGAGTTGTTGCCGGCCCGTAATGACTCTACGACTGTTAATTGACGCTCACTGTAAATAATGTAAATAAACCTCAGAAGTTTTACATCCCGAAGTCCGTCCACAATTCCTACACACCGTCGCCAGCGTGGACTTGTTAATTTCGGCGGCTGAGAGGTGATGGCCGTATCATTCCTGAGGCCACGTCTCAGGCGTACACTGTCTCAGATAGTACACTGACTCCGTCCCCGGTGTCGACATGCCAATTTGGGCGGCTGATAAGTGATGCACTTTATCATTGTACTGGCTGCGTCTTCGGCGTACACTGTCTCCGATCGTACGCTGACTCCGTCCCAGGCGTGGACAATGCCAATATTTGGGCGGCTGATATGTGCTACACTGTATCATTTTACTGGCCGCGTCTCCGGCGTACACTGTCTCCGCTCGTACAATGATTCCGTCCCCGGCGTGCACATGCCAATTTGGGCGGCTGACAGGTCATGGCCGTATCATTGCACTGGTCGCATCTTCGACGTACACTGTCTCCAATCGTACACTAACTCCGTCCCCGGCGTCGACATGCCAATTTGGGCGGCTGATTGGTGATGCACCGGATCATTGCACTGGCCGCGTCTCCGGCGTACCGATCGTACACTGACTCCGTCCTCAGCGTCGACATGCCAATTTGGGCGGCTGATAGGTGATGCACTGTATCATTGTACTGGCCGCGTCTCCGGCGTACACTGTCTCGGATCGTACACTGACGCCGTTCCCGGCGTCGACATGCCAATTTGGGCGGCTGATAAGTGATGCACTGTATCATTGTACTGGCCGCGTCTCCGGCGTACACTGTCTCGGATCGTGCACTGACTTCGTCCCCGGCGTCGACATGCCAATTTGGGCGGCTGATAAGTGATGCACTGTATCATTGTACTGGCCGCGTCTTCGACGTACACTGTCTCCGATCGTACGCTGACTTCGTCCCCGGCGTGGACATGCCAATTTGGGCGGCTGATAGGTGATGCACTGTATCATTGTACTGGCCGCGTCTCCGGCGTACACTATCTCCGATCGTGCACTGACTCTGTTCCCGGCGTGGACATGCCAATTTGGGCGGCTGACAGGTGATGGCTGTATCATTTCACTGGCCGCGTCTCCGGCGGACACTGTCTCTGATCGTACACAGACTCCGTCCCCAGCGTCGACATGCCAATTTGGGCGGATGATTGGTGATGCACTGTATCATTGTACTGGCCGCGTCTTCGGCGTACACTGTCTCCGATCGTACGCTGACTCCGTCCCCGGCGTGGACATGCCAATTAGGGCGGCTGACAGCTGATGCACCGGATCATTGCACTGGCAGCGTCTCCGGCGTACATAGTCTCGGATCGTACACTGACTCCGTCCCCGGCGTCGACATGCCAATTTGGGCGTCTAATAGGTGATGCGCTGTATCATTGTACTTGCCGCGTCTGCGGCGTACACTGTCTCGGATCGTACACTGACTCCGTCCCCGGCGTGGACATGCCAATTTGGGCGGCCGACAGGAGATGGCCGTATCATTGCACTGGGCGCGTCTTTAGCGTACACTGTCTCCGATCGTACACTGACTCCGTCCCCGGCGTGGAAATGCCAATTTGGGCGGCTGACAGGCGATGGCCGTATCATTGCACTAGCCGCATCTTCCGCGTACAGTCGAGCGCGATTTGAAGGTTATCGCTCGAGCGCCAACAAGCCCAGCACTCCAGGCACCTGGCAGCCGGTTTCGGGACAGTAAAAATCATGATTTCGCACTCGTCTCTCCCTCGTTCGCTGTTAAATACAACAACCATCACCCCGCGACAAACTCACTGCCCTTTCTCACTATTCTAAGCTTTCCATTTGTTGCGATAAAGTGTCGACTTGGTTACCTCGTATCTTCGCGGGCTTAAGCTAATGTTCTTGGTCACCCATTCTTCCTGGCTCAGCAGCAATGACGTCACATAGGATAGATACAGCTTCGTAACGTCCAATTTCATATAATACCGAAGAATACGTCGTCCGCACTACGATTACTGCCTGTTCGCAGAACCACAAAAAAAAAGAAAGAGACTGAAAGCCCAGCAGGGAGTGACGGCTACTGAAGGAACAGCAAAAAGAGTGAGGGAAGCAGGTCTGATACCTCCCTGGCCTCGGCAGAGAATTCAGGGAAATGGCGCTGTTCGCGTTCCCGGTCGACGCTCGCGCGATAACCGTCAAATCGCGCTCGACTGTACACTGTCTCCGATCGTACACTGACTCCGTCCCCGGCGTGGACATGCCAATTTGACCGGCTAACAGGTGATGGCCATATCATTGCACTGGCAGCGTCTTCGGCGTACACTGTCTCCGTTCGTACACTGACTCCGTCCCAGGCGTGGACATGCCAATTTGAGCGGCTGAGGGTGATGCACCGGATCATTGCACTGGCCGCGTCTCCGGCGTACGCTGTCTCCGATCATTCATTAACTCCTCCCCGGCGTGGACATGCCAATTTGGGCGGCTGATAGGTGATGCACTGTATAATTGTACTGGCCGCGTCTGCGGCGTACACTGTCTCCCATCGTACACTGGCTCCGCCCCGGCGTGGACATGCCAATTTGTGCGGAAGACAGCTGATGGCGTATCATTCCACCGGCCGCGTCTCCGGCGGACACTGTCTCCGATCGTACACTGACTCCATCCCCGGCGTGGACATGCCAATTTGGGCGGCCGACAGGGGATGGCCGTATCATTGTACTGGCCGCGTATCCGGTGTACACAGTCTCCGATCGTACACTGACTCCGTCCCCGGCGTCGACATGCCAATTTGGGCGGCTGATAAGTGATGCACTGTATCATTGTACTGGCCGCGTCTCCGGCGTACACTGTCTCGGATCGTAGACTGACTCCGTTCCCGGCATCGACATGCCAATTTGTGCGGCTAATAGGTGATGCACTGTATCATTGTACTGGCCGCGTCTCCGGCGTACACTGTCTCGGTTCGTACACTGACTTCGTCCCCGGCGTCGACATGCCAATTTGGGCGGCTGATAAGTGATCCACTGTATCATTGTACTGGCCGCGTCTTCGGGGTACACTGTCTGCGATCGTACGCTGACTCCGTCCCCGGTGTGGACATGCCAATTTGGGCGGCTGATAGGTGATGCACTGTATCATTGGACTGGCCGCGTCTCCGGCGTACACTGTCTCCGATCGTGCACAGACTCTGCTCCCGGCGTGGACATGCCAATTTGGGCGGCTGACAGGTGATGGCTGTATCATTTCACTGGCCGCGTCTCCGGCGGACACTGTCTCTGATCGTACACTGACTCCGTCCCCGGCGTCGACATGCAAATATGGGCGGCTGATTGTTGATGCACTGCATCATTGTACTGGCCGCGTCTTCTGCGTACACTGTCTCCGATCGTACGATGACTCCGTCCCCGGCGTGGACATGCCCATTAGGGCGGCTGACAGCTCATGCACCGGATCATTGCACTGGCCGCGTCTCCCGCGTACCGATCGCACAATGACTCCGTCCTCAGCGTCGACATGCCAATTTGGGCGGCTGATAGGTGATGCACTGTATCATTGTACTGGCCGCGTCTCCGGCGTACACTGTCTCGGATCGTGCACTGACTCCGTTCCCGGCGTCGACATGCCAATTTGGTCGGCTGACAGCTGATGCACCGGATCATTGCACTGGCAGCGTCTCCGGCGTACACTGTGTCCGATCGTACACTGACTCCGTCGCCGGCGTGGACAGGCCAATTTGGGCGACTGACAGGTGATGGCCGTATCATTGCACTGGCAGCGTCTCCCGCGTACACTGTCTCCGATCGTACACTGACTCCTGTTAGATACGGGGCCGTTTCCTGAGCCTACTTCGAGTTCCCCAGACCACATCAATCGCACCACAGCTAATTGAGGAGCGCAGAAACACGGATGCCACATTCCAGAGGCGCGCACGTGCAAACAAGTTCAAGGCCCCCACTTCGTACGCCGCCGGTGGAGCTATTCAATGCTTGATTCATCCAGAAAGCGAGGGGATAACCCGGCACTGTTGCAAGTAAAGCGGGTCCCGAAGCAAGACGGTTGTGATGTACCGGGAAGGCCTGGCAGCGTAGCCCCCATACGCCCACTGTGCCGACGCGTTGCAAGCCAGCAAGGCAAGACCGCAGGGCGACCAAGCGGCGACTCTCTTCGCCGGGTATGACACCATCGTACGGGCGCCTACCATTGGCCGAAAATGGCGTCATCTGAGCGGGCTCGCCCATTGGCTGAACGTAGTTTTAAGCCAAGACACCGAAGGGTTTAAAAGACGCAGACCGGGAGAAGCAGGAGAGGATTCCTAGAGCATTCCTTGATTCATCTCTCTCGAACTTCTTGCGACGGGCCGCAGCGTCCGAGTTGCTGCCGGCCCGTAATGACTCTACGACTGTTAATTGACGCTCACTGTAAATAATGCAAATTTTTTCCTTTTGATTCGCCAGATTCAAATGTTGTGTGTTCATTTTGATAGTTCTGGGAATCGGGAATTTGTTGAATTGTGTGTTTGCACAAATTAAGGAAAACTGTTCCAACCACCAGTCGGGGCAGCTGCCATGGATCTTAGAAGGTTGACGAGGTTAGACTTGTTGTTGGTGTGCGACGATTTGGGAGTTGAGGCGGACGAACAGATGAGAACGCCAGCTATCATAAAGGCGATTCAAGATAGTGGCAATGATGATAAAAGCATTGAGCTTGCTTGGGAGGTGATTCAAGAACCACGGGAGCGTGAGCGTCGTGAACGTAAGCGTGAGAGTCACGAACGTAAGCAAAAGCACGAGAAAGAGATAGCAGCCTTGGAAAAACAGATACAATATTTTCAGCAGTTAAAGGAACAAAGGCAACGCCTGTCTGAAAATTCTGTAGGCAGTACAGAGCACAAGAATGAGGAAGTGTCTCGCGGATTTTCGCCAAAATCCGACGAGGAGAGTAGTGCCTGTGAGATTGGCTGCACATTCATAGGTGAAGGGAAAAGGTTAGCTGCTAAGGATGCCTTAGTGGCAACAGAGGCCGTTAAAGGCCGCAGGGAGAGCGACGAGGTGCTGTGCCAACAGATGACTGTAGAGACAGCTAGGCCAGCTGCGAACAAATTAGCACAGTTACCGCGCGTGTGCGTCGCTTGTAATGTTAGCGAGGTTGCTAGCGAAGAAAAGGGTACTGCTGACCCGATAGACACGAGCACCCATGTCGAGTCAGATCTCCCTGCCGAAGAGATGTGCCAGCTGGGCGATGCAGTTGAGAGTAGTTCTCGGGGTGACAAGCTCCGTAGCTCACGAGAGAACAACTGCATTGTTCAGGGATCGGTGCAGCTCTCCGCCAGTCTAGGTAGCCTAGATAGGGATGATTCAGTTAGTAATCATTCGGACTGTGCGCGTGAGACAGCGATCGATACCGACGCGCTGTGTGCTGATGCACAGCGTGAGCTGGGCAATGCAGTAGAGGGCAGTTCGCAAGAGTGCGAGTTGCATAACTCGAGTAAAGCCTGCTGCATTGTTCAAGAGTCGGTTGAGCTGTCCGCCAGTCGAGGCAAAGTGAGAGTAGATTTAAATGTAAATCACTCAGACTGTGCGGGTAAGAGACCGATCCGGGCCGATGAGATGTGTAACGGCCAGCACGAGGCATGAGAAGGTGGCATAAAAGGGCATTCCAAGAGAAAGCGCAGCAGAAAGAAGCGCCCTAAAGATAGGAATGCGGTGACTAATGTAGCGCCGCCAAAGACGGCGAGAGACCCAAAAGGGCAGGGCGCGAAGAAAAGAAAGGTGCGGTCGTCACTGACGATGTTGACGCATCCACGATATTCGAGCCACCGGTCAAAGGGGGACCGCGAAGCATGTTCTGTACGGACGCGGACAAAAGGCACGGGGCAGTTAAATTCCTCGTCGTTCCGTCATTCTCTTCGAAGCTCAGCGTGTAGTACAAAGACGCGCACGGTGGCAAGCCGAGACCAGGTGGGGAGTAGCGACGCGTTCAATCGAGTTCGTGTTGAAAGCGGGGCGCCAGGACGCAAATTGGCAGGGGACGGTAACGTCTTGCGGGAGCTGATAGTGAGTCGGCCCTTTCGTTGTTCTTCGGCAGCCAGAATAGCTTTCAAGCCGCGACCACCTCGGGTACGGCTCAAAGTATGAGTCAGACGTAAGCATTTGAAACGGGAGGCCAAGGGAGCTTCCGTAGAAATGAAGTGTTTTGTTTTATTTTTGAGCACTCGGATAATTTTCGTGATTTAAGTTTCTTTCAATATGTAAAAGTATGAGCTTTGTTTGTGTTTTGTTAGAGTAGCTCGAGATTTGAAAGACGCGTTTTTTTGTAAACATGTACTCTCGCGAGTGTTAGTTAATAAGTAAATAGGCTTTCTTTTTGTGTACGAGTAACCTGAGTGTCAAGGTTATCGGTGAGGGGCCTATCATAACGCGCGTGTTTTAGTTAACCTTCTTTTTTTATACGTTTTTTTTATTTTCTAAGGTTAACCGCGTAGGTTTTCAGTGAGTGCATGATTTGCACTGAGAAGCGTTCTTAGTTGCATTGGCGCGTATCCTGTGTGGATGGACGGAAGCAGATTTATGACTGGGTTGCTCGTGTGTGTTGAGGGCAGCCGTATTCTGACTGCATTAGCGACCGTGCGTGGAACGAGTTATTAGCGGACGCATGTTTTTTAAAAGGGTTTTGCGGAGCGCGTAAGTTACGCAAATTAAGTTCTGGTTTAAGGTACGTGTCCTGTATTGACTAGAGAAAGACACGTGAGTAGGCGTAATGAAAAGTTTGCCTACAACGCAAGTACGCGTTCTGTTTAGTGACCACAAGGCTAGCGCGCTTGTGATTACGTACTTGTGAAGTTGACGAGACGGTTCAGTGGCACCGATACGTGAGATAAGTACGCCACTGTGTTAGCATTGGAAACATGCTGTTCGAGTAGTTGGGCCACTTAGGTTATGTTCGGCTGTTTTCACTGGCTCCGATAGTACACTGACTCCGTCCCCGGTGTCGACATACCAATTTGGGCGGCTGATAAGTGATGCACTTTATCATTGTACTGGCTGCGTCTTCGGCGTACACTGTCTCCGATCGTACGCTGACTCCGTCCCCGGCGTGGACATGCCAATTTGGCCGGCTGGTATGTGATGCACTGTATCATTGTACTGGCAGCGTCTCCGGCGTACACTGTCTCCGCTCGTACACTGACTCCGTTCCCGTCGTCGACATCCCAATTTGGGCGGCTAATAGGTGATGCACTGTATCATTGTACTGGCCGCATCTTTGACGTACACTGTCTCCGATCGTACGCTGACTCCTTCGCCGACGTGGACATACCAATTAGGGCGGCTGACAGCTGATGCACTGTATCATTGTACTGGCCGCGTCTCCGGCGTACACTATCTCCGATCGTACGCTGACTCCGTCCCCGGCGTGGACATGCCAATTAGGGCGGCTGACAGCTGATGCACCGGATCATTGCACTGGCCGCGTCTCCGGCATACACTGTCTCGGATCGTACACTGACTCCGTTCCCGGCGTCGACATGCCAATTTGGGCGGCTAATAGGTGATGCACTGTATCACTGTACTGGCCGCGTTTCCGGCGTACACTGTCGCGGATCGTACACTGACTCTGTTCCCGGCGTCGACATGGCAATTTGGGCGGCTAATAGGTGATGCACTGCATCATTGTACTGGCCGCATCTTTGACGTACGCTGTCTCCGATCGTGCACTGACTCTCCTCCCGGCGTGGATATGCTAATTTGGGCGGCTAACAGGTGATGGCTGCATCATTTCAATGGCCGCGTCTCCGGCGGACACTGTCTCTGATCGTACAGCGACTCCGTCCCCGGCGTCGACATGCCAATTTGGGCGGCTGATTGGTGATGCCCTGTATCATTCTACTGGCCGCGTCTCCGGCGTACACTGTCTCCGATCGTACGCTGACTCCGTCCCCGGCGTGGA
Organism: Dermacentor andersoni; assembly: GCF_023375885.2. NCBI lineage: Eukaryota > Metazoa > Arthropoda > Arachnida > Ixodida > Ixodidae > Dermacentor > Dermacentor andersoni. Next base: position 16,902,118 of record NC_092814.1, read on the forward strand.
CATGCCAATTAGGGCGGCTGACAGCTGATGCACCGGATAATTCCACTGGCCGCGTCTCCGGCGTACCGATGGTACACTGACTCCGTCCCCGGCGTGGACGTGCCAATTTGGGCGGCTGATAAGTGATGTACTGTATCATTGCACTGGCCGCGTCTCCGGCGTACATAGTCTCCGATCGTACGCTGACTCCGTCCCCGGCGTGGACATGCCAATTTGGGCGGCTGATAGGTGATGCACAGTATCATTGTACTGGCCGCGTCTTCGGCGTACACTGTCTCCGATCGTACACTGACTCCGTCCCCGGCGTAGACATGCCAATTTGGGCGGCTGACAGGTGATGGCCGTATCATTGCACTGGCCGCATCTTCAACGTAAACTTTCTCTGATCGTACACTGACTCCGTCGCCAGCGTGGACAGGCCAATTTGGGCGACTGACAGGTGATGGCCGTATAATTGCTCTCGCAGCGTCTCCGGCGTACACTGTCTCCGATCGTACAATGACTCCATCCCCGGCGTGGACATGCCAATTTGGGCGGCGGACAGGTGATGGCCGTATCATTGCACTGGCCACGTCTCAGGCGTACACTGTCTCCGATAGTACACTGACTCCGTCCTCAGCGTCGACATGCCAAATTGGGCGGCTAATAGGTGATGCACTGTATCATTGTACTGGCCGCATCTTCGACGTACACTGTCTCCGATCGTACGCTGACTCCGTCCCCGGCGTGGACATGCCAATTAGGGCGGCTGACAGCTGATGCACCGGATCATTGCACTGGCAGCGTCTCCGGCGTACACTGTCTCCGATCGTACACTGACTCCGTCGCCGGCGTAGACAGGCCAATTTGGGCGACTGACAGGTGGTGGCCGTATCATTGCACTGGCCGCATCTTCGACGTACACTGTCTCCGATCTTACACTGACTCCGTCACCGGCGTGGACATGCCAATTCGGGCGGCTGGCAGGTGATGGCCCTATCATTGCACTGGCCGCGTCTTCAGCGTACACTGTCTCCGATCGTACACTGACTCCGTTCCCGTCGTCGACATCCCAATTTGGGCGGCTGATAAGTGATGCACTGTATCGTTGTACTGGCCGCGTCTTCGGCGTACACTGTCTCCGATCGTACGCTGACTCCGTCCCCGGCGTGGACATGCCAATTTGGGCGGCTGATATGTGATGCACTGTATCATTTTACTGGCCGCGTCTCAGGCGTACACTGTCTCCGCTCGTACACTGACTCCGTCCCCGGCGTCGACATGCCAATTTGGGCGGCTGATAGGTGATGCACTGTATCATTTTACTGGCCGCGTCTCAGGCGTACACTGTCTCCGCTCGTACACTGACTCCGTCCCCGGCGTCGACATGCCAATTTGGGCGGCTAATAGGTGATGCACTGTATCGTTGTACTGGCCGCGTCTCCGGCGTACACTGTCTCGGATCGTACACTGACTCCGTTCCCGTCGTCGACATCCCAATTTGGGCGGCTGATAAGTGATGCACTGTATCGTTGTACTGGCCGCGTCTTCGGCGTACACTGTCTCCGATCGTACGCTGACTCCGTCCCCGGCGTGGACATGCCAATTTGGGCGGCTGATATGTGATGCACTGTATCATTTTACTGGCCGCGTCTCAGGCGTACACTGTCTCCGCTGGTACACTGACTCCGTCCCCGGCGTCGACATGCCAATTTGGGCGGCTGATAGGTGATGCACTGTATCGTTGTACTGGCCGCGTCTCCGGCGTACACTGTCTCGGATCGTACACTGACTCCGTTCCCGACGTCGACATCCCAATTTGGGCGGCTGATAAGTGATGCACTGTATCGTTGTACTGGCCGCGTCTTCGGCGTACACTGTCTCCGATCGTACGCTGACTCCGTCCCCGGCGTGGACATGCCAATTTGGGCGGCTGATATGTGATGCACTGTATCATTTTACTGGCCGCGTCTCAGGCGTACACTGTCTCCGCTCGTACACTGACTCCGTCCCCGCCGTCGACATGCCAATTTGGGCGGCTGATAGGTGATGCACTGTATCATTTTACTGGCCGCGTCTCCGACGTACACTGTCTCGGATCGTACACTGACTCCGTTCCCGTCGTCGACATCCCAATTTGGGCGGCTGATAGGTGATGCACTGTATCATTGTACTGGCCGCGTCTTCGGCGTACACTGTCTCCGATCGTACGCTGACTCCGTCCCTGGCGTGGACATGCCAATTTGGTCGGCTGATATGTGATGCACTGTATCATTTTACTGGCCGCGTCTCAGGCGTACCCTGTCTCCGCTCGTACACTGACTCCGTCCCCGGCGTCGACATGCCAATTTGGGCGGCTGATAGGTGATGCACTGTATCATTTTACTGGCCGCGTCTCAGGCGTACACTGTCTCCGCTCGTACACTGACTCCGTCCCCGGCGTCGACATGCCAATTTGGGCGGCTGATAGGTGATGCACTGTATCGTTGTACTGGCCGCGTCTCCGGCGTACACTGTCTCGGATCGTACACTGACTCCGTTCCCGTCGTCGACATCCCAATTTGGGCGGCTGATAAGTGATGCACTGTATCGTTGTACTGGCCGCGTCTTCGGCGTACACTGTCTCCGATCGTACGCTGACTCCGTCCCCGGCGTGGACATGCCAATTTGGGCGGCTGATATGTGATGCACTGTATCATTTTACTGGCCGCGTCTCAGGCGTACACTGTCTCCGCTCGTACACTGACTCCGTCCCCGGCGTCGACATGCCAATTTGGGCGGCTGATAGGTGATGCACTGTATCATTTTACTGGCCGCGTCTCAGGCGTACACTGTCTCCGCTCGTACACTGACTCCGTCCTTGGCGTCGACATGCCAATTTGGGCGGCTAATAGGTGATGCACTGTATCGTTGTACTGGCCGCGTCTCCGGCGTACACTGTCTCGGATCGTACACTGACTCCGTTCCCGTCGTCGACATGCCAATTTGGGCGGCTGATATGTGATGCACTGTATCATTTTACTGGCCGCGTCTCAGGCGTACACTGTCTCCGCTCGTACACTGACTCCGTCCCCGGCGTCGACATGCCAATTTGGGCGGCTGATAGGTGATGCACTGTATCATTTTACTGGCCGCGTCTCAGGCGTACACTGTCTCCGCTCGTACACTGACTCCGTCCCCGGCGTCGACATGCCAATTTGGGCGGCTGATAGGTGATGCACTGTATCGTTGTACTGGCCGCGTCTCCGGCGTACACTGTCTCGGATCGTACACTGACTCCGTTCCCGTCGTCGACATCCCAATTTGGGCGGCTGATAAGTGATGCACTGTATCGTTGTACTGGCCGCGTCTTCGGCGTACACTGTCTCCGATCGTACGCTGACTCCGTCCCCGGCGTGGACATGCCAATTTGGGCGGCTGATATGTGATGCACTGTATCATTTTACTGGCCGCGTCTCAGGCGTACACTGTCTCCGCTCGTACACTGACTCCGTCCCCGGCGTCGACATGCCAATTTGGGCGGCTGATAGGTGATGCACTGTATCATTGTACTGGCCGCGTCTCCGGCGTACACTGTCTCGGATCGTACACTGACTCCGTTCCCGTCGTCGACATCCCAATTTGGGCGGCTGATAGGTGATGCACTGTATCATTGTACTGGCCGCGTCTCCGGCGTACACTGTCTCCGATCGTACGCTGACTCCGTCCCCGGCGTGGACATGCCAATTTGGGCGGCTGATATGTGATGCACTGTATCATTTTACTGGCCGCGTCTCAGGCGTACACTGTCTCCGCTCGTACACTGACTCCGTCCCCGGCGTCGACATGCCAATTTGGGCGGCTGATAGGTGATGCACTGTATCATTTTACTGGCCGCGTCTCAGGCGTACACTGTCTCCGCTCGTACACTGACTCCGTCCCCGGCGTCGACATGCCAATTTGGGCGGCTGATAGGTGATGCACTGTATCATTGTACTGGCCGCGTCTCCGGCGTACACTGTCTCGGATCGTACACTGACTCCGTTCCCGTCGTCGACATCCCAATTTGGGCGGCTGATAAGTGATGCACTGTATCGTTGTACTGGCCGCGTCTTCGGCGTACACTGTCTGCGATCGTACGCTGACTCCGTCCCCGGCGTGGACATGCCAATTTGGGCGGCTGATATGTGATGCACTGTATCATTTTACTGGCCGCGTCTCAGGCGTACACTGTCTCCGCTCGTACACTGACTCCGTCCCCGGCGTCGACATGCCAATTTGGGCGGCTGATAGGTGATGCACTGTATCATTTTACTGGCCGCGTCTCAGGCGTACACTGTCTCCGCTCGTACACTGACTCCGTCCCCGGCGTCGACATGCCAATTTGGGCGGCTAATAGGTGATGCACTGTATCATTGTACTGGCCGCGTCTCCGGCGTACACTGTCTCGGATCGTACACTGACTCCGTTCCCGTCGTCGACATCCCAATTTGGGCGGCTGATAAGTGATGCACTGTATCGTTGTACTGGCCGCGTCTTCGGCGTACACTGTCTCCGATCGTACGCTGACTCCGTCCCCGGCGTGGACATGCCAATTTGGGCGGCTGATATGTGATGCACTGTATCATTTTACTGGCCGCGTCTCAGGCGTACACTGTCTCCGCTCGTACACTGACTCCGTCCCCGGCGTCGACATGCCAATTTGGGCGGCTGATAGGTGATGCACTGTATCATTTTACTGGCCGCGTCTCAGGCGTACACTGTCTCCGCTCGTACACTGACTCCGTCCCCGGCGTCGACATGCCAATTTGGGCGGCTAATAGGTGATGCACTGTATCGTTGTACTGGCCGCGTCTCCGGCGTACACTGTCTCGGATCGTACACTGACTCCGTTCCCGTCGTCGACATCCCAATTTGGGCGGCTGATAAGTGATGCACTGTATCGTTGTACTGGCCGCGTCTTCGGCGTACACTGTCTCCGATCGTACGCTGACTCCGTCCCCGGCGTGGACATGCCAATTTGGGCGGCTGATATGTGATGCACTGTATCATTTTACTGGCCGCGTCTCAGGCGTACACTGTCTCCGCTGGTACACTGACTCCGTCCCCGGCGTCGACATGCCAATTTGGGCGGCTGATAGGTGATGCACTGTATCGTTGTACTGGCCGCGTCTCCGGCGTACACTGTCTCGGATCGTACACTGACTCCGTTCCCGACGTCGACATCCCAATTTGGGCGGCTGATAAGTGATGCACTGTATCGTTGTACTGGCCGCGTCTTCGGCGTACACTGTCTCCGATCGTACGCTGACTCCGTCCCCGGCGTGGACATGCCAATTTGGGCGGCTGATATGTGATGCACTGTATCATTTTACTGGCCGCGTCTCAGGCGTACACTGTCTCCGCTCGTACACTGACTCCGTCCCCGCCGTCGACATGCCAATTTGGGCGGCTGATAGGTGATGCACTGTATCATTTTACTGGCCGCGTCTCCGACGTACACTGTCTCGGATCGTACACTGACTCCGTTCCCGTCGTCGACATCCCAATTTGGGCGGCTGATAGGTGATGCACTGTATCATTGTACTGGCCGCGTCTTCGGCGTACACTGTCTCCGATCGTACGCTGACTCCGTCCCTGGCGTGGACATGCCAATTTGGTCGGCTGATATGTGATGCACTGTATCATTTTACTGGCCGCGTCTCAGGCGTACCCTGTCTCCGCTCGTACACTGACTCCGTCCCCGGCGTCGACATGCCAATTTGGGCGGCTGATAGGTGATGCACTGTATCATTTTACTGGCCGCGTCTCAGGCGTACACTGTCTCCGCTCGTACACTGACTCCGTCCCCGGCGTCGACATGCCAATTTGGGCGGCTGATAGGTGATGCACTGTATCGTTGTACTGGCCGCGTCTCCGGCGTACACTGTCTCGGATCGTACACTGACTCCGTTCCCGTCGTCGACATCCCAATTTGGGCGGCTGATAAGTGATGCACTGTATCGTTGTACTGGCCGCGTCTTCGGCGTACACTGTCTCCGATCGTACGCTGACTCCGTCCCCGGCGTGGACATGCCAATTTGGGCGGCTGATATGTGATGCACTGTATCATTTTACTGGCCGCGTCTCAGGCGTACACTGTCTCCGCTCGTACACTGACTCCGTCCCCGGCGTCGACATGCCAATTTGGGCGGCTGATAGGTGATGCACTGTATCATTTTACTGGCCGCGTCTCAGGCGTACACTGTCTCCGCTCGTACACTGACTCCGTCCTTGGCGTCGACATGCCAATTTGGGCGGCTAATAGGTGATGCACTGTATCGTTGTACTGGCCGCGTCTCCGGCGTACACTGTCTCGGATCGTACACTGACTCCGTTCCCGTCGTCGACATGCCAATTTGGGCGGCTGATATGTGATGCACTGTATCATTTTACTGGCCGCGTCTCAGGCGTACACTGTCTCCGCTCGTACACTGACTCCGTCCCCGGCGTCGACATGCCAATTTGGGCGGCTGATAGGTGATGCACTGTATCATTTTACTGGCCGCGTCTCAGGCGTACACTGTCTCCGCTCGTACACTGACTCCGTCCCCGGCGTCGACATGCCAATTTGGGCGGCTAATAGGTGATGCACTGTATCATTGTACTGGCCGCGTCTCCGGCGTACACTGTCTCGGATCGTACACTGACTCCGTTCCCGTCGTCGACATCCCAATTTGGGCGGCTGATAAGTGATGCACTGTATCGTTGTACTGGCCGCGTCTTCGGCGTACACTGTCTCCGATCGTACGCTGACTCCGTCCCCGGCGTGGACATGCCAATTTGGGCGGCTGATATGTGATGCACTGTATCATTTTACTGGCCGCGTCTCAGGCGTACACTGTCTCCGCTCGTACACTGACTCCGTCCCCGGCGTCGACATGCCAATTTGGGCGGCTGATAGGTGATGCACTGTATCATTGTACTGGCCGCGTCTCCGGCGTACACTGTCTCGGATCGTACACTGACTCCGTTCCCGTCGTCGACATCCCAATTTGGGCGGCTGATAGGTGATGCACTGTATCATTGTACTGGCCGCGTCTCCGGCGTACACTGTCTCCGATCGTACGCTGACTCCGTCCCCGGCGTGGACATGCCAATTTGGGCGGCTGATATGTGATGCACTGTATCATTTTACTGGCCGCGTCTCAGGCGTACACTGTCTCCGCTCGTACACTGACTCCGTCCCCGGCGTCGACATGCCAATTTGGGCGGCTGATAGGTGATGCACTGTATCATTTTACTGGCCGCGTCTCAGGCGTACACTGTCTCCGCTCGTACACTGACTCCGTCCCCGGCGTCGACATGCCAATTTGGGCGGCTGATAGGTGATGCACTGTATCATTGTACTGGCCGCGTCTCCGGCGTACACTGTCTCGGATCGTACACTGACTCCGTTCCCGTCGTCGACATCCCAATTTGGGCGGCTGATAAGTGATGCACTGTATCGTTGTACTGGCCGCGTCTTCGGCGTACACTGTCTGCGATCGTACGCTGACTCCGTCCCCGGCGTGGACATGCCAATTTGGGCGGCTGATATGTGATGCACTGTATCATTTTACTGGCCGCGTCTCAGGCGTACACTGTCTCCGCTCGTACACTGACTCCGTCCCCGGCGTCGACATGCCAATTTGGGCGGCTGATAGGTGATGCACTGTATCATTTTACTGGCCGCGTCTCAGGCGTACACTGTCTCCGCTCGTACACTGACTCCGTCCCCGGCGTCGACATGCCAATTTGGGCGGCTAATAGGTGATGCACTGTATCATTGTACTGGCCGCGTCTCCGGCGTACACTGTCTCGGATCGTACACTGACTCCGTTCCCGTCGTCGACATCCCAATTTGGGCGGCTGATAAGTGATGCACTGTATCGTTGTACTGGCCGCGTCTTCGGCGTACACTGTCTCCGATCGTATGCTGACTCCGTCCCCGGCGTGGACATGCCAATTTGGGCGGCTGATATGTGATGCACTGTATCATTTTACTGGCCGCGTCTCAGGCGTACACTGTCTCCGCTGGTACACTGACTCCGTCCCCGGCGTCGACATGCCAATTTGGGCGGCTGATAGGTGATGCACTGTATCGTTGTACTGGCCGCGTCTCCGGCGTACACTGTCTCGGATCGTACACTGACTCCGTTCCCGACGTCGACATCCCAATTTGGGCGGCTGATAAGTGATGCACTGTATCGTTGTACTGGCCGCGTCTTCGGCGTACACTGTCTGCGATCGTACGCTGACTCCGTCCCCGGCGTGGACATGCCAATTTGGGCGGCTGATATGTGATGCACTGTATCATTTTACTGGCCGCGTCTCAGGCGTACACTGTCTCCGCTCGTACACTGACTCCGTCCCCGGCGTCGACATGCCAATTTGGGCGGCTGATAGGTGATGCACTGTATCATTTTACTGGCCGCGTCTCAGGCGTACACTGTCTCCGCTCGTACACTGACTCCGTCCCCGGCGTCGACATGCCAATTTGGGCGGCTAATAGGTGATGCACTGTATCATTGTACTGGCCGCGTCTCCGGCGTACACTGTCTCGGATCGTACACTGACTCCGTTCCCGTCGTCGACATCCCAATTTGGGCGGCTGATAAGTGATGCACTGTATCGTTGTACTGGCCGCGTCTTCGGCGTACACTGTCTCCGATCGTATGCTGACTCCGTCCCCGGCGTGGACATGCCAATTTGGGCGGCTGATATGTGATGCACTGTATCATTTTACTGGCCGCGTCTCAGGCGTACACTGTCTCCGCTGGTACACTGACTCCGTCCCCGGCGTCGACATGCCAATTTGGGCGGCTGATAGGTGATGCACTGTATCATTTTACTGGCCGCGTCTCAGGCGTACACTGTCTCCGCTCGTACACTGACTCCGTCCCCGGCGTCGACATGCCAATTTGGGCGGCTAATAGGTGATGCACTGTATCATTGTACTGGCCGCGTCTCCGGCGTACACTGTCTCGGATCGTACACTGACTCCGTTCCCGACGTCGACATCCCAATTTGGGCGGCTGATAAGTGATGCACTGTATCGTTGTACTGGCCGCGTCTTCGGCGTACACTGTCTGCGATCGTACGCTGACTCCGTCCCCGGCGTGGACATGCCAATTTGGGCGGCTGATATGTGATGCACTGTATCATTTTACTGGCCGCGTCTCAGGCGTACACTGTCTCCGCTCGTACACTGACTCCGTCCCCGGCGTCGACATGCCAATTTGGGCGGCTGATAGGTGATGCACTGTATCATTTTACTGGCCGCGTCTCCGACGTACACTGTCTCGGATAGATAGATAGATAGATAGATAGATAGATAGATAGATAGATAGATAGATAGATAGATAGATAGATAGATAGATAGATAGATAGATAGATAGATAGATAGTACTTTTATTCGTATCAATTTTCATACATAAAAATCAGGCCTACCAAAGCCTCACAAGGGCTTGAGTGGCAGCGCCTGGCAGACAGCGAACATTGGCAAAACAAAGGAAGAATAGAGGTATTGCAACAAACTCGACAAGCAAAAAGAAAAAGAAAATGTAACAACTCAGAGAGACAGATATGGAGACATAACTATTACAACATCAAAAGGGATGACAGCAATATGAAATTAACATAGTAACACTCGATTAAATAATTATGGGGTAGGAAGCAACGCAGAGACATACCGCAAAATTTTTTTCAGGGTGTATTTTGTTCTCATGCGGAATACACTAGGTGGCATACTATTGAAACAGGCAGGTACATAGTATTGACGCGTGCGCTTTCCGTACCGGGTTGAGGAGCGAGGAATGCAGTAACGGTATTTTGGTCTTAAATCACGTGCAGGAACATATGGAATGGTGAACTGACTGCACCAAAAATGTTTAAGCACAATGGTTTCTGTTAATAAAGCGTTAAAATTTGGAAACTTTAATCTTCTGAAAATATCAATGTTATTACCGATGTGCAGGTCGTAGGCAATATTCTTTAAAAGTAAACGCAGAAGCGAATTCACCCTGCGCTGCCAGCGAACAGTGCAGTGACCATAAACAGTGATTCCGCATCTTAGTACACTATAGGCTAGAGCGTGTGTAACACATTTACGGACAGAAAAAGGCATAAAATATCTAATATTATACAGGACACAAGATACAGCACGAAGTCTTTGACAAACGAAAGAAAGGTGCGAGTTCCAAGAGAGATCACTGTCGAAGATCAGGCCAAGATATTTGACCGAATGCGCATATTTTACTGGAACACAGTTACAATGAGAACAGGAGGAAGTATGCAAATAAACAGGATGACTCAACTCAAATTTTTTTAAAGGGTTATGAAAACATATAAGTTGTGTTTTAGAAGTATTAACATTAATAAGGTTAGACTTAAACCAGTCCATAGCTTTAACAGCTGCCGTCTGTAACACTGTTACAGCATCAGTGTATTTCTTTGCGCGCGCAAAAATGACAGTGTCGTCAGCATACTGGAACAATGAAACAGGCACATTGTTAGCAAGATCATTAACGTATAGATTGAATAACAAAGGACTCAATATAGAACCTTGCGGGACTCCAGAATTAATTGCCGTGAAATCGCTATGGAATCTTGAAATCGACACATATTGGCGCCTATCTTGTAAAAAGTTAGTAAGTAAATGTAAAAACGAACCTCGAAATCCCAATGTAGAAAGTTTATCAAGCAGAAGAACGTGGCAGATGCTATCAAAGGCCTTGCTTACGTCAAGAAAAAGAGAGCATACGACTTCATTCTTATCAAAAGCTGAATTTAGTATGTCAGAGAATTCTTCAAGAAGATCTGTTGTTCCTTTTCCTGGTATGAAGCCATACTGACAGGGTGATAGAACATTGTGCCTATTCAAAAAATTCGTCATGGTAAGTAGTAGATGCTTTTCAAAAATTTGGCCAATGCATGGCAAAATAGAGATAGGTCGGTAATTACTCATCATGTTTCTGGAGCCACCCTTATACAAAGGTATAACTTTAGCAGTTTTCATTGAAGTGGGTATTATACCCCTGGAAATGATACTATTAAGGATAACCAGTAGGACACCCTTAATCGCTTCAAAATTTCTGCACAATTGAGAAACAGTGAGGCCGTCATGACCAGGAGATTTGCTGCGTTTAAGACTGAAAAGTATACACCTTAAATCACATTCTGTAATGTCAGGAAGGAAAGCAGATTCCATCACACTGGGAGGCATAGGACAGTCGTTAGGCGGGGTGCCAGATGCACCAGAAACCAAAGAAAATAGTTTGTTAAAGTCATTCGCAATGCTCTGTCCATCTTTCTGGAAATGAGATATGAAATATGTATCGTTATAAATAGCAGCGCTCGCTCCTTTCAGGTTATTTACCAATAACCATGTTTTCTTGCTGTTAAAACGTGCGTCTTCAAACTGAGACCTAAAGTGGTTGCGCTTGGCCAGACGGATCATGGCATTAACTCGGTTTCGTTCATGTTTAAACTGCAGTCGTAGTTCAGAACAGTTTGGAGCACGTCTCGTTCGAGCCCAGAGCAGATCTTTTTCTTTAATGGCTTCCAGTATTACGGGCGACATCCACTTATTGTCTAAATTTCGTTGCTTAACGATCGCCATGCGTGAAGATTCGGCTTTCTGTGAACGAAAAACCTCGACGAAACTGTCATATAAGTCTGCAGGGGACACATTGTAAATAAAAGAATCCCAATCATACTTTGCTATTCTTTCATCGAAACGTTTATAATCAAGTACTGATACGCTTTGCTGGCTGCGCAAAGGTGCAGATTGGCTGGAGCCATCCGTTAAGGAGCAGCAGACGAAATAGTGGTCTGCAAGCTTGACTTCAACCACAGCAGACCGCACCAACCGGTTTTGAGAACGCACATTTATGTGGTCGATGCAAGAAGAGACCAGCTGCCCAGATAAGTATTCCTCACGTGTAGGGCTGTGGATTTTAGTCTCTAGTCCCCACTTTGATAAAGTGTCAAGATATTCTGCGACTGTTGGCACAGTTGGGCGTAGAATATCGATATTCATATCCCCGATAATGCACACGTGTTCTTCACTGGAAAATGACGATATTGCAGAATCAAGCTCAGCTAAAAAGATTCGACCGTTACAACACGGAGGGCGGTAAATTGCAAGTAGAATCAACGACAACCAAGGTGTACTTAGGCGGAGCGCGACTACTTCTGCTTGAGTAAAAGGAATACTAATTTCAGAAACGGACCAAGAATCTTTAACAAAAACTGCGATTCCTCCTCCTGTTCGTTGTTGACGAGTATAAGAATGTAACGGGCATCCTGGCAGCGAGAAATGTAATAACACGTCTGACGAAACGTTCACTTCCGTGAGAGCAACAACGTCATAAGTTGAATGAAAAGGGTTAATCAGCGCACGAAAATGGTCCCAATGCTTCCGTATACTGCGAATATTAACGTGAGTAAACTGAAATGAATTGCCTGTGTGATGCTGAAAGAACTTCTGGACTTCAGAAAAATCGGAACATTTCACGAAACCAATGTCAGACATGGTTATGTTAGTTTTTCAAGATCCGAAAGCTTGTTGATAGGAATGAGAGGTGCGCCTTCGGACTGTTTTGCAAGGACCTTCCCATTTTTAGTCCAGACGAACTGAAAACCCTTTTCTTTGCCACGAGACCTTGCTAGACGGAACAACTCGCGATTAGCCCGAGATAGGTTATCGTTGAAAAACAGCCGAGGAGACTGATCGTCATGCACCAAATCAAGAAGGCCCTTCCGGGCCCCGAGCCATTTCTGCTTAACAGAAACTGAGCGAGTTTGCACTAGAATCGGTGGAATATAGTCGCCTCTGGATGGCAGCCGATGCACTGCCGAGATATCTGCTTGTTCAAAATCGGTTATGTTTAGCTTGCCTGCCAAAGTACTTAAGAAAGAGTGTAAGTTTTCATCAGATTTGACAGGAAGGCCGTGAATTTCGAAGTTACATCTTCTGCTGTATTGTTCGAGGTCATTAATTTCCCCACTCATCCTGTCAATCACTTGTGTCTGGGAAACTGCTGTTGAAGCAAGCGATTGAACTTGTGATCGAAGGTCTGCAAGCTCATTCTGATTAGCGGTCACTGTAGCAAGCACCCAGTCATACTTTGACGAAAGGAAATCGATAGCGGAGCGTATGTCGTCGACTGCCGAAGCAACCTTTTCACTAGCTTCCCTGACCAACAACAGTTCCTCAATTTTCACCATCAATGTTGAAACAGTTGTAGTCAAAGAATCTAGTTTCATATTCAGAGCAGACAGTTGCTGTGAGAATGAACCATCACCTGGGTTGGATACTTCGTCTGGTTGCTTAACCGAAGCAACCTTGCATGAAGGATACTTCCACGTTTCGCGTGTTACTGTACTCATCTTTTTGTAGGCGTTATCAGAAACTGACGAGCAGTTTTTCCCCAGGTGGAATTCGCCCTCACAGGTAGAACAACTCATAAATCTTCCATCTTTCGGTATGGCTTTTGAGCAAGAAGTACACAAAGAAGACATGGTGCAGTCAGCGGCAAAACCCAAAAAGTGATGAATTACAACAGGTGTAATCAACACTCACCTGCCAAAAATGAAGCAAATGTTCAGTCTAGGACAAAGGTTTGCCGCTGACTGCAACGATCCACGAAGTTGACGGCCTTTAAATAATCGGTGATCGACGCCAGGGGGACATTATTGGCAGGTCCAGAGCCAATGAAGTCAAGGATGGCTTGCTACGTCGAAACTGCAGCTTCACCGAGATCCGCATGCGTAGATCAGTCGCCAGGAACAGTTGCGAAGATGACAGCCGGTGAAGATACGAGCGGTTTTCCAGCTGATACTGTCCCACAGCTTGCAGAGCCTGCCAAAAATGAAGCAAACGTTCAGTCTAGGACGAAGGTTTGCCGCTGACTGCATCGTACACTGACTCCGTTCCCGTCGTCGACATACCAATTTGGGCGGCTGATAAGTGATGCACTGTATCGTTGTACTGGCCGCGTCTTCGGCGTACACTGTCTCCGATCGTACGCTGACTCCGTCCCCGGCGTGGACATGCCAATTTGGGCGGCTGATAGGTGATGCACTGTATCATTGTACTGGCCGCGTCTCCGGCGTACACTGTCTCCGATCGTGCACTGACTCTGCTCCCGGCGTGGGCATGCCAATTTGGGCGGCTGACAGGTGATGCCTGTATCATTTCACTGGCCGCGTCTCCGGCGGACACTGTCTCTGATCGTACACTGACTCCGTCCCCGGCGTCGACATGCAAATTTGGGCGGCTGATTGTTGATGCACTGTATCATTGTACTGGCCGCGTCTTCGGCGTACACTGTCTACGATCGTACGCTGACTCCATCCCCGGCGTGGACATGCCAATTAGGGCGGCTGACAGCTGATGCACCGTATCATTGTACTGGCCGCGTCTTCGGCGGACACTGTCTCTGATCGTACACTGACTCCGTCCCCGGCGTCGACATGCCAATTTGGGCGGCTGGTTGGTGATGCACTGTATCAGTGTACTGGCCGCGTCTCCGGCGTACACTGTCTCCGATCGTACACTGACTCCGTCCCCGGCGTGGACATGCCTATTTGGGCGGCAGACAGGTGATGGCGGTATCATTGCACTGGCCGCGTGTCCGGCGGACAGTGTCTCCGATCGTACACTGACTCCATCCCCGGCGTGGACATGCCAATTTGGGCGGCTGACAGGTGATGGCCCTATCATTGCACTGGCCGCGACACCGGCGTGGACGTGCCAATTGGTACGGCTGACAAATGATGGCCGTATGCTTGCTGATCGCCCAAACCTATCCTGACCGAGGTATTCCAGCGCTGGTCATAAATCATCCGTTTTGAGAACCATTTTGACGAGTTCATCGGCCCATTATCCCTAATCGCGCGAGCCGTGACCGGAGGGTGCCGTGGGGCGAACGGCAGAGCACAACAGCCCATCCACCGCCAGGAAGAAGGCTCGAAAGGGGGCAGCTCATCGGTGAGCCTTGAAGAGGCCTTGACCGCTCAGCAGGCTCAGCTCCGGCTCTAAGTCCCGTGCTCGCTGGGAGGATCACGTCCAGGGGCAATGGCCATCTTGAAGGGAAGGTTGGCTGCAGGTCGTAGGCTGGGAACTGGCATTTAGCGATCAAATCCGCACAGCGCCCAAGCAGCCGTCGAGGTAAGCACACAAGCCTTCTCCGAGATATGCTACGTAATCATACCCTCTCCTATAACTAATCTCGAGGTTATAACCAGCGTGCGCCAGAAAGGCAGCCAAAAAGGAGCGCCGCGGAAACGACCCTAAACAAAGTTCAAATGGTAGTGTGACTAACGTTTTGATCAATTTCGTTTCAATCGTGTCTCAAAGAAGGCGCAACTCACGCAGCTCTGAGGCAAAGGACAAACAAATTGAGATCGTTTAGAGAGAGAGAGAGAAATTTATTTACAGAAAGGCAGAGAGGTCGGCCTGAGCTATAACTTGCTCTGGCCTGCTACTCTACTCTGGGGAAAAGGGACGGGGAAGGAAAGGGCTGATGAATGATGATGGTATAAGGAAGAGATGCGTATATACAAATTCACAGAGTTGTGGTATCTCTAAAGTCGTGCGTCCAGCCCAGTGGCTCGGAGAAAAGCTATAGCGGCTCTTGTTACCAGGGCTTCGCTGGTTGTATTAGGCCAAGGACCTAAAAGAAACTCGTCCGATAGCGGTCTCTCATGGATATTTGCAATGGAAGAGACAAGTTGTTGTCGTTCTTGCGCGTACGCGGGACACACGCAAAATATATGTTCAAGTGTTTCTGGCACCTCACAGCATTCACAGTTTGGGCTAGTATCACTGGCACCTATCATATGTCTATAACGGTTGGTGAATGCGACACCAAGGTGAATCCGGTGCATCATGCTCGTGTGGCTTCTTTTGAACTTGTGAGGCATGCGAAATTTCATTTCGTGGTCCCATTTGTGTAATCGCTTGTGTCGTCGATCTGGTTGGGTCCAGTGTTCCAACGTAGAGTTGCGGTTTACGCGACGAAGTAGGGCGTTTGTGTCTGTTCGTGAGAACGGAATGCGTACTTCACAGGCATTATCTAAAGCAGTTTTTGCTTCAGCGTCTGCCTGTTCGTTCCCCATCACGCCACAGTGTGAGGGTATCCACTGAAAGGTGACATTGTGGCCATTTCTAGTTGCGTGGTCGAGACTCTCTGTAATTTCTATAGCCATAGAATATAGCCATAGTACACAGTCAATCGTTTGAAGAGCTAGCTTGCAATCGCAGAATATCGTCCATGCGTGAGGAGGCTCCTCGGAGAGAAATCGAAGTGCCTCCAGGATAGCAACAAGTTCTGCGGCAGTTGATGTTGAGCTATGGTCTAGTTTAAACCGCCAAGCGATGACCATATGTGGAATGACGAAGGCTGCAGTGGAGGCATATGGTGTGACAGAGCCATCGGTATACACGTGTACAGTATCTCCGTACTCTGTAGAAATGTGCAACAGGGTGAGTTGCCTGAGGCCAATAGATGCAACGTATGACTTTTTATTAATTCCAGGGATCTGCAATGTAACGACAGGTTTAGGCAGAACCCACGGGGGTATTCTCGGAATACAGTCGGGAGAAAATCTTGACGGCAAAAACTCTGATGGCGCGATATAGTCCTTGAAAAGCTGGAACCTGGGTGGGTGGTAGGGAGCGATGACAGAGGATGGTGCCTGTGTCGGGTCAACAAGCGAAGGTACATTCGAAGAGGCTCGCAGAGCAAATATACCCGAATAGGACAAGCACGAGCTTCCGCTATTGTTCCATTGGTTGACGTGCATCGTGGGAGGCCCAAACATGTGCGCAATGCTTGAGCTTGAATGCTCTCCAGCGCACGCACACAGCTAAGTCCCATGCTTGAGAGCGCCGGCATGCTGTACCGTATATACCCTACGAATAGTGCGTGGTACAATTGGAGTAGTGACGACTCCGAAGGGCCCCATCTTGTTCCTGCCACGACGCGAAGGACGTGAACAAAACTCTTCAGCTTTGACTTCAGTGCGGCGACGTGTCTTGACCAAGATAATCCCCGGTCTATGACTAAGCCAAGGAATCTGTGGTGTGTATCCGTAGGTATCGCTACGCCATTAACAATTATCGGATAGCTGGTCATTCGTTTTCGCGTGAATGTAATAACGGGACGTTTTTCTGTTGGAGGCCTTGACGCCGAAGATGCTTAGCTGTGATTGTCACTTCGCGTTGAAGCCGAGCACGCATTTGGCGACGGGTGGCTCCAGATGCCCATATGCATATGTCGTCGGCATATGTGCCAATCTTCACCGTGCTAGGAAGTTCGGATGCAACGCCAATCAATGCAACATTGAAAAGAGTTGGACTGAGAACTTCCCCTTGTGGAACACCTCGATGTATATGGTACTGTCCGGTGTCGCCATCACTTGTCGGCATATACACCGTGCGGCCACTGAGGTAGCTAACAATCCATGCACATAGTCGGCCACGGATGCCTAAATCTTCCAGCGCATCAAGGATTGCATAATGGAGTACATTGTCGTATGCACCCTTAATATCCAGAAAAACAGCTCCAGCTAACCGACGGCTACTTCTTTCCTGTTCAACAGTGGAGAGCAAGTCGATCACTCCGTCAATCGAAGAACGGCCTCTTCTAAATCCGTGCATAAAATCAGGAAAGCAATTATTTCTCTCTAGAAACCATTCCAGTCTTGACAAGACCATTCTTTCCATTACTTTGCCGACGCAACTGGCTAAGGCGATCGGTCTGTAGGAGGAAAGCTCGTTAGGGCACTTTCCCGGTTTAAGGAGCGCTACAACGCGACTGCATTTCCAACAATCTGGAACATTTCCTGTCTCCCACGTCGTATTGTAAAAAGATAGGAGAAGACGTCGTGATTCGGTGCCAAGATGGCAGAGTGCAGCGTACGTGATTCCGTCTTGTCCTGGTGCCGATGAGCGTCGAGAAACCGAAAGCGCAGTGTCAAACTCTTGCATCGTAAACGGTACTTCGAGTCGCTCATCAGGTGACGGGGGTGCGATGGTTACAAGGGATGAAGTCACTGCATTAGATGCGTTCACAATGAGTTTACAGTAGTCCTCTGCTACCTCCAATTCGGTCCGGCGTTGATGTAGAGCCACCGCACGGAATGTGTGTCTTTGTTGTGGAGCTGCCTGGAGACTTCGTATGACCCGCCAGATCTTAGATAGAGGCTGTCTTGGATCTAGGGATCCACAGAAAGCCCTCCAACGCTTTCTGTCAAGCTTCTCCAGATGTCGAAGAACATGTCGTTGAGCTCGGCGACTGCTCGAAAGATCTGACGGTGACTTTGTTCTTCTGTATCGCACGAAGGGCCTATTGAAGGGCCTATTCTATATTGTATGTCGACCGATGATCTGTGCATCGGTATGCTGACCGCTAGTTTTGTCTCGCAGGGTAGAGGCAATGATGTCCTCTATTACGGATGGAGATGTCATACTCTGACAGGCGGTGTCGACAGAGGTCTTAAATGAAATCCAGTCTGTTTGACGAATGCAACGTGAAGCTGAACGGCGAAACCAGCTAAAGTGAGCGTAAGTGGGGAGGTGGTCACTACCATGAGTCTCTAGATCCGTCGACCAGGATGCGTTTAGAACATACAACAAACAAACAAAAACACTTTATGTTCCCTATCGAGGCATAAACACTTATGAAAAGACATACCTCATGAAACTGACAAAAAAAGGAAAAGAAAAGAATAAGTCAAGGGTCTGAAACAAGTCAGCCCTGCCAATAACTGAAACGCCTCAGCTGAGGACAACCGCGTTTGTGAAATTCATTGCCCCGCTTTGCACTGAAACTTTAAAATATTGATACATGCATATTGCGTGTTTCTTGTGGACGATGTACGCGGGCACCACGACGAAGACGACGACCGCTCTCTGGCTCGAGCTTTCTGCTGGACTGGCCAGTGATGCATTATCCTTTGTAAATAGCCTGCAGTCCTTAATCCTTCGTTCGCGTAACGTTTTGGTGGAGGGTGTCGTTCCCCGTCCTCGCCACGGAGCTCCGCAGCGGCCGCACCGTCCTGCTTTCCGTCATGGCTCCCGGTGACGATACCTCGTCTGCTTCTACTCCTGCGACCCCGCCAACAGCGTACGTTACAGTTACCAACCCCCGTGATCCTGGCATATTCTCCGGCCAAGACAATGTCGACGTTGAGGATGGCTACACCTGTATGAGCGTGTTAGACAAAACAACCGCTGGGACCCTACCATTATGCTAGCGAATGTCCTATTCTACTTGGGCGGAACTCCTCGTGTCTGGTTCCAGACACACGAGGACGAGATCTCTAGTTGGGATGCTTTTAAGGAGAAGCTCAGCAACCTCTTTGGAAATCCCACCGGTCGGCAGCTGGCTGCTAGAAAAGAGCTTGCTACCCGAGTTCAGTCTTCTACTGAATCGTATGTCTCGTACACACAAGACGTGCTCGCTCTTTGCCGTAAAGTCGACGACAAAATGGCCGAGGTTGACAAAGTCGGCCACGTACTCAAAGGGATCGCGGACGACGCGTTCAACTTGTTGGCCTTCAACAATGTGTGCACCATCAACGTCATTGTCAAGGAATGCCGCTGCTTTGAGCTCGCCAAAAGCCGCCGCGTCATTCCACAGTTCTTCCGGCTCCTTAACACGGCTGCGGTGTCGTCTTGCGTCGACCTTACCGCTTCACCACCCTTAAACGAGCCCATCACACGTATTCGCCGCGAGCTCGAGGCTACAAGTCCTACGCCGTTCAATCCACGCCCACTTGACCCCACCATTGACCAAACAGCCCCAGCAAGCTCTCTCATTCAGGCAGTTGTGCGGCAAGAATTTGCCAACCTCGGTTTTCCTGCTGCCTGCTCCGTCTCCCGACCTGACGCCCGACCGGTGCCGACAGCTACGCCTCACAGCGATCTGTATTCCCCTCCGAGATACCGCAACCCTGCCGAGTGGAGAACTCCGGACGACATGCCCATTTGCTTCCGTTGCCTCCGCATTGGCCACGTCGCACGCCACTGCCGCACCTCCTGGACGTCGCCGCATTCGAGCTCATTCCCGTCTCCTCGCCCATATGCCGACCCGCGCCGTTACTCCCCTCGTCATATGCCTCCTACCTCAGGCGTATCCGTCGATGACCGTCGTCCTGCTCGCTCTCAGTCTCCTCAGCGCCGTCAGTACCCGTCGCCCCAGCCACGCCGCTCTTGGTCCAATAGCGGCGTGGCTGGTCCAATTGGTCCAATTCCGTCCGGGAGGGTTCAATTATGGACCCTCCCGGACGGAAAACTAGACCATGCAGCTCCTGGGGGCTCGACTGAGTCATCCTGACGAATATGCAGTCACCCTGTCGCAGTAGGCGACCATCTATGAGACATACTTCACAGCCGTCACAACGGGCAATTAATTCAAACACGTGCCAGACAATGAGTAGGCTACTTTCAGCCACCTTTGTCCCTCCCTCTCAAAACGGCCCCAAGACCGCTGTCAGACGGGTCACGGTACGGTTATGGCGGAATTCGAAAAATTGGGATCCTCCTCCGGTAACGTGTCCCGCCACGTCTTCAACTCCGCCTTTCCGAACTAAAAATTCCACGTGGCGCGTGATTCACAAGTCGCCAAAGCGAAAGAAGAGGGCGACCTTTTGAACCACGGGATTCATCACAGCGATTGAAATAGTCAAAGGGATCAGCGCTGCAGGCTGAGTTGGTCGTTCGGTCAGTGCCACCTGCCAGTACCGGCGCCTCTAATGCGAAACGTACTCGGCTCTGCTGACCGCTTTTCTCTAAACTAAATTCCTAGAGTGGTATTTGAAACCTAAAAAAAAAAAAAAAAAGCTACACTCTATGTGCGCGCAAAAAGCCTTTGAAAAAAATTGCTTTCCTAACCCGACACTATTAAAACGAAAAGTAATACGTTCCTAATAACTAACAAAAGACTAACAGAATACGACGGAAAGCGGAAGCGTTTCACGTCGGCTCCCTAAACTTCGAATTATTGCCGGTGCTTTTTCGACTGGAACCACGAAATTCACATTCAGGAGAAGCAGGAAGACCCAGCGATCACCTGGGCACCTAATCAACCAGGTGGGCCAGTTCCAGAAATCATTTCAAACAGCTTGCCATGCCGACCAGGAAGCCTAAGCCTAGCGAGAGCATCCCCGTCGCCATGTATCACCAGCCACGGCGGCTGACGTGCTGAGCCTAACGCCGCGATCAGAGCCGGATAAAACCCCTCTACCCGGCTCTCGCAGAGCATTAACGCTAAACATGGAGATGGTAAGCGTAGACTGCGAAGATATTCAACCAGAAGTATTGGA
Source organism: Dermacentor andersoni (assembly GCF_023375885.2). Classification (NCBI taxonomy): domain Eukaryota; kingdom Metazoa; phylum Arthropoda; class Arachnida; order Ixodida; family Ixodidae; genus Dermacentor; species Dermacentor andersoni. The sequence goes on from NC_092814.1 coordinate 16,923,433, forward strand.
CGAAGGCCATTGGTTCGAAATTAAAAGAAATAATCGAAGTGATAAAACACCACTTCAGCGAGCTCACGAAGCTACTTGAAACAAGAAAAAGGGCAATCGGCAGATTCGACAATTAATCATCGCAAGCCGCATGCCACACTTACCAGTGGACGACTACAGGATCATTATTAGACAAAGAGGCGGACTCAACGTGACCGAACATGGTGCAGACCGCATCTACCACAGCGTACGACGTGCTGCAAATGTTGAACGCACAGCGGATGAAGAAGATAACATTTGCCTCAATCAGAAGTAGAACATTATAGTCCTCAGCACAACATCGAAAGAAAGAGCCCGAAAATACGTAGTGTAGTGGGTAATATGCCTGTGGCACTGTAGTTGTAGTGGGCAATATGCATGTGGCACTGTGCGGACTGCCACCGCTGCGGCGCGAGACACGAGCTCGGGCTGTTGATGCGAAGCGCTAGGACTCGTGAACTAGAGCTACCTGCGATACCCCGACGAGCTGCAATAAACCCCATTTCATTTGGTGGAGCTGCGGGGTAACCTGGAAAACTGGAACTCCGAAGCCGGACGCTACCGACTGCTGCGACCATGCCTGACGAAACCACCCAGGAAGATGCACCACAGCCTCCGACGGTCATCGTTTCCGGTGCATTGCGCCAGCGTGATCCTGCCATCTTTAGCGGCACCGATGATCATGACGTGGAGGATTGGTTGTCATCTTACGAAAGGGTGAGCCAGCATAACAAGTGGGACGACGTCACCAAGTTGCACAACGTGCTGTTTTACTTAACCGGCGTCGCGAACCTCTGGTTCCGAAACCACGAACACGATTTCACAACGTGGAGCAGATTCAAGACAAGTTTCACAGAAGTGTTCGGGCGCCCCGCTGTCCGCAAGCTTCGCGCAGAACAACGCTTACGGGGGCGCGCGCAACATCACGGTGAAACGTTCACAAGTTACATCGAAGATGTCATTGACCTGTGTAAGCGCGTGAATCCGTCAATGGCGGAACAGGACAAGATAAAACACATTATGAAAGGCATTGATGAGGACGCATTTCAGATGTTGTTAGCGAAGGATCCGCGTACCGTGGCCGAAGTTATCAATTTGTGCCAAAGTTTTGACGAGCTACGGAAACAACGCATCTTAGCTCGGCGCCCACCGCCTACGGAAGACTCGTTAGCAGCATTGGTTATTGGCGACAACCACACAACTTTGCTGACGCAAATAAAAGAATTTGTGCGCGAGGAGGTCGCGCGACAGCTCTCGATTTTGCCGACCACGGAGAAGCCTTCTCAATATTTGGCTCCAGCGATCCGACAGATAATTCAAGAGCAAGTGACCGAAGCTCTTCCACCTCCGTGTCAGCCGGCTCCCGTGGCCGCGCCTCTGACGTATGCTGAAGCCGCTGCACGGGCGCCTCGTTTGCCGGGATTCTCTCCTCCGCCTTCAGCGCCTCTCCAGCCGGTGTTCTCTCATCCGCCTTCGCCTCGCCAGCAGGTGGCTCCCTTTTTCAGCGCACAGCAGCAAGGCACAAATCCTTGGCGCACTCCTGACAACCGCCCAATATGCTTTGCCTGTGGTACACCGGGACATGTAGCGCGCTTCTGCCGCCGGCGCTTGCCGGCCTTCGTGGGCACCGCGCGACCACCCAGCTCCGGCTTCCGACCATTCCGTGTGCCTCAGCGACCACCACCGGAAGTCTACGCTGCTGATGACATACCAGCACCGCAGTCACAGTTCTACAATACTCGTCGCTCGCCTTCACCTCGTCGGCGCTCACTCTCACCCATGCGTCGTAGGCCCAGTGCCATTACTACTGAGGCGGAAAACTGATTTCCGCAGTTCCTGAGGCACGAACTGCGTCATCGTCGGAACATCCAAGTCCTCGTTTTTCCCCCGCTAACGTTATTGAAGTGTCTGTTGATGGCATCAAATGTCTTGCGCTCGTCGATACAGGTGCTGCTGTATCCGTGATTAGTGAGAAACTTTGCCGTCAATTACGGAAAGTGACCATGATGCCTTCGGTACTATTGCTTAGAACAGCCAGTGCACAACAAGTTCAGCCAGTCGCTATGTGCACTGCCAGGGTGCTGATTCGAGACATTTTGTATTCGATTGATTTCTTTGTGCTAACTTGTTGCTCCCACGATGTGATTCTCGGTTGGGATTTTCTGTCGCGCCATCACGCCGTCATTGACTGTGCACGTGCTGAGGTTCAGTTCTCCGTTCTGTGCGATTTGCCATCTCACGACTTTCAAGTTCATGATGTTACCAGGATCTGTGTAGCTTCAGATACCGACCTTCCCCCTCACAGCGCGGTATTTGTCCCTCTTTCATGCGCATCGCTTGCCGAAGCGACGGTCATGTTTTCACCCGCTGCCGTCTTCATTCGCCACCAGCCTATATTGTTGCCTTTCGCCCTCCTCACGGTTCACCATGGGGCTGCAGAAATACTGATTTCTAACCCAAATTCGTACACTTTGGCTTTGCACTGTGGCGAGACTATTGGTACCATCGAGTCTGTGGACGCTGACGCTATTGTGCATTTCCCCATGGCCGACGACGTCGATACTGCCAACGTAACAGCACTGACGCCCCATGTGTCATCTAACCGAGTCCCACCGGATGTTTTTTGTCGCTCTATTGCCGATGACCTCGAGCCGACGCAACGTGAGCGGCTTATTACTCTTTTAAATTCTTTTCATGCCTCTTTTGACTGCAACCAAGCATCATTAGGCCGTACAAGTACCGTCTCTCACCACATTGACACGGGACATCACGCACCATTACGCCAGCGTCCGTACCGCGTGTCATCCACCGAGCGTCGTGTCATCGCCGAGCAAGTTGAAGACATGCTTGAACGTGGTGTTATCAAGCCATCCTGCAGCCCTTGGTCGTCTCCTGTAGTACTCATTAAGAAAAAAAGATGGCTCGATTCGTTTCTGTGTGGACTATCGTCGCCTCAACAAGATTACACGAAAAGATGTCTATCCTCTACCACGCATAGATGACGCCCTGGATTGTCTTCATGGTGCCGAATTCTTTTCTTCTTTGGACTTGCGATCGGGCTATTGGCAAGTGCCAGTGGATGAATCCGACCGCTCGAAGACAGCTTTCATTACGCCTGATGGCCTGTATGAGTTTACAGTAATGCCATTCGGTCTCTGCAATGCACCCGCGACTTTCGAAAGGATGATGGACAATATTCTACGAGGCCTCAAATGGAAGACCTGCTTGTGTTATTTAGACGACGTGGTAGTTTTCTCCCCTGATTTCACCACTCACCTCTCTCGTCTACGCGAAGTCCTTACTTGCCTTACCACCGCCGGCCTTCAACTTAACTTGAAAAAGTGCCGCTTCGGAGCCCGCCAGCTTACCATACTTGGCCATGTCGTGTCCAAAGACGGCGTCCTTCCCGACCCTGACAAACTTCGTGCTGTCGCAGAATTTCCGCGGCCAACTACAGTGAAAGAGCTCCGAAGTTTTGTCGGTCTGTGCTCTTATTTTCGACGCTTTGTGCGCAATTTTGCCTGCATCATCGCTCCCCTGACGAAGCTCCTGGCTGGCCCTGGTGACCTTCGCGACTGGACTCCGGCATGTGACCAAGCCTTCACCACTCTGCGTCGTCGGCTTACCTCACCGCCTGTTCTACGCCACTACGACCCGAGTGCACCGACTGAAGTTCATACCGACGCCAGCGGCGTTGGTCTTGGAGCCGTCCTTGCACAACGGAAGCCTGGCTTTCCAGAATATGTGGTTGCATATGCGAGTCGTGCCCTCACGAAGGCAGAAACCAATTATTCTGTCACGGAAAAAGAATGTTTGGCTATAGTTTGGGCCTTAAACAAATTTCGCCCTTACTTGTATGGCCGTCCGTTCGACGTTGTGACAGACCACCACGCGCTGTGCTGGCTTGCGTCACTGAAAGACCCGTCGGGGCGTCTCGGACGTTGGGCTCTTCGGCTCCAAGAATTTGACATTCGCGTCATTTATCGATCCGGGCGCCAACATTCTGATGCAGATGCGCTCTCCCGTTCGCCCATGCGATCCGACGAAACGCCACCTTCATCCGTACAGTGCCCGGTTGCTACGCTTGCTGTTACTGACATGCCGTCTGAACAGAGAAAAGATCCGTGGATTGTCTCTCTCATTGACATTCATAGCAGTTCTTCAACGTCTACATGCCCTCGAGCCCTTCGTCGCCAAGCCACCCACTTCGTGCTACGGGACGCCATCTTGTACCGCCGAAACTATCAGCCAAACGGTCGCAAATGGCTGCTAGTCATCCCTCGCCATTTGCGTTCCGACGTATGCACGTATTTCCATGCAGACCCACAACAAGCTCATGCTGGCGTCCTGAAAACCTACGAGCGGCTCCGCCAGCGGTACTACTGGCGCGGCATGTATTCTTATGTCCGCAAATACATTCGATCATGTGCAGCTTGTCAGCGACGGAAGACATCTTCTCATGCGACAGGCCCTCTGCAACCTTTACCCTGTCCTGCACGCCCTTTTGATCGGGTTGGCATCGACCTTTATGGGCCTCTTCCATGCAGTGCTAACGGAAATCGTTGGATAATTGTCGCCGTAGACCACCTGACCAGATATGCTGAAACTGCTGCACTTGCTTCGGCTGCTGCTCGCGACGTGGCCGCATTCATCTTACGGCATTTCGTCTTACGGCACGGCGCACCGCGAGAACTGCTCAGTGACCGAGGCCGTGTCTTCTTGTCCGAAGTTATTAATGAGCTACTCGCCGCGTGCCGCACTATTCACCGCACCACTACGGCGTATCACCCACAAACTAACGGTCTAACGGAACGATTCAACCGCACTCTTGGGGACATGCTCACCATGTATGTTGCGTCTGATCATTCCAATTGGGACGATGTCCTCCCTTTTGTGACGTACGCATACAATACCGCCGTTCAGGCTACCACAGGCTTCTCACCATTTTTCCTTCTTTATGGGCGTGAACCATCCACTACCCTCGACACCGTACTACCATATCACCCGGATGCCTCTGAATTCACCCCTCTTTCCGAAGTTGCTCGCCATGCTGAAGAGTGCCGCCAACTGGCTCGCTCGTTCACGTCGGATACCCAAGGAATCCACAAAGATCGCCACGACAACGATCAGCCCACACAGTCCTTCGCCGTGGACTCTCACGTCTGGCTTCGGCTGCCCTTCCAAGCTCCAGGCCTTAGCCCAAAGCTTGCTCCGAAATATCAAGGTCCGTACCGGATCGTCGCGTGTACTTCGCCTGTGAATTATGTGGTCGAACCGGTGACGCCATCTTCGGACAAACGCCGCCGTGGCCGCGAGACCGTTCACGTCAGCCGCCTGAAGCCGTACCACGACCCCCTTATCGTATCGTCGCCTTAGGTAGCCAGGATGGCTCCTCTTCGCCGCGGGGGAAGTTGTAGTGGGTAATATGCCTGTGGCACTGTAGTTGTAGTGGGCAATATGCATGTGGCACTGTGCGGACTGCCACCGCTGCGGCGCGAGACACGAGCTCGGGCTGTTGATGCGAAGCGCTAGGACTCGTGAACTAGAGCTACCTGCGATACCCCGACGAGCTGCAATAAACCCCATTTCAGTAGCAATAACCTGTCTGAGCATTGGCAGCAAGGAATATGAAGCCTGTACCTATCGCTCAGTACCGGAGAACACCTCGAAAGGAGTCATCCGAGGTATCTCTGCCGATGAAAGCCCGGAAGACATCGTTAGGAAGCTGGTCACTCCACGCAACCCCAGCGTCCTCTACGCCAAGCGTATGGGCAATACAAACAACGTAATCGTCATTTTTGATGGATATTACGTCCCTAGCTATGTGAACTATGGAGCTGCGCTCGTTCGATGCGCATTTTACAAGAAACAATTTGACATCTGTTACAAATGCGGAAGACTTGGTCACCGAGCGGACGTATGCCCCAATCCTACTGATAAAATTTGTCGGAGTTGCGGCACCAAGAATCCAAAGCAAAACCACGAATGCAAAGCAGAATGCCAACTATGTGGAAAAGACCACCCGACCGGGGATAAACGATGCCAAGCAAGGTACCGTATTCCATACCTCGTCAAAAGACGAAGATGGGAACGTGCCCGGAGAGAGGAACAAGCGGAATACGACAACTACGGCGATAAACAAAGTCCAAGTACAACCAGCAGGAACAGAAGAGCCAGAAGCAGATCACGCTCCGGCAACCGATTGAGGTCAAGGTCCCGACCCCGCAATGGCAGCCCAATCAAGCCACCACACACCACTGGCAACAGCAAGGGCACTACCGGGGACTACACCACCGGACCCCCATCACAGGTGAGCTGGGCTGACGTAGCTTCCGGGGCGCGCGCGGAGGCAGAGGCTGCACCTAACACTGGAAATAGAGAGTTAGAAAAAGAACTAGCAAAGATGAAACAAATGATGCTAGAACATCAGCAGATTGTCGCTCTAGAAGAAGAAAACAGTAGACTGCGGAAAGAAAACATTACTCTTAAAAACGGGCGGGGTATTGCAATAGATAGTATTAAGGAAAAAGAGGCGGGTATGGAAGAAGCGGCTAACACGCCAGCCATGCGCAAAGCCACGGACGATGAGACGATCACAGTTAAAAAGACCAAGTCCGTTAAACCTCTTGAGAAAAGACAGAATTAACTTGAAAGCCAAATTGACATTCCAGAAAACAAACTAGACATCATAGATACATGCTTTAAAGACCTGGGCACGCAAATTACCCAGCAAACTACACAGGCTATTATGACGCAAGTACAACAACAATTTAACACAATCGCTACAAAATTTACCTACATTGAATATCGTATGAAGTCGTGGGGACTACAAACCAGTGGAGGCGGCCCCATCAAAACAACCAGTAAACCATATAATAAACCCTCGCCACCTACGGTGGAGGGAACCGGAAAACTAACTGCCACCATGGATCGACACGACCATTATACTATCTGGCAATGGAATTGTCGCCGATTCACTAGAAAGATCCCACTTACATCAACAACTAATTAATAAGGAACATCCTGATGTCATAATGCTACAGGAGCCACACTGTAAGGCCAAATTACCTGGCTATAGATCATTCTGTAGTGCCGACGGAGAGACGAGAGCTGTCAGCACTCTAGTCAAACGTGCCTACACGATCGTTCAGCATGATACAGGCACTGCGGATGTAGACAATATATTAATCGAGTTAATACCTACCAGAAAAAGCAATCAAAGTTTATTTCTCCTTAATGTTTATAGTAACCCAAGAAACAAACGTCCCAATTTCCGATTACTTCTCCGCAAGACTCTCACTATCAGAGAAGGCAGAGCCTTAGTGATTGGGGGGGATATCAATATCAAAGCTCAACACGCGGCATGGGGATACAAATTTGAAAAGGTAGACAAATATGGCTAGACGCACAACAAGAAGGCCTTACCCTCATCACAGACCCGTCAACACCTACGAGGCGGGGGTCTAGTGTTAGTGTGGACACTACGCCAGATCTCACCTTTACAAAGAACATTAGGGATGCGAAATGGATTAACACCCAACAGGATCTAGGCAGCGATCATAACATCCTCGAAATCACTGTTACAGCAGGGCCCCGCAAATCTAAGGGCAAACAACTCAAAATTGCAGACTGGAACAAACTCAGACAAATTCGCAAGTAAAATGATAATACTATCGCAGACATCGTGGACTGGAGCACGCAGCTTAAGCAAGGTGTTAACGCAGCCACAAAAGTAATCCCCCAGGAAGCGCAAATGGAACAGGCAGGCAGTAAACTCTTACATATGTGGGAAGCTAAAGAATGTCTCTTGAGGAGATGGAAAACTCAGAGACACAACAGGACGCTCCCGCGCAGGCTGGCCCGGCTTAAAGGGAAGCTGAAACACTTTTCGAAAAAGAGTGAGTTCCCTGCGGCATTCTACACTTTTGAGTCCACACTACACGAATATCTCGTTTAAAAAGGGCGGAAACAAACGCAAGCGGCTGTTTTTTGCAAGAAAACACGCACCAGCGCCTCAGGGCATCGCGCGAACGCCGCTGTTGCCCGTGATTGGTCGGGACCGCTTTGACGTCATTCACGGGGATCGCCGGTCCGCGCCGCCGTTTCAGAACGTAGCAAGCTGTTCTGTTCTAGCTTCACAGCTGAGTTGTAAGCATTATGGAACGTTCTCGCTGTTTCGGAGAGCTTGTATTTTCGCCGTACATGTTCGAACCGACTGCCGATACAGAAAACGATGGCGGCAACGGGGGCAACGACGATGTTGAGTGTGCCAACAGCGAGAGCGATGTGTGCACCTTCTCGCGCGTTGGAAATCTTAGCTGGTACATATGTCTTTTCATGTAGCTGCACGTTCCAATGACGGGAGAAAAAACGCGCTAAAGTGTCACTGGGAATTTGCTGCTGGAAGAATGCCGAAGCACTAACGTCTGATTAGATTGTAAACACGGGTGCAATTCCGCGATGTCATGCACCTTGCCGCTGCTTGTCTAAAGTTCCGTGGTTTTTTGCGTGTTGATACACGATCGCGAACATAAGTACCGCGTTTGGCTACTTCAAACTCCAACATTATCTGCCTGGGTCACGCTGGCTGCTTCAACCTCTTCGATTGGTGATGATAGTGGAACAGGTTCATCAGGGGCTCGGTTCTCAAGGTACTCTGCTAGAACCTGAAAGAGTGCAAGGCATGGATGTCATGAATTTCAGCACATCATGCATATCAGCAAACATGACAACAGTTGGATTACTTACAGCAATTGAATACTTTTTCAGTAATTTATGTGATGGATTAGTTGTCTAGAGATTTAGTAATGTGAATTATTCGGTGTCTGTAATTTCATGGCTAGAGTAATTTATTAATTGCGTTAAATATGCACCAGTAAGCTGTGTACGGCGCCAGAACGTTGGTAATGTCGTGAGGTGTCGTGGAGGCACATGGGGGGGGGGGGGGAGGGCATGAAATGTTGGCAAGTGTATGTTACCTTGAAGAAAGGTTGGCGTCCCTTTATACTTTGCTTTTTGCTTCTTGTATCAATGAAAACTTTTTGGAAGCAATCGTAAAGTAATACCATTACTTTTTTGAAAGCGGTAATTGGTAATGTAATTCAAATCAATGAGCGTAATAAGAAAGTAATGAGTAATGTATTATATTTACTTTCAAATAATAATTTTGCCATGCGTGATGCATAGCTAGTTAAAGGCAAGAAAACATTTTTTGTCCAGCAGCGATGCCTGTATTGGGCTAGACCACGTCGAACGCTGACAAGTTCAATACCTCACAACGTTACTTCATTATTTGAGCCCGTTCGCCTTGCCACGGGCGCGGCTGTGCCGACGCTCGTTTTTGCGGCATTTCGCTGCTGGTAGCAAGCTGTGGGTGCGAAATCTACTGAACGAAGTTTTTACACGCCGAGTTCAACTACTCTAACGCGAGCATGAAAATATTACCGTAACGCCTTATGTCGTGCGATTTGGACACCAATGCTGAACAGCTAAACCTGCGGGCACCACGTGGTAAGACGAATAGCAAATATCACTGAATGCGCAAGCGTACCCCCGGCCAGTTATTTCACCGTACCAAAACAGCGCCGAACAAACAGCCGTAGTGCAGTGTTCCGTGACAAAGCGGAGTGGAAAAACAGGATGAAAACGGCAAGCACTTTGCACGCATGTGCATATTCCCGGCTGTGCCTCCACCTCGCTTCGTCATAGGCCGCTGTAAGGCCGTTTGTTCGACACTCAGGTGATCATCCGTTTAAAAAATTGCCCGTGTGCGCATTAAAACTCTTACCTCACCCTTTCTCCTCTTGGCGAAGGCCGCTCTTGGAAGTGGCGAGGTGTTTCTCTTGTGGGAGAATATAGACGGAACAACGGCGGCCTTCAGTCACGCCGATTTAATTGGAATACCGATTGCCCGCATCGTTGTCAAGCTCCGATGATAATCACTGTCGCGGAAATGGTCCGAACACAGCACAGCTGATTTCGTCGACAAGAAATTATCTCTCCTCACCGCACGGACCCACTGCGCTGAAAGTTTCTTGTCCTTCGGGAACATGTGAAACACCACATAGTCTAGCCCACCTGTGTTCGCACAGCCGAATGCTGCACAGAACGAGGGCATGTTGGGCGCCCTTGGCTGTAGGCACTCACGCAGCACAGAAAGGAAGCACAGTTCACGAAAATCACAAATGAAAGCAAACGTGAGCGGCGGCAGCTCTCTCGTAACGTCGTTTAGTAACGCGCAGGACGGAAAGAAACATTCCAGCACATGCCAGCACGCCGGTCTGGCAGTACGGTCCCCGGGAATGACGTCGGTTCTCTCCTCCGGCTGCCTCCTTACCCGGCGCTCCGGGAAGCGACGGGGGCGTGTCCGCGGGGGCGGATTTAGAAAGCGATTTCGGCCTCTTATATGACAATACAAAGAAAAATTTTCAGAACCGCAAATTAATAGGTCTGTTCTTCCCAATATTATATTCGTCGGACGGTCCTACCGCTGTCGACCAGATGTAGGAGTCGTCGGACTATCTCGCCGCTGCCACCATTTGAAGGAGATGAAGGTCGTAGACAGGAACTCGGTGAACAGGATTTATTTACATATTAACAGTTTAAGCAGGATACATTGGCAGACTAGCGCGACTCCCATATGGAGCCCGCAAAACTAACATACAGCAAACAGTTTACGAGCACACAGCTCACTAGTACATTTCTAGTATGACAGAGCACTCAGCTCCCGACAACGATCACGACACGAGCACACCCTAGCAGCCGGCAAACGCTGCTTATAAGCTCTCCGCTTGACGTCATAGTTCGACGTCATCGTTCGGCGGGGACGGAGCAGGAATGGTCGGGAAGGTTCGTCCAAGCATTGTAAACTTGCCGCCGCCCCGCACTAAGGCTCCGGAGTCAACGACCGAGCGCTTCGTAGAACTGTGCTCCGTCTCGGGTGGCGCGGCGGAGTACCACATGCCTGAGCTGACCGCGCGCCACGTGGCTGCCGGTCATCCGCAGTTCTCGGTAGCGCCCAGCTTTCAGTGCCGACGTCAGAGGGCTTCGTAGAACTGCTTTGTCCCGGGTGGCTCGGCCAAGTACCAATTTCCGGAGTTGATCGCGCGCCACGCGGCTGCCGGCCGGCCGCAGTTCTCGGAAGGGCGCCCCGACTGGTGGGCTTGGAACACGTGCAGCGGGCTGAAAGCTGGCACGTTGCCACCCCGTACGGCCATTCTTAACACCAACCCCAGCAATTCATGGAAATTGAAAACCGTTTCAGCTTCCCTTTAACAGAGATATAGAGCATACTCCCAACAGCTCTGTAACCAACAATGGGAAGCAACATGCACCAATATGGATAATCAATTAGGATTGTCCAGAACATGGAACTTCCTCAGCCACCTTTTGAATCCTGAGGAAAGTAAAGCCACGCACAGACAAAACTTAAACAAAATCTTACATGCATATGACAAAACTGAAGCAGCTTTTAACGATGAGATAGCCGCAAGGTATTTATTTCGAGCTAAGCCAACAATTCACCCAGATTAAACAGGCACCAAAAACAGACAATTAGACGAAGAGATTAGCGAGGCGGAATTGAGAGCAACTCTACAAAAGCTTAAAGGGCCCCTGAAACGGTTCGGACAAATTTTGTAAACGCGTAGGGTACAGCTTAAGTAGAACATTCGCACCACAATTTAAGTGAAGCGTTACGTATTAATGGAGCTACAAGCGATTACAAATTACCCTCCTCCCTAGCCATGCTTTTCCTCCTCAACTCGTTCGCCGAGCGATCGGGGCTAAGCTCCGCCTTCACTGGCTCTGCGTCACGATGCGACGTCACATCGTCCACTTCCGGTTGTTTTGGAGCCCGCCCTCGACCGCGAGAAACCTCTCCGTTAGCCGCTTGGCCGTCGACCCCAAGCGAAAGCTATCGAAGCAGCGTGCGTTGCAAGCATTCTGTCGTAGTGCCGAACGTGTCTGGTATTCCGGTAATCACACACTAGCTGAATATTTCGACGGAACGATGGAGGCATAAACTCAAGTTGATGAAGGAACTTTAGCGTAGACGTACGTGAGCTGCCTAATACGGGTGCCTGCCTCCACGGTCCAGCCAGCCGTTGGCGCAGAGCTTAACCAGCCAAAGAAAGAGCTAATATTGCTCTAACCAAGTGTAAAATATTTTAAACATTTACAAAAACAACGTGTTAACGATTACACTCCTGCGAAAAATTTACACCAGCAGCAAAGAAGAATATATTTTGTTACTGCTACTGTGTGTGGTTGAGCTCTATGCCACCAGGTGGCTGCACCGTGCAGACCATTCACCTTTGCGCTTCTGTTCATCACCTCAAACGATACGCAAGGGGACACGGCCAGGCCCTGTCCCCTTGCGCTTGCGTTTACCCTAATACCGGACTCGCGAAACGCTATTGCGTTAGTAATCTTCCGGTGTAAAGTGACGGCCGCTATCGCACAAATCCTGGCGCCGATCGGATAGTGGCAGTCCGATGCTCTGCAGCCAGTCAGCTCGTGTACTGGCTTGCAGAAGGACACGATGTCACAGCTTGACATATTGCCAGTCGCTACGTCTGCAGTCCACAACGCAACAAAGTCGAATCAAAGTTATCGCGAAAAGACAAAGCGATACTGACGGCGGAGCTCTCGTCAAAGACGGAGCACGTTGTAACAACACAAGCAGACGACACTTGCTGTGTGCCGGAAGTGCTTAGGTGTACTGAAAAATTGTTCTTGTGCATTCTCTCTATGTTTCTTTTTATAAAAACAAATTAACTAACATTTCAACTATTACAAAGATCATTTGTTTACCATAAAGTTGGAAAAATTATCGATCACGCGCCCTGGTCAGCCAATCGGATAGCTCGCCCCACTGACGTCATATGGGTGATTTCGGTCATATGGGTAGGGGCGGCTTAAAATTCCGCCGAGCAGTGTGCTGAGATCGGCAGCGATGTGCATTTTTAAAACCTTATAATAAATTACACGCTTTGCGCAGAGCACTTAGATGTGTCAATTAATGATCAGAATGACCTACTCTAACAACTCAGTACGTTTGTAGAAAATCGTCAAAATCGTTTCAGGGTCCCTTTAACACTACACCTGCGCCGGGCTGGAAAAATAACAAACAAGACGATCCGAAATCTCGATTATGCCTTGTTAAGAATGGTCATACGGGGTGGCAACGTGCCAGCTTTCAGCCCGCTGCACGTGTTCCAAGCCCACCAATCGGGGCGCCCTTCCGAGAGCTGCGGTCGGCAGGCAGCCACGTGGCGCGCGATCAACTCCGGAAATTGGTACTTGGCCGAGCCACCCGGGACAAAGCAGTTCTACGAAGCCCTCTGACGTCGGCACTGAAAGCTGGGCGGTACCGAGAACTGCGGATGACCGGAAGCCACGTGGCGCGCGATCAACTCAGGAAATTGGTACTTGGCCGCACCACCCGAGACGGAGCACAGTTCTACGAAGCCCTCGGTCGTCGACTCCGGAGCCTTTGTGTGTATGGGTTCGCACCTGTGTGTTTGCGTGTGTGTGGGCGTAAACGATAGTGCGGGGCGGCGGCAAGTTTACAATGCTTGGACGAACCTTCCCGACCATTCGTGCTCCGTCCACGACCGAACGATGACGTCAAACTATGACGTCAAGCGGAGAGCTTATAAGCAGCGTTTGCCGGCTGCTAGGGTGTGCTCGTGTCGTGCTCGTTGTCGGGAGCTGAGTGCTCTGTCATACTAGAAATGTACTAGTGAGCTGTGTGCTCGTAAACTGTTTGCTGTATGTTAGTTTTGCGGGCTCCATATGGGAGTCGCGCTAGTCTGCCAATGTATGTCCTGTTTTAAATGTAAATCCTGCAATTAAAGCCTGCTCGCCCAGTCCTGTCGTCCCAAGTTCATCTCTACAGCTACGACCTTCATCTCCTTCAAATGGTGGCAGCGGCGAGATAGTCCGACGACTCCTACATCTGGTCGACAGCGGTAGGACCATCCGACGAATCTAATAGCCTCTCTAGAACAACTTAAAGAGTACTGAACGAATGCTGGCAATCCATTACATTACCACAACAATGGAAAACGGCCCAGATTATTCTAATACCTATAAACCATGCAAGCGGCTAGAGTTGGAGAACCTGAAACCCATTTCACTCACGTCCTGTGTGGGCTGTTAAGAACGGCCCAGCTGAGGTGCAAGTTTTGCCAGCCAGTTGCGACAGCGGCGTCAACTTTCTTGGAACGCCACCGTTACGCTCTAGCCTCGTCGCCGTTGCGACAGAATGCGATCAGCGGACCAACTATTGTTACTGAGCCCGCCACCGCCGCCCTGGTCTGCCGCGAGCGGGGGAGTGCTCGCGGGAACGTAGTTCGAGGCTAATTCCCACGCGCCGTTCAAGACGCAAGACAATGGGCACCCGGCCGCGCTGCGGGGGTCAGCTCGGGGAATAAAAGGCACCTTTCCTGACACAAGCCCCGAGTTCTACGAAGTCCGTCTGACGTCGGCTCCGGACCGTGAACCTGTGCGGAAGTGTGTGTTTGTGTAAGCCGTCCCGCGGAGAGGCGGCTTCTTTACGATGACTGGACGAACGTTTCCGTCACCTTGGGACCGAGGGGGGACCGAGTGTTTATAAACTGCTGTTGTGCGGATGCTCAGGGTACTTTCTCAAGCAGTCATGTTAGACTGATGTACTTTCTCTCGCAGTCATGCTAGACTCATATAGATAATGTAAATAAACCCATATTCCTCGTTCTCGATGAGAAGCAGTCCTTCCCTTCATCAACGTCCTCAGCGTGGATAAGTTGGACGACGGCATGGGCCAGCTACTTTCTAATTTATGCCGGACTCCAATCTTGACAACGGGTTACGAGCGATGGGATTGAGCCCCCAATCCTAAAAACTGGCTGACAGCAGTGGGATGGACTTTGCGACATGGTGCTGTGTCTGTGGTGAGTGCTTGGTTCTTGTTTTGACTCTCTAGGCTTCATTTTGTGGTTGTTCTGTTTAAAACATTAGGGAAGCTACATTGTTGAGTGTTAGCTAGGTTGTTTTCCTAGCTACATTTAGCGAGCAGGATCAAGGCAGTAAAGCAGCAATCATGGAGTTAAGAAGACTGCTGAGAGACGAATTGTTGATTGTTGGTGAGGAACTGGGCCTAGATGTACGCAAGGAAATGCTAAAATCGGAATTATTGGAGCTAATTTCCGAACAGGCCAGTGAGGAAGAAATCGAAATGGGGTTGGAACTTCTGAAAAAAAGAGAGAAACGGGACAGAGAAAGAGAGGAACGCGATAAAGATCGCGAGTTAAGAAATATGCAACTGGAACTTGAAAGCAAACGTTTGGAGTTGTCTCAAGGAAGTGAAGGGGCTCTGGGACAATCAAGTGAGGCAGAATCATACCGCATGGACAGGCTATTAAAGCCATTTGAGGTCGGGACCGACATAGGCTTGTTCCTAAGCAATTTTTAAAGGACTTGCGAGAAGATGAACTTCGGTCCGAGTACATGGCCACAGCGGTTGCTGTCTATGTTGCCGTGTGAGGCTGCAGAGGTAATCGCCAGACTCAGTGCGGAAGATGCATATGATTATGCGAAGGTCAAGGCTGCAGTCTTCTGAAGAAATACCGCCTTTCTGCCGAAGCTTTTCGGGAAAGGTTTAGGAGCACAGGCAAGAAAGATAGCGAGGGGTATCCGGAGGTTGCATACGGCTTAAAGGCCAACCTAGTCGAGTGGCTGAAAAGCGCGGAAGCGTACGACAGCAGAGATATGGTCATTGAATGCATGCGTCTAGAGCAGTTTTATAAAACCATCCCCCAAGCTGTGAAACTGTGGGTGCAAGACAGGGAATGTAAACACTGTGGAAAGGGCGGCTGAATTAGGCGAAGAGTACGCAACGCGTACAAAGTTGAACGCCGAGGACGGTAATTGGGACGGTCGAAATGGACTGCGGAAACCATTTCCGTTCAAAAAGGGTTCGCAGACTAGACGATTGGAGCCTGTAGACGTGGAGGAAAAGCCCGCAGAAAAGAGCGAGGAGAAAACTAACGGGGAAACCGTACAAAAAGAGCAGAAAAGAAAATTCGAATCTTTTAGACCAATCCACTGTTATAAATGCCACAAACTGGGACATATAGCTGTAAACTGCGAGAAGCCCAGTGTAGTTTTTTTCCTACGTAGAGGAAAAAGACGAGAATATGGAACATTTAGGCCCGTATCTTCACGACCTGCAAGTTAATGGCAAACCATGCCGAGTGCTGAGAGACAGTGCCGCCACGATGGACATTGTCCATCCGTCTTACGTGACGGTATATGACTTCACCGGAGAAGTAGCATGGATCAAACAGGTTGTAGAACACAGCGTGTGTCTGCCCATGGCCAAAGTCAAAATTAGTGGACCATTCGGGGAGCTAGTGACCGAAGCTGCAGTTTCCAAATTCTTGTCACTACAGTACCCTTACATTTTTTCGAATCGTTCAAATCGGTTACTGCGGGAAAAGGGGCTGAAACTGGGAGTCGGCTCCGGACCGTGAACCTGCGCGGAAGTGTGTGTAAGCCGTCCCGCGGAGAGGCGGCTTGTTTACGATGACTGTACGAACGTTTCCGTCACCTTGGGATCGAGGGGGGACCGAGTGTTTATAAACCGCTGTTGTGCGGATGCTCAGGGTACTTTCTCAAGCAGTCATGTTAGACTGATGTGCTTTCTCAAGCAGTCATGTTAGACTGATGTACTTTCTCTCGCAGTCATACTAGACTGATATAGATATTGTAAATAAACCCATATTCCTCGTTCTCAATGAGAAGCAGTCCTTCCCTTCATCAACGTCCTCAGCGTGGATAAGTTGGACAACGGCATGGGCCAGCTACCTTCTAATTCATGCCGGACTCCAATCTTGACAACGGCTTACGAGCGATGGGATTGAGCCCCCAATCCTAGCATGGCAAGCTCACGGAGCACGTTGTCCTAACGAAACTGAACAACTATCTCGAGGATAATGACGTTCCCCGCCTACAATGTTGGGCTTCCGGAGAAATTTCTTCACAAAGGATGCAATGCTCCAACTTAAGCATCAAATTATAGATAACACAAGTCGGAACACCAAAGCTATCCTAGGATTGGACCTAAAGAAAGCTTTTGACAGTGTTACCCACGAAACAACACTAAACAGAATAAATGAGCTAGGCCAAGGCCAGCGAGTATACAGTTATATACGAGACTTCCTTACCAACAGAAAGGCACACATTAAGATAGGAAACCTTAACTCCGAAGAACTACAGATCGGAAGCGCAGGTGCGCCCCAAGGTTCAGTAATATCACCGATGCTGTTTAACCTGGTTCTTATTGGATTACCAGCAAAGCTACAGGAAATCGATGGCCTCAATCATACCATCTACGCTGACGATATCACCCTCTGGGTGAGCGATGGCAACGATGGACAGGTTGAAAACACATTACAACATACAATAGAAGCAGTCGAACAATACCTAGCAGGAACCGGACTGGCGTGTTCGGCAGAGAAATCTGAGCTCCTCATTTATGTACCATCGCGACGTGGCCGAAAACCACGCAACTACGAGGAACGAAACAATCCGCAAATTCACCTAACTACGGCAAAAGGTACGCCCATACCCAAGGTTGACAAGATCAGAGTATTTGGCCTCATCATTGAAAGTAACGGCTACAATTGAGAGACCATACGCAAATTAGACAATGTAACATCTCAAATCATGCGGATACTTAAACGAATAGCCAACAAACATAGTGGAATGAAAGAAGGCAATCTAATTCAACTAGTCCAGACGTTCGTAATAAGCAGAATAGTATACTCTCCATCACCACCAGCAACGATAGACTATTGCAGCTATGTCTCCACAATACACTGGATGAGCTAATCGAGGCACAACGAATAGCACAATACGAACGCCTGTTCAAAACTAAAGAAGGTAGGCAAATATTGGATCGCCTAGGTATAAGGTATCATACCGAACATGGCGTCAAAGTAGATATGCCCAGACACATCAGAGACATGATAACCATCCCTCCAATACTCAAGAATATGCATCCTACACACCATGAGGGTAGACGGGAAAGCAGAGCAAGCAATATACAGAAGAAATTCGGTAACAGCAAGGACACCACATTTGTAGACGCAGCTAGATACAGACACAAGCGCGCCTACACAGCAGTGGTGATAAATTAAGAGGGAAAATGCACGACGAATGCTACAGTCAACACGCTACACGCAGAAACCGCAGAGGAAGTAGCTATTGCGCTAGCCATAGCACAAACACCAGCTGGCATAATCGTCAGTGATTTCCAGACGGTCATACGAAACTTCGCCAAGGGTCGAATCTCTCCAGAGGCACTATGACTCCTAAAATTAGCTAATAACCACCACAAAAGTGTCGATATCATCTGGACACCCGCTCACACACTACCAGACGGTAGCAATGGGCGTCTTCCGCTGGAGTTTGACGTTTGACGTAGTTGCAGCGCCTGGTGGCGGCGCGCGAAACGTTATCTGGGTAGTACCGGCTTGGGTACTACTGAGCCCTGGCTGTGGCGAAGCATGTTTCTAGCCCGAGTTTTACGTCGATTCGCACTTTTTTTCTGCCCTGTTGCGAGTGCGAAAAGGATCGTCACTTCTCACAGACTACGCTGCGAGCTAGCCGCTGCCTATAGTTTAACGAAAACGGACTCTCCGTGAGACGTAATGCTGGAAGCAGAAGGAATCGGTGACACCGATCCGGAGAGACCTAACTCAGCCTCAAAAAAAGTGTCACCGTCGTTACTTCTGCGTCGTAGGCTGCAATGAACAAGAAGGTCCGAATCCCAACATCAGATTCTACCGTTTTCCTTCAAGGCCTCACGAAGCGGAGCGTCGGGCGCCCTGGTTAGCTGCAGTTCGTCGCGCTGGGTAAGCGAAACTTCGCGCCATGCTGATTGCCTCGCCTGTATTGAAGCTTACTTGATTATCTGCGTTCTAAAATTCGGTCTTTTGCACCTACAGTCCCGACGGCAGACCGACATAGCAGCAGGCATGGCTGGTGATTCACAATTAGAGACCCGGCCACAGCGACAATTCACAATTCGACTGGTGCGAACTGGTGAAGTGACCAGTGTGTGCAAATGACCACAAATGGTCGGGCTGATTCGGTGACAATTCACTACCCCACTACGAGCAGCACAGGTTAGAGAGTTAAATGTGCTCATCCTTGACCTCAAGCCAGCACGTTGAGGCAGCGCAGCAAGGTAGTATTGATTGCAGCACATCGATGTTCGAGCGATGTCATTAAAAGCTACATCAAGCGAGCAGCGCACGATCTCGCGCTGCAGCGCGATTCGCACGTACGTTACTGCGAGCTCATATGCATTGCACCAGTTATTTATCAATTGCTAAACGGACAGATGGCCGCTACTACCGTGCAGGCATAGCTACTTGTCTAGCGGCATGCAGTCAACAAAGATTGCAGGAGGCCCGCCGTTTCGCGGCATGTCGAAAGACCGCTGCCGTCGCGGCGCGTACCGTCGTGCGCTCGAGCAGTTCCGCACACCGTATCCAGCTTTTCTGGACACAAGGGTTTAGTTCGCGTGAGTGCCACCACGTGGCGTACTGACCTTCAACTTTTCAAACTTCCCGCGGTGACGCGTGATGACGTCAACTAAACAAAAATAAAAAAATTAAAGCTATCCCTGCGCATTGAACTTCGCCACAATGCTTGTCCCGCCGGCGTTATCAGTGTTCTTGATAAAGCGTATTCGCTCGTCGCCTGGAAATTACTCGTCATCCTAAGAGCGTTTAGTCGCGACGAGCAATGGTTGATTCTGGGCTTTTGATGCGGTTCTTTTTTTCTTTCTTGCTTTTTATTTTTCTTTTCTTTTTCTTTCTTTTTCATTCTACGGAGTAAAGAAGCTAGCCTAACCGTCAGAAGCACTTCGGGGCAGCCTTTCTTCAGTAGGCACACATTGTTAACGTCCGAACATCGCACAGCGTCTACTAGAGACGTCCTCGTGGACGGATTTTGATTTTCCCCTATCGAATTCGTTCAGGCGCACACAATTATTTCACTAACGACTTTTCAATGCGCACTCATGGGCTACCGCCGCAGCTGCAAATCTAGATGTGCTTAAGTATTAAGACATATACATGGATATGTTGGTTTTTCACCTTGACACAAAAGTCACGGCACAAGAGTTGAGCAAACTGTCCCTGTGTCGTGGCAGGGTGTGAAACCGGGCTAGTTGGTATTCCATGCTAAAATGACTAGCGCAAGAGTGGACACGGGACACTAAAGAGGCGACAAGGATAAGCGCAAGCTTCCGACTGGGCGCTTGTCCTTGTAGCGTCTTTAGTGTCCCCTGCCTCTTGCGCTAGTCACTTCAGTCTGTGTCGTCGTCCGTTAGCATGCTATGGCCGAAGCTGCTCGCAATATTACGTCACATTTACTGGCCACCAGGCCAGGTACACCCTTTGGTACGACATATACAGTACTTGCAGTTAGTTTCCAAAGTCGTCTCCTATGGCAGTTATCCACGTGCGTGAAGCAAGAACGCTATTTAAAGTTATTGTGCAGTAATATATGCGGGATTTGCATATTCTCCACATTCTCTACCATGTTGCCATTCCGCCTTTATTATATAGCCGCAATGTAGACTAGCAGCTATCGAACGCCATAAAGGCTATCCACACACTCAAAGACCTCGCGCACAACTCCTGACACTTAATTGTATTCAAGAGTTGTGCGACTGTCCAGGATATCCTTAACAAATGTTACATAACACATTATGAGGTTTTACTTGTCAAAACCACGATTTCATTTTGAGGCAGGCACGCCGTAGTGGAGGATTCAGGAATAATTTAGACCACTTCGGATTTTTTAACGTGCGCCTAACCCTAAGTACGCGGGTTTTCGCATTTCACACCCATTTAAATACGGCTGCCGTGGTTGGGATTTGATCCCGACACTTCGTGATTAGCAGCCGAACCCAATAAAAGCTAAGTAACTATGGAGGGGAAGGAATGTTGGCAGTAGGAGGAAGGTGACTGCCGGCACGTGAAACAATTTGTACCCATCCTCATTGCGCGAGAATCGGTACTGTTAGATATGGAGCTGTTTCCTGCGCCTACTTCGAGTTCCCCAGACCACATCGAATCGCAGCACATTCCAGAGGAGCGCTCGAGCAAACAAATTGAAGGTCACAAGTTCACGTGCAAACAAGTTCGTACGCCGCCGGTAGCCATTCTCTGCTTGACTCTTCCAGAAAACGAGGGGATAGCCCGGCACTGTTGAAAGTAAAGTGGGTGCCAAACCAAGACGGCGGTATTGTGCCGGGACGGCCTGACGGCGGTAATGCGCCGTGACAACCGGACGGCTGTGATGTACCAGGAAGGCCCAAGCGTCCCCCTTCTTCGCCTTTGAAGAAGGCATTTGCCACCACAGCGGGGCCGTACCACCGGGAGCAGGTGAGCCCTCGGACAATGGAGCCCAATCATCCCCCTTCTCCGCCTTTGAAGAGAGCATTGCACCACAGCAAGGCAAGACCGCGGGGAGCCGCCGGGTGTGACATCACCGCACGGGTGCCTACCATTGGCCGAAGGTGGCGTCATCTGAGCGGGCTCTCCCATTGGCCGAACATGACGCGACTTCCAGTGCTCGAAGGGTTTAAAAGAAGCATTCCAGAGAGACCAGAGCATTCCCTGATTCACCTCTCTCGACCTTCTTGCCGCGGGCCGCAGCGTCCGAGTTGCTGCCGGCCCGTAATGACTGTACGACTGTTACTTGACTCTCACCTCTCTGTATATAATGTAAAATAAAACCTCCCAACCCCTACATCTGGTTGGCAGCTGTGGGATCGCCTCCGAATGCATCAGCTGGTGGCAGCGCTACGGATCAACCTTCGTCGAGAGAGATCCTAAGGAACCGGGAAGAGCGAAGAAGAGAGAGCCTTCGTCGAAAGAGGTCCGAAGAAACTGGGAGTAGCGAAGAAGAGCGAGCCTTCGACCCAGGGAGTCCGGAGGAACCGGGAACAGCGGACAAATGAACCGGATGGCAGGGTGCTGCAACCGTAAGTGAGCGCGTGGTTTTTTTTCCTTTTGATTCGCCAGACTCAAATGTTGTGTGTTCATTTTGATAGTTCTGGGAATCGGGAGTTTGTTGCATTGTGTGTTTGCACAAATTAATTAAGGAAAACAGTTCTAACCACCTGTCGGGGCAGCTGCCATGGATCTTAGAAGGTTGACGAGGTTAGACTTGTTGTTGGTGTGCGACGATTTGGGAGTTGAGGCGGACGAACGGATGAAGACGCCAGCTATCATAAAGGCGATTAACGATAGTGGCAACGATGATGAAAGCATTAAGATTGCTTGGGAGGTGATACAAGAACCACGGGAGCGTGAACGTGTGCGTGAGCGTCGCGAAAGTAAACGGGCCTTTATAGTCCGACGTAACGCCCGCGCGCGCGCAAGCTACGTCACGTCGGCGAAAATGACCGCTCCATAGTCGGGCGCACAGGCGCAGCCAACGTAACCGGCGGCTTCCGACGCGCCCCGACGGGCTCGGCGCCGATATGGCTCCTGAGCCATTCGCGCGTCGGAGTCGGCGGAACTCTCGCACCACAATGCATCGCGCGCGAAGAAAAAGGCACCAACACAGCTCCGCAGACGGCTTTTGCGGACGGCGCGCGACTTGGCGAACGTTCTGCGCATGCTCCGAAGATAGCAGCCGAGGGCGCGCGCGTTGAAGTCTAGAGGGGATAGGCATCTCGGCTGGCGCAGCGCATCCGACGTAGCGTGACTGACCGCGAACGACGCTCGCCCGCGCGCCGATAACGTCGGACTATAAACGTGCCTTAAGAGTAAGCGTAAGCGTGAAGAGCGCGAGAATGAACAGAAGCGTGAGCTTCAAGAGCTTACTCTTTGGCGTGAGCGTCAAGAACGCGAGAATGAACGCGAACGCGAGTATCACGGACGTAAGCAAAAGTACGAGAGAGAGAAGGCAGCACTGATCAAAGAGATACAGTATTGTGATCAGTTAATGGCACAGAGACAACGGCTGTCTGAGAATTCTGTAGGTAGTACAGAGCGAAAGAATGAGGCAGCATCGAGCGGATTTTCGCCAGAAGCCGACGAAAAGAGTAGTGCCTGTGAGATTGGCTGCAGATTCATAAGTGAAGGGAAAAGGCTAGCTGCTAACGATGCCTTAGTGGCAACAGAGGCCGTTAAAGGCCGCAGGGAGAGCGACGAGGTGCTGTGCCAACAGATGACTGTAGAGACAGCTAGGCCAGCTGCGAACAAATTGGCACAGTTACCGCGCGTGTGCGTCGCTGGTTATGTTAGCGAGGTTGCCAGCGAAGAAAAGGGTACTGCTGACCCGACAGACGCGAGCACCCATGTAGAGCCAGATCTGCGTGCAGAAGTGAAGTGCGAACTGGACGATGCAGTTGAGAGTAGTTCTCGGGATGGCGAGCTCCGTAGTTCACGAGAGAACAACTGCATTGTTCAGGGATCGGTGCGGCTCTCCGCCAGTCTAGATAGCCTAGATAGGGATGGTTCAGTTATTAATCATTCGGACTGCGCGCGTGAGACAGCGATCGATACCGACGGACTGTGTGTCGATGCACAGGGTGAGCTGGGCAATGTAGTAGAGGGCAGTTCGCAGGAGTGCGAGTTGTCGAACTCGAGTAAAGCCTGCTGCATTGTTCCAGAGTCGGTTGGGCTGTCCGCCAGTCCAGGCAGAGAGAGTGTTGATTTAAATATAAATCACTCAGACTGTGCGGGTAAGAGACCGATCCGGGCCGACGAAATGTGTACCGGCCAGCACGAGGCACGAGAAGGCGACATGAAAGTGAGTGCGAAGAGAAAGCGCCGTAAAAAGAAGCGCGGTAAAGACCGAAAGACGGTAACTAATGTAGCGCCGCCAAAGATGGCGAGAGATCCAAGAGGGCAGGGCGCGAGGGAAAAGGTGCGGTCGTCATTGACGATGTTGACGCATCGAAAACGTTCGAGCCACAGGTCAAAGAGAGACCGCGAAGCATGTTCTGCACGGACGCGGACAAAGGGCACGGGGCTGTTAAACTCCTCGTCGTTCCGTAGTTCTTTTCAAAGCTCAGCGTGCAGTACGAAGAAGCGCAAGGTGGCAGGACGAGACCAGGTGGGGAGTAGCGACGCGGTCAATCGAGTTTGTGAGGAAAGTGGGGCGCCGGGACGCAAATTGGCAGGAGACTGTAACGTCTTGGGGGAGCTGATAGTGAGTCAGCCCTTTTGTTGTTCCTCGGCAGCCAGAGTAGCTTTCAAACCGCGACCACCTCGGGTACGGCTCAAAGTATGAGTCAGACGTAAACGTTTGGAACGGGAGGCAAACAGAGCTTCCGTAGAAGTAAAACGTTCTGTTTTGTTTTTTTATTTTTTGAGCATCGGAAAGTTTTCGCGAATTGAGACTAGGATTTCTTTCAATGTGTAAGGTTTGAGCTTTGTTTGTGTTTTGGTTTGAGAAGATCCGAGATTTGAAAGATGCGTTTTATGTAAACCTGTAGTCTCGCGAGTGTTAGTTAATGAGTAAATAGGCTTTCTTTTTTTGTGTGTATAAGTAACCTGAGTGTCAAGGTTATCGGTGAGAGGCCTATCATAACGCGCGTGTGTTTTAGTTAACCTTCTTTTTTTATGTGTTTTTTTTTATTTTCTAAGGTTAACCGCGTGGGTTTTCAGTGAGTGCATGATTTGCACCGAGAAGCGTTCTTAGTTCCATTAGCGCGTGTCCTGTGTGGACGGAAGGAAGCAGATTTATGACTGGGTTGCTCGTGTGTGTTGAGGGCAGCCGTATTCTGACTTCTTTAGTGAGCGTGCGTGGAAAGAGTTAGTAGAAGACGCATCATTTTAAGAGTTTTGTGGAGTGTGTAAGTCCCGCGAGTTTAATTGTTCGTTTAAGTCACGTGTCCTAGAGGGACTAAAGGAAGAAACGTGAGTAAGCGTAAATGAAAAGTTTGCCTACAACGCAAGTACGCGTTCTGTTTAGTGACCACAAGGCCAGTGCGCTTGTGATTACGTACTTGTGAGGTTGACCAGATTGTTCAGTGGCACCAATACGTGCGATAAGTACGCCACTGCGATAGATTGGAAACATGCTGTTCGTGTAGTTAGGCCACTTAAGTTATGTTCGGCTGTTTTCATTTGTTGTTTGCAACGTCAACGACCCTTTGTTTTGCAACAACAATAGTACTCTGGTCTTGTCGGCATTCGGGGAGAAATGGATAGCGGTTTGGAAGGGTGGTTGGAACTGTTTAGTCAAAATTGGGGAAATAAAAGATCAGGGTTCATTTTGACTCAGCAATAACCTGGCGAGTCAGGGGTGAAGAGCCTGCGCTTACGCGTGGTGCAGCGCTGTGTTGTTTTGTTTGTTTGACGTATGTTCTCCAGGGCCCAGGATCCCGAAGTTCGTCAAACGAGGCTCGACACCAATACCCTGCAGGTTCTTTCAGCGTTCCTCATGGCCAGCGAATTGAGTTCACCGGCCATTCAGAACAACCGGGGCGAGGACGAGCTGTTAGATATGGAGCTGTTTCCTGCGCCTACTTCGAGTTCCCCAGACCACATCGAATCGCAGCACATTCCAGAGGAGCGCTCGAGCAAACAAGTTGAAGGTCACAAGTTCACGTGCAAACAAGTTCGTACGCCGCCGGTAGCTATTCTCTGCTTGACTCTTCCAGAAAACGAGGGGATAGCCCGGCACTGTTGAAAGTAAAGTGGGTGCCAAACCAAGACGGCGGTATTGTGCCGGGACGGCCTGACGGCGGTAATGCGCCGTGACAACCGGACGGCTGTGATGTACCAGGAAGGCCCAAGCGTCCCCCTTCTTCGCCTTTGAAGAAGGCATTTGCCCCCACAGCGGGGCCGTACCACCGGGAGCAGGTGAGCCCTCGGACAATGGAGCCCAATCATCCCCCTTCTCCGCCTTTGAAGAGAGCATTGCACCACAGCAAGGCAAGACCGCGGGGAGCCGCCGGGTGTGACATCACC
Organism: Dermacentor andersoni; assembly: GCF_023375885.2. Lineage (NCBI taxonomy): Eukaryota > Metazoa > Arthropoda > Arachnida > Ixodida > Ixodidae > Dermacentor > Dermacentor andersoni. The sequence goes on from NC_092814.1 coordinate 16,949,448, forward strand.
GCACGGGTGCCTACCATTGGCCGAAGGTGGCGTCATCTGAGCGGGCTCTCCCATTGGCCGAACATGACGCGACTTCCAGTGCTCGAAGGGTTTAAAAGAAGCATTCCAGAGAGACCAGAGCATTCCCTGATTCACCTCTCTCGAACTTCTTGCCGCGGGCCGCAGCGTCCGAGTTGTTGCCGGCCCGTAATGACTGTACGACTGTTACTTGACTCTCACCTCTCTGTATATAATGTAAAATAAACCCTCCCAAGTGTTTTTCATCCCGAAGTCCGTCCTCCAACCCCTACAGTACCATCTGTCGAAGAATGACACCATAGAATGCACTGCGTTCAATGTGATGGAGTCCGCGTCCAATATTTCAGACCCGAATCATACTGTAACTACTGACGACTAGGCATCTCGTAATACGTGCAGCCGCTTGACAGCTGCTGAGCGCTGGCGTCGGCCACAAGACCTACTTGACCTTTGTTCAACACTTGCCGACATTCTCGCCTTATTTCGCACCATCGCGTTTCAGCTGAACTGCTTCAACAGCCAATTTATTTCTGCCGAAATTTGGCCACCTTGTCAGCGTTATGGTTTCTTATTTTTAAGTCATCTTTTATATTTAGGCTAATGCTGTTGTGAAATTCCCAGCGTTTTCACCTATCCCAAAATGCCCGCATTTTTTTTTTATTTTTAATAGACGTGGAAACCATTGCGTGGCCCCCTGACCAAGCTGCTCAAAAAGTCATTTTATATCCCTGAGGTCTTGTGCAAGCTTCTGCCTTTTAGCCGTTCATCAACCTCCTGATTTCCCTGTCAAGTGTATCCCATTTTGACGACTCCAATCACATGGAAGTTGGCAATGATATAATGTGCACGGGATTAAAGCCATTTAAATCAATTCTACTGTGGATACGACAGCCGCTTTTGCTCACTGTGAATGGAAATATTGCGTTGATGAGCACCATTCTTAAGCATTTAAATTGACAGTCAAAAAATTATGCGGATCCCATGTATGTGCGAATCGATGTAAGCAAAGCTTTCTGTGTTTTTTGTCATTGTCATACGTAATCTCCACAGACTAGACAGGCACTCTCTAATGAAATGCTGTCAATGTTTGCCTGATTACGCCTGTCATTGTGATGCAAATAAACGGAACTTCAACTCATTTTCTCAGAAATAAACGCTGAATGAAATGCTGACGTCATCCTAAACAAGATCAACAAGCGCCGTAGTGCTCGATCTTATGATGTCCCTATTAGGAAGCTTATATTCGCGATTTATATATATATATATATATATATATATATATATATATATATATATATATATATATATATATATTTATATATATATATAATTTTTTTTTTTTTTGTGGGAGGGGGGGGGATGTGCTCTTGTACCCTAGAAATGTCCCTCCGACGTGTCTGATGTGCTCGTTTTTATTCTCAAGTGCCCAATGAAAACTCTCATGGCTGCAACTTCATGATATCCTGGTGGCAGGCCACCATGGCGTGTCGCGCAAGTATGACCACGATGATTCATTTGGGTTGACATATACTATTTTGTGCGTCACACTTCGCCACATTCATTTTTCAAACTATGGCAGAGATCGAAAAGGGCGGCCAACTCACTACGTCCCTTTCCTCTGTTTACTTCCGCAAAGTGTGTGTTTATCGCTGTGGGTACCAAATACGCCCAGCGGTATGCTACCACTAAAGCCTTTCTGGCGGCTGAGCAAATGAAGTCGCAGGCTTTATTCAACATGGCGTCGACGTTCAATATGGCTATCCTCAATTACTTTTCGCGGACTTCGCTCACCGCCTTCTCTCCAGTGTCATCTCTTACACTACTCGCTCCTGCTAGACAACACAAACACGCAGCGACCTTAATGAAGTATCAATTACACGCTAGTTGACACGCTGTCTATGTATATTTCCGCTGAGCACCGCGATTGAAGCGTGGTCCTGTCTATGGTGACATTATCCGTCTACAGCCTCGCTCATCAACACCGCTCGTTACTCGTCACGTTTTCTTTTTTTTTTTTTTTTTTTGTCGTCAAGAGCATAGTGTATTTCCTCTGAATGTGCTTTCGGCTTTAGGTGTGACCTTGCACGCCCGCTTATTCTGTTACGTTGACAGCGACCGTTGTCGTCAGGCTACCGCCTCATTCTGAGCTTCGCAGTCACCAGAGAGCACCGAAAGCTGTCTTCACAAACAAACCACCGGGATTCGAGCCCCTCTCCCAAATGCACCATCTTGCATTTGGGAGATGGGCACGCTAACCATTACGCTACCACATGCCTCCACCAATTTCTGTTTATCTGCCTTCCCACTTCACGTTTTTGCCTCAGACGCAGGCAGAACGGATGCAGACCGAAAAAAAAAGTAGATTGCTTGATCCGCCAGCTGACACATGACCTTAACTTTGACAGGTTATTGTCATTGGAGCGCATGTAGGCTTGCGGCTGCGTGCAGATTGTGGGTTCCCTTAGCTTTATTGTAAATTTGCTTTCACCGACTCTTTTCAGCTAGAACTGAAATGCCGGACAAAAATGAGACCTACCGTTGAATATTTTTTCTTGTTTTCTAGGTTTAAACCAAAAACTCTCATTTACACAAATAGTGATTTTTTTAAGAAATGGCATAAGGATACTATATTTCGAGGTCATGTCGTTGTGTCAATACGGGCCCGCACCATGTATCGACGAAAGGGCATCACAGTGCCGATGCACGTGGCAGGTTACTGAATGAAGAAAACAGGAAACGACTGTTTTTCAGTTTTCGCAACATATTGTACACAGAACACAAGTCACTGTTAAGAACGGCCAGCTCCAGTGCAAGTTTGCCAAGTTACAACTATAGCGGCAACATTCCGGGAGCGTCGCCGCCAACTTCTAGCCACAGCGTGACTAAATCGACTTTGTGTCGGGGAACAATATGGGCATCCCCCACTCTCCGTCGCTTCAGCTAGGATGCATTCGATGAAGCAGGCTTTGTGCAGAAACCGCCACCAACCTCTAGCCTCATCGCCGTTGTGACGGGATGAGTTCGGCGGGCCAACTATTGTTCCCAAACTCCCCAACGCGCTACCCGGAACGGCTCCGAGTTCTACGGGGCCCCTCTGACGTCGGCTCCGGACATTCGAACGTGTGTGCATTTGTGTGTGTAGACCGTCCTGCGGGGAGGCGGCTAGTTTGCGATGACGAAACGAACGTTCGCATCACCTTGTATCGGGAGAAGACCGAGTGTTTAAAAACCGCTGTTGTGCGGCTGCTCAGTACACTCTCTCTCAAGCAGTCGTGTTAGACTGATGTACTTTCTGAAACAGTCATGTTAGACTGATATAAATACTGTAAATAAACCCATATTCCTCGTTCTCGATGAGAAGCAGTCCTTCCCTTCATCAACGTCCTCAGCGTGGATAAGTTGGACGACGGCATGGGCCAGCTACCTTCTAATTCATGCCCGACTCCAATCTTGACAACGGATCACGAGCGATGGGATTGAGCCCCCAATCCTGACAGCACCCACCACCATGGCATTTTATTTTTGACAACAGCGGCACACAGTGGCGTACTGATATACTTCCTAAAGGGGTTTCATTTTATTTTTTCATCGCAGAACCGCAAGCACAGGTTGCGTCGCGCGTATACCACAGCCACGTACTGTGGCCGCGCTCCTTTTTCTCTAACAATGTGGCCCCCGGCGGCTTCACGCGCTCCCGTAGGTGGCGGATTGGACTGTCACTCCAGAAGTTTAAATAGATAACCTCTTTGCATAGAAACGACGGCATGATTGTTAACATATTGTTGGCTTGGATGTGTCTGGCACGAGGCCCAAGACCGTGTCTTCAGACGCGTTCTTTGCGTTCGCGTCTCTATCTTGAAGGGACGCGCACCCTAACTTGTTGCAGTGGTGCTTGTGTTGAGCGTATGTAAGGCGAAAAACGCGGTTCTAAAATGTCTGTTCACTAACTTGTGCAGTAAACCCATGTTTACAGTATTCGCGCAGTATAGTAGTAGTATAGTAAGAGTCACGAGTATGGCATCCGTAACCGCAAGCGTCATGTTATAGTCGTAACTTGTCGGGACAGCGTAGTTGTAATCCACAGACCCTGCCACTGAGGAATATGTGGCTAGGCATGGCTGATAAATAAGTAATTGCGAAGATTGGTTTTCAGTAAAGGTTTGTTACCAAAAACGGCGGGAGCCTACACTGCCGCAAAGGACTGATGCTGGGCGGTGACTCCAATCATTTACTCGGCACATCACACATCTACACTGGAATTCAACTGGTTTCGCCAACTCTTGCTTATCTTCTCTCGCCCCTAAGCTGCGACTTCGCCTGCAACCCGGGCCTCAGCTTTTCCCCTTTGTCCCCCACTTCTTTCCCAATCTGCTAAGACGTGCTTCCACTGATGCTTGCTCCTCCTTTTTCTCAATAAATGAAGGCATTCATTCATGCATTCCTTAGTTACTGCAGAAAACAGCGTGTCTTTATCTCCATAACCACCCTGTCTCTCACCTGGACTCGCCCATCGCAAAACAAAGTTGCTGTGTTGCAAATGGCTGGGCGTCACATAAACAATTTTCTAGGAATGGCCAGTAGCACGGCGGGCAATTTTAGGCGGGTGACGAGACAGTATATAGAACACCTTCTCTGCCATATCCACACTAAGTGCTCTGCTTCGTGAGCTACTATTAGCCGCTACGACGAAGTACGAAATGAAAGAAACCTAGCTGGGCTGGTCGCGGGCAGCTCTTTTTGGATTCGTAATGCGTCGATTTGAAATATATATATTTCTTATCTAAGCCTAAATGACAGCGATATAGGCGAGGTGAGTTATGGTAGCTCGTTGGCCTGGACTAACGACGCTCTTCACGCAGCACTTTCGTCTTATGTGTGTTTGCGAACGGGAATGAAAGACAGGAGGGTAACACGCCTTCCTGAAATGAAACATTCGGAATAACCCTTCGTTTGGCGGTTGGACATATGTCGAGGGTCCCCGATACGAACCACCTGCAAGTCTGTATGACCTTGCAAAGGGGAACTCAGATGATACGTAGTCAAACGGATAGGCTTTTAATTATCATAATAAGTATGTCTTTATATAAATCCGTTACCATGAGGTGAAAGCCGAGTAATAACCATTTAAATTTTCTGTGTTATTAAAACATCGTGTTAATAAAAAGTTGTGCTTTACAGCCCCCCAAATTAAAAAGTATGTTATGAAAAATTAATTGGTCCGGTAAATGTGCAAACACAGACGCAAGAAAAGGCTATAGTCCGTTTCCCAGTATCCACTCAATGAATATGGAGCACCTCTGTACTCTCACGATGTAGTAATGTCAAGAACAAAACACTTCCGAAAGAGTCAGTCACGAATGTTACTCATTATAAGATGAGCTTGCGCTGGAAAAGAAAATAACACTCAAACATAACGTGGGCTGCGCGCAAAGCGCTTCCTCTGATTTCGATCTACGGATCAAGGCGTCGGTTCGTCAGATTGGAATACTCGTACATTGCAGCGCAATCTCGGGTCGTCAAATGTGATGGAGAATGTACCACAGTGTTCGCTTCACGCGCGCAATCTGATAAGATAACGCTCTTTCACTATTGAATCCGTAACATACTGGATATCAGAAACACATGCAGGCGCATCTTGAGCTAACTGATGACTTTGCAACTGTGGTTAGACGCTAACCCCCCCCCCCCCCCCCTAAAAGAAAGAATACAGTTGCTTTCAATATTAGCTGAAACATAATTCTTGTGGTTTAAAAAGGGCCCCCAACACTGCACAGCGACGCCGACATACAGGAAATTCAAGAGCGAACCACTTTCCAATTACTGGTATTTATCAAACCAGCATATCGTGGTTCAATGTAGCCCTGTAGTCCAGGGGCCAGTTCCACAACGGGTACTGTGTCGGAGCTCATGTTTCGTGTCAGCTTTAATTGTCACAAAATCACAGTATATTTTTCTTTAGATCTTATCATTAGACAGCGAAAATATATCCAGCGAAACCCTCACCTTAATATTTCAGTACTTTTTGTTCTAACGTACATATCCGTGCTGATCCATATGTTACAAAGTACTGAAAATGTACCCAATGCTTTCCTCCAGGAAGCTGTTTTTATTTCTTATGATGCCAGGAAACCGAGCCTGATGCCACCAACGCTCAGAAACCTAATCGGGAGCGCGCACAATGTTCTCGCACACCTTGTGGGATGTGCCGTAGCGCTGATGTGCTTCTTGTATAATGTATGAGAATCGGTTGTAAAGACAGACGTGCAAGGTTGGGCCATGTGCTTAAGCTCATGAAGTTGATTTGTGCCAAGATAACCTGTCCAAGCTTTCACACTTACATTATAAGAAGTCTACAGCACCATCAATATGCCGGCTGCTTTTAACTGCACGAAACAAAACTATTGAAACGATGCAAATAATGTTAACATCATTTTATCATTCGAGTGTTCAGATTGGTAATCTCTAGATGCGGAGTAAGTTGAGAAGTTGTTTGCGTAATTAACAAAGCTACGTTAATTAAATTTTCAGTAATGGTTCTTACGTGGCTAAAGAAAATGAGCAGTTTGGAGCCCGTCCTCGAGATTATGCAGCCAAGCGAAAAACTTTCGACTAAACATGCTTCTGTAAGAGCCATGCGAAAGAAATTTTCCAAGTAAACACTCTTGGAAGGCGTAACTGACGCAGAAAAAGAACATCTGTAAACCCACAGATAGAGCAGCAGTTCACGACGGGACACAAAGGAGGAAACACACACAAACTGCGCTAACTTTAAGCGCTGTTCTTTATGTGATAATGAAGCAACTAGCCCGTCAGTCATTCCTTCCAAACCTGTAAAGTCAACCTGACCACATCTAGCCTTTTGTGATGCTGTCATCAATAGTATGGCCCCGCGAACATGTTCCCCGTGGCCACATAGTCGCGTTCCATTTTTATTCATGCTGCTTTTTCGAAGGCAAGCATTTTAGCGTTTTGGTGTCAATGCGGCAGTGTACGTGTGCCGCCAAAAGCTTGCTTGGTCGCAGAAGCGATGCATGACGGAATGATGGTGCAGATTTAGCGCGTCGCTGGCATCAAGACAATGCGCTGCCGCCAAGGGAAGGAAGATAACGAAAGTGAACAGCTTAGTAGCTGCTCACGGAGCCGTGCCGATGGTGACGGTGCCATCATGACGAAATCTTAAGCGGCGATATTGATGGCTGCAGCGTTTTTTTTTTTCTTTTATTCTTTTATTCTTTTTTTTTTTACAGCGAAGTCGTTAAGAGGAAGCTTTAACACGGGCCCTACTCCGGCTCAGCCTATTCAAATAGATGTAAAACGCCGAAACGCTTTTCTTAGATAACCCCTGGACCGATTTCAATGAAATTTGTTGGATTTGGGAGAGAAAGGTAAATTCTAGTGACTATTGGAAGCGGAATTTCTATCTAGGAACTGAATTTTTGTAAAAGATATTCAAAAATTCGAAAGTGCGAAAAGTACACAAGCACGAAGTTTACAAATTATTAACTCTGCATCAAGAACTGATATCGCGGTTCTGTAAACAGCATCCATTAGACAATTCAAAGCGGACAAATCCAATATGCCGATTTATATCTACGTGAAGTCGTGACGTTGTGAACAAGGGTTGTGGAAAAGCTGTATTTCCATATCACTAAATTTTTTTAGATTCATGCGTAATATATCAATTTTGTCTGCTTTAGATGTGCTGTTAGATGCAATGTACATAATTGTGACATCAGTTTTCATTGCCGAGAGAGAGTTGTAAACTTGATGGTTTCGTTTTCTTAAAATTCGCGATTTTTGACAATATTGAATAAACAAATGATGACCTAAATCAAGAATTCGAAACCAACAGACATTATTATGTTTTTGTTTTAAATGCAACAAACCTTGTCAAATTAGATGCAGTGGCTGTCGCGAAAAACGAGTTCAACTTTTACATTTATTTAGATAGGACCACCAGAGCTAAAGCTTCCTCGTAAGGGCTACTTTCCCCACTATCGCGTCCGCGTGTAGAGCCAAATCCCGAAGATAGCGTAATACCGGCCCGACCCGCAGCGGTGGTGAAGCATGCGTTCAGCGCTCTCCATACGTGGGCTGATCCCGAATGTAACGCCATGCCGGGGAGACCCGCGGCGGAGATGAAGCAGGCGTTAAACACGTGGGCCGATCCCGAAGACAGTGCAATGCGGGGCCGACATACGGTGGAGGTGCAGTTCGCCATTAAGGGGCCCACATACACAGCTTTGCAGGTCATGTTTTTTCACAGAGTGGAAGGGCACTGAGATTTTTTAGTTATCTGCGTTTATCCTGCATGCGTCTGCAATCAAAACAAGCAGGTATGCCTGGAAAATCTGAGGTGGTGGATGCAGGTGGTAGCGGAGAAGTTAGCATACCCAGCCCCTGCACGTACTTATATCTGCATTGACATGGGTTCGTGGTAGTGATAGCGACCAAAGCTCTACTTTTTCTGCGTACTCTAGTCATTGTGAAACTAAGGATGTAGTTAGCATGCCCAGCCCCTGAATGTAAATTGCAGCAGTTACGAGTGGTGGAATCCCGCTGGGGCTGATTGTGAAGAAAGCTTCCTTTCTCTGTCCACTCTCGCGATGGTGAAGCTAAAAATGAGGAGGAGGCCTGACGGACACAACGTTGATCGTCACCATAACAGAATGGATGGACGATCTGTCCACTCTCGCGATGGTGAAGCTAAAAATGAGGAGGAGGCCTGACGGACACAACGTTGATCGTCACCATAACAGAATGGATGGACGATCTGTCCACTCTCGCGATGGTGAAGCTAAAAATGAGGAGGAGGCCTGACGGACACAACGTTGATCGTCACCATAACAGAATGGATGGACGATCTGTCCACTCTCGCGATGGTGAAGCTAAAAATGAGGAGGAGGCCTGAGGGACACAACGTTGATCGTCACCATAACAGAATGGATGGACGATCTGCGGAAAGGACAAGGCACACCCAAGTTTTTAGCACTTTACTTGTCCTACACTAAAGCGCTACAATGGCTAGTATGCCCTCATGGGAATGGTTGACCGAACTGCTTCTCACTGCTAACACTGGACTGATACTAAGAAAATACTCCGTCCGCAGGCACCACGCTACACTGAAATTAGCAAAACAATGTCAGTTTATAAACTGACATTGCCAATTATCTGGTGTCCTCCTTGTGTGTGTGGAGGGCATAAAGGTCCTGGCAATGAAATGGTAGTATCTTCGTTTTTGCTGCAGTTGCACACAAACAAAATTCGTTAAGTGATCGGACAACGAACTACCAGCAGAGATGACCAACCCGCAAATTAAATATAATTTCTGGTTTCAGATCTTCCAATATACTTTGCGCTTAGCTACTATCTGTAATGTTTTTTTTTTTTCTTTTTGTGCTCTTGTGAAGAGGAAAACTCCACAATAATACAATATCAACAACAGTACACAAAATAGACTGGCTTTGAAGCTGTGACCACGCACCGCACTTTTGTACATTTAGCCCATGTAGTATTGGGGCAACACGTTTGAGCAATATGATTAGGTTTTCGGTCAAAGCACTGCGACAGGTGGGAAAAACTCGTTGTCATGCCCGGTCGAAATAATACCATCTGAAATCTTATTTACTTATATTCATTTTTGAAAAATCACTATAGCCGTTTATACATTTGCTTCGTATGAGTTATATACTAGCTTGCCTCGTCAATCTCAAAAATGTATTCCCTTTTCGGGAGACGGCCTTCGTGAAAAACGACACAACATGACAGTAAAACATCCAGCAAGGTTCTATCCAATGATGGGCGAAATTGTGCACTGAGAGCGTGTCGACTAGCGTGCGAGTGAAAGTTGAATTACGATCGTTGTAAGCTTGTGTTGCCTCTAGCACGAGCGAGGAGTGTTAGCGATGACATTGGTGTGAAAATGGTCAGCTCGGTCTGCGATTTGTTCTTCTGATCTCCACATTGAACGTCGCAGTTGTCACGGTGAGAGTACTTCTGTGACATTATTAGCCCAGTGGGCTGGGAAGGCTCGAGTGGTAGCTCACCTTGAAGAGTATTAGGTAACAATTATTAATATACGTACTTTTGCGATCATGAAAAAGATGCAGAAGCACCACTGGTGTTGTCTAACTATTCGTAAACAGGCCCCCAAATTTCAAGTTGGCACACCCTCAAAGTTAAGTTGGCCCACCCCCAAATTTAAAGTCGGCCACGCCCGATTTTCTTTTCGCCCAGCCTTAAACTTGGAGTTGGCCCAATCCCCAATTTCAATTGGGCCACCCCTAATTTTCAAGTTGGTCCACCCACGAATTTCCATAAATCGTCCCCCAAATTTCCAGTCGACGCACCCCAATATTTAGGTTGCCCCCCCCCCCCCATATCGCCCCCAAATACAAATTGGCCCGCCTCCACAACACCACCAAATTTATATTGGCACACTCCAATACCACCTGCAAATCGAGGTTAACCCACCCCCATATCAGCCCCAAACTAACGCTGGCCCACCCCTCGATCACCTCAAATTTAGGATGGCCCACCGCAAATCATCCCCCAATATAGGTTAGTCCACCCATCACCCCCCCCCCCCCCCTATTCAGCTTGGCCCAGCCAAACATCACCCCCATGGTTAGGTTAGCCCGTCCCCATGTTACCTCCAAATTTTGGTTGGCCCACCCACATATCATCCCCAAATCCAGGTTGGCCCACCCCCACATCAGCCCCAAACTTAGCCTGGCCCACCCCTCTATCACCTCAAATTTAGGATGGCCCACTGCAAATCACTCCCAAATTTAGGTTAGCCCCCCTTACCCCCCCCCCCCCCCGATTCAGCTTGGCCCAGCCCCATATCACGCCCATGGTTAGGGTGGCCCACCCCCCATATCACCCCCAAATTTACGTTCTCCCACTCCCATATCATCCCCAAATCCAGGCTGGCCCAACCCCCATATTCCCCCAAACTTAGGCTCACCCACCCCTATATCACCTCAAATTTAGGTTGGGCCACCCCCATATCAGCCTCAAATTCAGCTTGGCTCACTACCATTTCACCCCAAATTTAGGTAGGGCCACTCCCATATCACTACCAAATTCAGCTTGGCCCATCTCTGTATCACGCCCAAATTTATGCTGATGCCACTTCCAATTTCAAGTTGACCACCCCAACCCTTTTTATGAAGACCTATATATTTATATGGGAAATGCGTCAAGCTTTTGGCGTTACAGACACGATTTTGCACGATTTTGCTACCAAATTGCTGGGGTACTCGCCAAAGAATGCTGCGCATTAAAAGCAAATGCACCGAACGAAGGACACCATATGTTGATCGTAAATGCTGACGGCTAGCCAAGCTAGCTTCTCTGTAGAGAGACCGGGGCAGACACAGCACGGGACATTTATTCAAATGGTTTTTTACGGCCACACCTACGGATTGATACCACTTGGCTGTAGGGAACGCATTAACAGTAGCTATTAATCCAGACGCTGCACATCTTCTCCTAGTTGGTGCATTTCTTATTTGGATGAATCTTTAGAAATAATTAACGTTCGGGCAGCGACTCAGCCTAGCAGACCCTTTGTTCCACACGAATGTTACATAGGATTGGCACTGGCTACCGGGTGGCATTGGGGCACAGGTGGACGTGATTCGTTTGGAGTGTGTGCAATTAAGGACAGCCGAAAGTCGAAGAAAACGGACCTTCAAGAACGCAATAAGAATAGCCATTTTGTTCTCCCACGTTCCACGCTACAAAGCACGAAAGTTTTTTTTTTTTATAACACAAAGCCATGCGCAAGCTTCTAGTTATGACGTCCAATGAATAAAATCTTCATAAAACCGATGACTTAACAAATGAACACGATACTGCTACGTTTTATAAAGGAAAAATAGAAAGCATAATATTTCAAGAGCACCACTGTAAAACCAGAACCGAAAGCAAATCTTGAGTTTTGTGTTTCTGCCATTTGATAGGAGACTATAAAACTAAGTCCTATGCGGCTTTAAAAAAATTCGCTGCTGAAAAACCAAAACCGAAACCAAATCTTTGGTTTTGTGATTCTGCCATCTAGTGAGAGACTATAAAACTAGGTCCTATGCGGTGTTAAGAATAGCGAGCTGCAAGGCAAGATTGCCACCCAATTACGACTGGGGGACAAGACGCGCATCCCCCACTCTCCGTCGCTGCAGCTAGGCTGCGTTCGAAGAAGCGGGCTTTGTGCTGAAAACCGCCTCCATCCACCAGCCCCATCGCCGTTGTGACGAAACGGGTTCGACGGACGAACTATTGTGCCCGAGGTCCCCAGCGCGGACCTGATTTGCTACGCGTGAGCAAGCTGCCGCGGGAAAGCCGTATGTCGCTTCCCATGCGCCGGCCGGCACGCAGGACAACGAGCTACTCAGAATGTCTCCGAGGTACCCGGAACGGCTCCCCTCTGACGTCGGCTCCGGACTTCGGAATGTGTGTGCCTTTGTGTGCGTAAACTGTTCTGCGGTGCGGCGGCGAATTTACAATGAGTAAACGAACGTTCGCGTCCCCATGTATCGCCGGCGGACCTAGTGTTTAAAAACGGCTGTTGGGCGGATGCTCGACACACTTTCTCTTGAGCAGTCATGTTGGACTGACACTCTTTTTCTTAAGCAGTCATGTTAGACTGATGCACTTTTCTCAAGCAGTCATGTTAGACTGATTTAAATACTGTAAATAAACCCATTTTCCTCGTTCTCGTTGAGAAGCAGTTCTTCCCTTCATCAACGTCCTCAGCGTGGATAAGTTGGACGACGGCATGGGCCAGCTACCTACATATGGCTTAAGACTGTTCCCGAAAGCGATTTTTGTGACACTGTCGTGTCATTCGTGAAAACGTGAATTCGTGAATGACACTGTCGTGTCATTCGTGAAAATTCACGTCGTATCTATAAAAACATGAGCGTACCGCTCGGCGAAGCCACGGTAGCCCTGGCCGAGTGGTAGAATAGCGAGCACCTTTAGTCCCGTGTCACGGTGGCCGCGGTTCGATTCCCGCTTCGCACTCTTTCTTTTAATGCCGCTGTCAGCATTGGGGGCTCAATCCCGTCGCTCGTGATCCGTTGTCAAGTTGTCGGCATGGGCCGGGCTCCAAACTGCGGCATTAAAAGAAAGAGTGCGAAGCGGGAATCGAACCGCGGCCACCGTGACACGGGACTAAAGGTGCTCGCTATTCCACCACTCGGCCAGGGCTACCGTGGCTTCGCCGAGCGGTACGCTCATGTTTTTATAGATACGACGTGAATTTTCACGAATGACACGACAGTGTCATTCACGAATTCACGTTTTCACGAATGACACGACAGTGTCACAAAAATCGCTTTCGGGAACAGTCTTAAGCCATATGTGGAGAGTCGAGATAGGCATCAATCGAAAGCTGAGCCTTCGGACTACATACGCTGCACTGGGTATTACGATACACGGGATGGTTTTATTACAGTCATCGTTCTTGCCTCAAAAATCGAGCACAAATTTTCGTCGTTTCCATAGGCTTCCATTGCTAAAACTTTAACCGCTGTGGGAACAAAATTCTTACGTGCCATAAAGTGATCACTGCATTTGGCTCGCGTGGATTGTCTTCCAGAACACGTTTGTCACCTGCCTTTTTCAATAATCGTCCTGCAGCTTTTGTTATTCGCGAAAAACCCGCTCGTTCCATTGAAAACGCGCTAGCTTCGTGCCGGGCCCGCTTGGGGCGCTAGTTGGTACGTGTCCGGAAAAGCTGGATATGCATGTCGTCTGCTTATCGCTGCTGTGAATTCATTTATAGCAAGCATTTCCTCACGTTTGTGCACCTGAATCGTGCAAACCTTACCTGAAGTTCAACTCTGTACGCGCCTCGCTTCACTTGCGATTGACACCGGGCTAACACTTCGCCGCTTATTTCTTGAACGGCGTACACGTATTCGGCGTCGCATAATTTATTGACTTTACGCTGCGTGCCACCCCTGAAAAAAATCTTCGGCGCCCGATATTCGCTGCAAGCCGTCATACAACAAAACCGAAAGTGGCGGGTCCATATTGTAAACGTGCTTACCGAAGCAGACGACCGAGCTTGGTACTACCCAGTTCAGGACAGAGGGCGCCTTTTAGCACCATTTTCGCAGCGCCCCTTGGGCAATGCAAGAGCCCCATAAGGCGGCGCACCGCATGGCTCGAGAACTTACGGACCGAGCCTCGGTTAGCCCCGCCTCACCGACTACCGATGAGTGGGAGTGGGAGATCGAATGACCAGATTTCACGAAATTACGCAACACCATAGATTGCAGAGGCGCACATTACCGCCGCCACACCCAAAATTAAGCAAAAATCAGTCTGTAGAATGGCGGCAGTTACAGACCAGATCCTATCCGAGTATTATGCACCTAATACACCCAGATTTATACACGACGGACAAGTGCAGACATTGCAACTCTAGAGCCACCCTGGAGCATATCCTATGAGAATGTACGGCTGTAATACAGTATAACGGTGATGCAGCCTCAAACAGCGACAGCCTCCGCGCGCGCTGGGAGTCTGCGTTGCTCAGCTCGGACCTACAGCACCAACTCTGGGCCGTCCAGCGAGCTGCGGAAGCCGCCAAGGGCCAACAACCCTTGGCCGAAACCTAGGCGGGGTCCAGACCCACACCAAATCGCAGGGCACTGAATAAAGTTATTTGAATGAATGAATGAACAACAAAAAAACTTACGGAGGCGCTCAAATTACAATTACTGTTTCTTAATGCGCGCTCGATCGGGTAAGTAATATGTAGGTATTCTTGCCGAAAATTAATTCAATATGCTTAAGAAATGACTTCACAAAAAGACAGCTCTTTGGCTACTTTTGGGTTACCCAAACGTTTCGTTTTTGGCTACATTTGGGCTACTGCGGAGGCCAGTTTGGCTACCTGTGGTGGGAGCGATCTGGCCACCCTGCAGCCAAGTTGAACCTCTTTGCCGCATCCTTACTCGCAGAGACGCGCCCTTTCCTGTCGGCAGTGCTGTGTGATGAACAGAACCTGACAGTAGTTAACAGGAAGTGTCACGGACAGGTAATGTGGCAATGCATTAATAGGCAGTCATGTATTGATTACGCCTTAGTCTCAGAAACGGTCCACAAATGACTAGACCAAATGATGATTGATGACCAGGGTACCTATCGTACACGTTTAACCTTGAAATTTGAGAGACAATAATGCACATGAACCAACTGCACCAGAATTCTAAGAATAAATGAAAAATAAAATAATAGAGATCACAAAAAAAAAAGGAGAAGAAAATGGAGGCACTTCCTACAGCAGTCCGGCAATATAATGGACTGGTAGACGTTATGCAGCAGGAGATAAGATGGGCACGGCAACAAATATTGTTGGATTGGAAAGAGGAAACCACGTAAGTGGTGAAACAATGAAATAAAGCAAGCTATGGAAGAGAAAAAGTAGGCATCTAAAGATCATCGAGAAGCCAAAAAGTTGGGATAACACAAAGAAGAGGTGCTCCTTAGATGGAACAAATACCAACAAAAGAAAAGGATGACGAGTGAGCTTGGGGAAGAAAAAATTAAATGCACAAGCGAATGCTGAGTGCATAACATTCGCAATAGAGACAAAGGCACACCAAAAAGATTCTGGAACCATGTAAGACCACTCGGAGCTCCAACTAAAAATTCGCGAACAGCTACAAGGGATGAAGATGTTAACATTGTCGAAGAAGACGATGCGCTGCGGTACATCAGCGACGTTATTACGGATAACTTTGGCACCAAAAACAGCATAGTTCAGACTCAAACAGAAACAGCAACAACGGAAATCTAAAAAAAAAATCTATATAGAAAACATTTACTGGAAAAAAGCAGAAAATGTCTTTAACAACGCAGCCATAGGACCCGATGAAATCACAATACAGCTAATAATAAAAGTTGCGGTTTCACCCAAAAGGTGAAGTATCGATTGCGATAGCAAATTAGTGCACAACTAGCTGTACGAAGGATAGTAGTTTTATTGGCCGTATAAACTTGTAAACATAGGCATACTAACTAAATTAACAAGCAAGGTGTCACGCACGCACAAGCAAACATGAACACATCTCACACGATCATCGCGTAAACTAGCTGTCAACACACTGGAGTGAGGAAGCACAGCAGCAGCAGCGAGTGAACTGACCTTCGTGCTGTCTTGCATCAGTGTGAACTAAGCCGCGAAAACACAGCGCACGGCAGGCTCTGTACACGTCGCAGATGGCTTGCAAGATACAGCAGCCCAAGCGGGTGCACGCATGCACACGAGCTGTCCGAAGAAAGAACGTGCCCCCCCCCCTCCCTACCCTCCCCCGGAGCCTTGCACATGATGGAAGATGGCACACTTCCTCTCCACTTTCCTCCCTTTCGTGTGCGAGAATGAGCCATGATCGCCGACTCACTCGCACGCTTTCACTCGCACATGCAGCATACGGTGCACGGCAACGATTTTATCGGCCTTGGACTTTATGTGGAATCTCACGGCGACGCCGATGGCAGAAATGCGCTTGGTGTCCATACAATTGCTATCGCTTTAACACCTCGGTCCAAAGAGCAAGGCACTGCTGACTAATGCCACAGAGCAAGTGATTAAAACTAAGAAAATTCCGGTAGGATAGTGTGAAAGCAAGATGAACCTCATCTACAAAGGCAAAGGTGACAAGGACAGGACGAGCTCGTACAGGCCTGTTACAGTAATGTCTGTGATATATAAAATGGCAATGCATGCAAGTGATCTAATTAGATCTGTCAAGTGGGTGGAGAAAAATGATGTACTGGGGCAACTACAGAAAGGGTTCAGACCAGGCAGACGCTTAGAGGATAGTAATATGTTTGTACTAACTCAGTGCATAGAGATTTCAGTAGCTCAGAATAGATCTTTATGGATAGCATTTCTAGACATTACGGGAACCTACGACAACATAGACAGGGAATGGCTATGGGATATTCTCAAGCATGAAGGCACAGTTGACGATTTTGTGGAGCTGCTAACGGAGATATATAGTGACAACCAAGTACAAATTTTATGGGAAGGCCGAAAATGTAATGAAGTAGGGGAAATTCACCAAGGACTGAAGCAAGGTTGTCCTCTATCTCCATTGTTGTTCACGGTTATGTTAAGGGTACAGAGAGACTGGAAAACAATGAATTGGGGTTTCATTTATGATACATGCGTAAGGGTCAAATGGTGCAAGAGAAGGTCCCCTGAGTGATGCACGCAGATGATAGTGACTAGCGGACAACACAAGGGATTTAGACACTTGCGCATATCTGTGGCAACGCAGTGAAAAGTCTAGGCCTTAAGTTTAAAACAGAGAAATCTGGAATGATGATCTTTAATGAAGAGACGAGTAACTACATGGTCTCAATTCAGTAGCAAGTCATACCCACAGTCAAGCAATATAGATACCTCGGCGAATACACAAATGAAGGAAAGGCTTACTGAAGCACCCACCAAGATCACCTGAAAATAAAGGGGAATGCAGCAATAATGAAACATAATGAAACATAGCGCTTTGGAGCCACAATAAATATGCAGTGGTGCATGGAATCTGGAAAGGAGTACCTAATGCTGCCAGTGCTAACATTCACAAATGCCATTCTGTGCTTAAAATCCGGTATCCTGTCCGGGTTGGAAGTTAACCAAACATCGGTAGGCCTGTTGGCCTTGGGAGCCTACGGCCAAACCACAAATGAGGCAGTGCAGGGTGACATGGGTTGGGCCTCGTTTGAAGTCAGAGAAGTGCAGAGCAAATTTAGTTTTGGAGAAAGACTCAGGAACATGGAACAAAATAAATGGGCAGCTAAAGTGCACAAGTATTTGTAGCTGAAAAACGTGAATGAAGTGGTCAAGAAAGTTAGCAGCCAAATACTGGGTAATTGAAAGTGTAAATAGACAACCAGGAGTCATCAAAAAGAAAGTGAGAAACAAAGAAAGTAAATTGGATGCAACGAATGGAAACAAAAAAGACCACGGAGATTTACAAGAATGGGAAGAAAGAAATTAGAAGGGAAAATCTGTACGATAACACAAAGTGCAGTGTCTTTCTACTTGAGGCTTGAGCAGGTTGCCTAACTACACAAACATACTGTGAAGCAAATACTCGTGACAAGGCACGTGTTTGCTGCAGCAAAAATCTGGAGACCACTCAGCACATGTTAATGGAATGCGAAGGCATTCACCCAATGAGACCTGTAGGTAACACACGCCTTCCAGTAGTCGAGATAACCAAGAGATGTTTTGAGTATTGGTGGGGAAAAAAAGCAGGGAAGAGATTGATATGACCGGATCCATTACAGGCATAGGTAATGGTACAAGGTAGATAGAGAAATTTTGAGCAAGAGAAAAATTAAAGAGATGTATACAAAAATGGTAGAATTAAAAGCATGTATAGCATACCTGAGTAACTCAAGCACGCTAGGGGACTATTTGTCACCGCCCATTTCAAAGGGAATGCCAATAAATCATTATCATAAAACTTGAGGTTGCGAGCCCGATAAAACGATGTTGAATTTGTGCTCTGGTCGACTTGGCAACATAATTTTTATATGACTGAAGCAGTGAAGATACAGAAGTTTCTGTCTGGTTGTCTAACTTTCAGATCCAACATGTAGACTGTTTTGGCAATGTCTCAAACAATGGTAGATGAGTGCATGTTATTTTGATAACTGTGTTCGGCTAATATTAAGTGCAGCTTTATTTTTGCCGCAGTAGGTTGCTTTTATCCATCAGTAGGTTGCTTTTATCCATCAGTGTTTCAACAGCATATGCACAAATTATTACGAGTAAGCCTTCCCGTTGTTTCGGGTTTTCACTCGCCCAAGAGCACGCAGTGGATTTCAGACGGACCTTTGACCGAAGCTTGACTAGCAGTCTTGTCTCTTACATTTTGGACACTATCAGTGCAAATGCGCTTATTTTTTACTGTTCGATACTGTGAAACACTCCACATTAAGTACAGGGGCTGAACAAATCACATGGAGGCTCCAGTGCCAGTTGAATGCACGCTAGACCACCCTGCTTGCAAAGAAAAGCAGGTCGAATGCAATGATCAAGTAGGAGAAGGCTTGTTTCCTGACCTGACAACCATGTGAATGCAGCAACAAATGAACCAGGTGCCAGCTGCAATGGGTAAACACTACTGCTCCCTATACAATAACTTGCATGGTTTGCTTCCAGTCTCTGGTAGAAACCGAATACAGTAAACTCTCAGTTGTACGAACGTCGGTTTATCGAATATTTCAGAATAACGAACTTTTTAAAAATCCCTGGCAGTTTTCTTATAGATTCTATGCAAAAATATTTCACTTAAACGAATTTCGGAACAGTCAATATTTCAGTTTAACGAACTCGCTCAGAGGACCAAGGCTTGCACTGCACTGCGCTGCAGGCGCAACCGATGCCCGCCCTCATCAAACCGCCGCTCCAGCGGCAATGTAACGTGGCTGGCGCTACAGCGCCCCTGGGGCAAAGCGGCGGCCCGGAAAATGAACGGCAACAAGGCATGGCCTCCGAGATCGCCCGCACAAAACGAGCAAGCATGTAATCTCGGAGGCCATGAACAAAGTAACATGACTGGCACTTCAACGCCGCCAGAGCAAAGTGGCGATCTGTCACAGCACAAACCACGTGGTGCGTGTTTTTTTCCAACCGGCTAGTCGCAGCATGGTCGTCGTCTCTTTCTTTCCAGTCTCGTCGGCTCCACGTGTTCACACAAACGACCCACGTGGTGCGTTTTTCATTGATATGTACAAATTCTATTTCACACATTTCTAACACTATGGATGCGATGTCTTTTGCTCCATGAATTGCACTTCAACCTTTTGACTCTGTATGCCATATCTTATGCTGGTCTAGTGAATATTCAGTTTAGTGAACTTTCAGTTAAGTTAAGTATTTCCTTCGGTCCCTTGAAGTTCACTCAAGTGAGAGTTCACTGTATGTCATTTAAAATTCTTCATTCAAATCATCAAAGGGGAACACAATATTCACACGTCCAATATTATATCGTAGTCCTCCGGATATGACACAAGACAACGGCACAACCTTACAGTGACTCCATTAAACGCAAGAACCAACTCCTATAAGCATTCTTATTTCCCCAGAACAATCACAGACTGCAATAGTCTTACTAATGATGCGGTATCACAAATTTCACTGAAAATGTTTGAAACCTATCTTTAATTACCTTACATTTGTTTGGAACAGTAATATACCCATGTGTTGTGCCTGCCTTTTCTTGTATCTTTTATTTGTGTTCCTTGATTGCTTGATTTTTGAATTTACTGACGATTTTCCCTCATTTTGAAATTTGTTACCACCAATGTTTACATTTCTATTGTATGTGCACCCTGCGAAGGTCTTGTATAAGATCGCAGTATTAAGAAATAAAAATCTTGCCAGTTTTAACATTTGCGAAGCTGCTGCTTTCCTGCACAGCATGAGCATCACTATGGCTAGTATTGACGCCAACAAATCTCGACAATTTTTGTGTGTGACATGACTTACAAAAAATCCGAACTAGGAAATAGGTGCATATTTTTTTATATATCAAACTTTTATTCTCAGTACTTATGCTAAAAATAGCAAATTATGACTTTCATTCATTGTGTTCATTGAGGCGCTTCTTTAAAGTTTCACATAAAAATTCTTAAAAACTGAGCAATTATTACTGCTTTACATGCATTCAAAACATCAGCGATCAGGCTATAATTTTAAGTATTGCGATATATAATGCGACTGCTGCATCTTGAAATATAACAGTATAACATAAAAGCACTAAAAATGAGCACGTTTCTAGCAGTAACGAAAGAGTTAAATGCATAAGCTTTGATGACTGTGATAGATTAGCAAGCTATGTGTTAAAAATAAATGGTATCACTTGTCTGGCTATCCTTATATACAGCCATTCCTACCACAATTGGAGCAGCAGTTCGACCAGCCCTTTATTCAGCCCAAGACACTCGGCGAAGGCCCAGCGTAGGCCACACACACCGGCGATTAAGAGGAAAGACACATGGGGACAATGCACAGATGAGTGAATAATAATGGCCTCACATTCTGGCTTGCTGAAAACCAGAATCCTGCATAAACACCTGATCTGCAGCAACTATACATGTTTTCTTTGCCTGCCTCCCCACGGAACAGTGCATGCAAAAATCTCCCCTTCCGCCAGAGGCGTAGTCTTTACATCTAAAGAATTATCCAGTCAATTAGAATGTTATTTACGTGCAAAGTGGTGGGAGAAAGAATGAGGCTTCCTGCTTCAGAGGAAACACACGTGTAGGCAGACATTTAATACAACTGCTCGAGTCAGGGCATACATGAAATGCAACTAGTAAATCCGCCACATTAATCAAAAGCTCAAATGAGCAGTGATGAAAGGCGCGAGACATATTCAAGTAATGCACAATACTACAAAGAAGACCACTGCAAATTTCTTACAATGATTCATGACAAGCAACAGAAAGCACACAAAGTGATAGCACCTGATTAACATGTTATATTACACATGACTATGTACACTTGCAGCTTTTTTTATTGCACCTCAACTGACAAACAGCATTGGGGACCACAGTGCGCGCTCACCTGCATTGGTGTCAAGAAAAACGCTTAAGGCTGGCTTTGCTTTTTATGCATTATGCTCAACAACAAAATGTTCTATTCATAACCCATCAGAATGCTTCAGGTACAACAGCGTACCATTTTTGTACTTGAGAGCCTCTTGGGCCATGCAACAGAGCTCGTACTTCTGAAATGGGACCAGCTGGAAACTCTCGGATTGTGGGTATAAACAAATCCATTCACAAAATAATTTGTGCAAAAAATAGATGGCTGCCTAGCATCCTCTGTGAAAGGCCTTGAAAATGTCCCACCAAGTTATTGCAGTGAAAATGCACTGCTAGTCAACGGACTTCAAACATCTTTTTCTTGCCTAAAACAAAATTACTCGGAGTAATCTTTCTGAACAAATCATTACGTGTTCTCCTATGAAATACAAAACCTTTTATATTTCTAGGTGGACGAACCCAATGCAATATTTACAGCTGAAAACACAACAAAAATAACTTCAGGATAATTTTTCTTTAAGGTTTTGTGGTTGTTGCATGCGAAAATATTTTAGTTAATTATTTGGACACAAGACTACCAAGAATACTTAACAAAACAACTGTAGACAAATCTAAAGTTTGCAGCAAAATCTCAAAAATGCCCCAAAATGGCCTTTTAGCATGCATTATAAGCACATCAAAAATAAAGTTAAGACCTACAAAGAAGAGTGCATACTAGGTACAATCTTTCGAAGTTAATGACATGCAATTTCTACTTTCGCTAAATTAATATTCATTTTCTTTTTCGTCTACATCACATTAATTGTTTTAAAGCGTTGAATTCAAATGACACTTGGGCAGACAAAAACAAATGTCATACAAAATATTTTTTTAATACTTTTCTTTGGAGCTACTAAAGTTAAAAAAAAATGGAAGAGGTTCAATGCTAGTGAATCTTGCATGAAATGACCACACTGCACAGAAGCTTCCAAATTAACGGGGTTCAATTTCCTTGTGAAGATTGTCCAATATGTTAACCATACCTGAAGTTCCTGGAAAGCAAATTGTAAAAGCAAAGTTTTTTTTTTTTTTAAACAATTGCTGTTCCTTCACTGAACGAGACACCCTGCAGATAATGCAATAAATCACCTGTTTACTGCGCAAAGCCAATTTCTGACCACACCTGTAGCACCTGACGGAAGCAAGTGAATCCTAAAAGTTGTGGTCTTTAGTACCTGTGACCAGAAATAGCCACACCTTGGTGTGGCTATTGAATTATTCCAGACTGCCCAAGTCAGTGATGCCAGTCACTGGCCAGCATTATACCCAACAAAACATGCAAGTTCAAACATACTCGACAAAACAAGGCAGCTACAACCATCAAGTATAGCAAAATGAGTAGCATTTTGACAGCAAGCATAATGTTTGTGAACAGGCGTTACGAGAGCATGCTGGCATCAGTACCACTTGGTCAAAGCCATTGCCATCAGGATTAACTTGCATGAAATGGACAGCCTCAGTGTCGTTCATTCATATGGCTCTATGAGGTGGGTCATTATTCCACAGCATTAAAAAAGAAAAGGAACCCACTACCGAGTCAATTAATTCCAAATGGAAATCACTGACAGCCTGATGGTATCAAGAGAGTTCTAAATGGTTTCAAGTGGCCATCATTGTGAGTCCAATTGGTAATAAGACAGTTCTGATTGGTTCCATTTGGGCATCACTGTGTGTTCACTTACATTAAGAGTAGTTTTGGTGGGGCTCGGAGTGCTAATTTTGGACTTAACTATAAGTCACTGGCCAAGTAATCCACAAAAATAATAATAATAACAACATAATTACAATGAGAGTCCTAAAATAAAAGATCTTTGGAGTTTGATGTCATCCTTCGAGAGAAGCATTTAACCTTTTGTCAAATTAACAATGTCACATGAAACTTTATCAATTGTCTTGAATTACTGGCACCACTTTTCACCCAAATTTTGCTTATGTACGCATAGACTAGTGCAAGGGTCACATCTCCAACTTGGCAGCTCAGAATATTTTGGAAAAAAAAATCGACCAGAGAAGCTATCGTGTTCAGTACCTGGCATGCATGCATCGGCAAATTTTTGCACGCTGCATACTTCCACGTGCAGCTACTAGATAGCGAGAGCTGCGCATTGACCTCTGATGCAATGGTACATCTGGGGTGTGCACAAGTCAGCACCGGCACCATTTTGACCAATAGGTTCGGCCCTGCATATGGGCTGCATCTCGTCAAAATTGTGAAGTGCAGCCCATACACGAGTCTACATGGTACACAGCACCTGACAGACTTCTTACACTGAAATAGTGAACGGTCACTGAACTGTCATAGTGTGTTTATGCGTGAATAAGCTGTAAGCTTCTGAAATTGGGTTTAAAGTATGTCCGTGTTGTATGAGCCATACAGTTATTTTGTTTTTTAATGGGTCCCAACAAGTGCAACTAAGAGACCAACTGAGTTCAGGTGGGTCCAAGTGTGTTGAACACACCAATTGGTTTAACTGAAAAACCAGCAATTCTTTTTTTTTTTTTTGACAGGGCATAACTTTAAGACTTAAGTGCATTTTTTGTAACCTATCAAATACCTTGGAGGTCTGCCCAGTGTATTTTGCAGAGTACGATATTCTCAGCTTGACATGCGCATAGTACTTGACACACATTAACAATGAAATTTTGGACTCATGAGCGCAATTGGTCGAATTGGTGTAACTGTCCCCATCGGGCTCATAAAGGAAAAAACATTAAAGGAGTCCTGCACTATCCCTCGACAGTGGTGAAAAAACACACTCCATGGATAGCATACACTGCTGTGAACATCTCGGCTAAATTCTGCACTTGCGCGCAGTGCACCGGGCTCAGAAGTGGAGCAAAAAGTCACCCCTTTCCCAAACACTCTCTTTTCAACCGATGCTTTCTCCTCACACGTTTCAGGGCTGCCAACAGCTCCCATATTTTGTCATATAGCAGATTCCCATACATAGCTGCTATTGGCCAATAGATAACATCAACCAAGAAGCGCCAGCCAACGATTGTCTGCTTACACGTGGCAGCACCCGCCCACATAAAAATTACAGCATAATGCTTACCAATTATCAATGCGTCGTATTGAGCACTATAAAAATACTGATTTGCCACTATCCGCACAAGGCTGGTCTGCACCATGTGGCACGGCCAGGCTAGAGCGCGCACTTACAGTTGTGCGTAGCTGCACCTGCTGCATAGCGTAAATAATGCGGCTGCCATGTGGTGCCGAGCCCTCTCGCTGCAAGCCGTAGGCGGGGCATCACTACGCTACCGAAACAGAGGACGTTTAGGGCAAATGGGAAAGTTAAATATTGTACTCCAAGTATCTATGCTCGTACTATGTATATTTTAGAGATTCTTTCACTATATATTCCTGCCAAGTTCTTGAGGCTTCAAAGAAATGTGGTTCAGGGCCCCTTTAATGTTTGCAACACAGATGTTTGACACTGATTCAAGATGCCTATTCATGCACAAACACACAATAGCAATTCACTTCACTACTGTCACATGCTATACTAGGCATTTCAGCTACAGCTGCCTGTTATTATTAAAAACAGGGGATTCATGACAATAATACCTTTTGCTAGCCAAGGTTTACAACAAGAACTGACAAAAGAAAACACCCTGATGGATAATTTCACAGCCCAATGAAATATAAAATTCCATGCTAACCAAAAAAAAATTAACTAAAATGCAGTCACCCAAGAAAAGCAAATGAACAGTCATTAGTACTGCTTGACAGTAGATTCACATAGCTGTGAACTGAAGGCCTGCTTCTTCAGCTGTCATTATCAGCTGCAAGGTTTTCTTGCTTTTGTTTCATGGCTTGGCTTCGCAGCATGCAACATAACTTGAACACACATGCACTCTTATATAGTAGTCGGAATTCTTTGTGCAAGCATGCTTTAAAGGAAGGCTTTTGATCCATTCTAAATGAAGCTCTTCATTAGCTACTAACATCCAAATTGACACTGGTGACACAACACTAATAAATAAGTGCCGAATCTTAACTGAGCAACTAAATGGTTCATCAGGATATTTTCTTTTGTCCGGCTTTGTTGCGAATCATGGCCAGTAAAAAGCATTAGTGTGTTATGAATGCCATATTTTTAATAAATAGTTAGTCATTGCTAAAACACTCGGTAATGAAAGCAAAATTTGGGTCATCATGTAGTGCCAGTGATTCAATAAAAATAGGTGATGTTTTATGGCATATTAAAAGCTAATTCTTGCTTTCTATTAATCATACCGAAATCTTTTATTTGAGGGTTATTATGCTATTATTATTCACAATTTTGTCGTTTCACAGCATCCAGTCCTTTCCGATTGAGACTGACTGGCCCATCAAGCCCCATCAAAACTTATTGCATTTAGAGATCCTATTATGAGCAATTGACATTCATAGACTCCAACCTCGGGAAAGCCTGAAAAGCATATTTGGCCATATTGCTCATAATGCAATAACGCCCATGTTACGGCACTGCAGGTATCTGAATAAATAAAATACATTGAAGTAGTGACCCTTTGGCTCCAACTACGCACAAATAAAACCTAATGAGACCAGATCAGAACAGCATTGATACCAATTGAACATAATGATATTAAATTGGAAGCGCCTTAATACAAATTACACATTTGCAGTTGGAACTGTGCTAAGACTAACTTAAACCTCATCGATCCATAATGGAATTAATTGGACAACTAGGTTTTCTATAAACATAATACGGTCCAATTGCATTTTATTGAGAAAATATTTTTTTGTATTACTTTGTGCACTCTTTTGTAGCCTCCTCGTGCCCTAGCTTGAAGGCTATTGGATCAGGTGGAAAATGTGGCGCACCAAATGTAACACAAGATGAACGACAAGGTTAAGGTGATGCGAACATGATCACATGGTAGCTATGAAGAGTTACAACAGCACTTCCTCTGTCACTTTACTGTTCGACATATTTGTATGGTCAAACTGCAAGTGTTGCAGCTGCCAGCATGGCCACATATTGTGTGCAAAGAACATGACTTCAACACGAGTGTACATGTAGTTTACAAGGCATCATGTTCTCATATGACACTGATGCCACATCAATTCATGCCAGTACATTTGGATCACAGAAGCTATACTGCACTCACTTGTGCTTGCCCTTTCCACAAAGCTCCATTCCCACATCATTATGGCAGTTGCAGGTGCTGCTCTGTGTTAGGGTCTAGATACACAATACTCAAAGTTAGGGTGCGTTAGGACACATTTCAGTCGTCTCCCTCTGTGTGTCACACCTTAGCTTTGCACTCATGTGTATCCTTCAATCCATAATCGCTAAAGCTTAGATTATTGGGACATGTCCCAATTTTGTAAAATGTTCTTATCACAGCATTGGCTACCACTAGGCATCTGAACGAATAAATTATTCCCACCTGATCTTTATCAACTTCACTACCTAAATAGACAAGCATCCAGATTGTCTCAAATGTCCAGGTTTTTCTCTTTCTCCAACACTAAACAAACATGCCTGTACACAATGTGCATTTCACTTACAGATATCTTTTAAGCAGCAATGATGACAATGGCCTCTAGAAAGCATTTACATGTGAGTAGAGCAAGGGAGACCTGCCCCATTATCAGAGTACACTGGCCCTTCAGCCAATGCTTGGAGCTAGACAATGTGATCGAGAGAGGGTTGGTGCACGTGGGTCTTCCGTTCTTGCAGTCTTACTACCTCAGGTAAAGCAATAGTGACCTAACACACACTACTGTTTTTTTTTTCTTTAGACTCCACATAAATGCAGCTATAACCCACCAATTTAGTAGGCAGTCTAGGCCAAACATTCTTGCGGTCATCGTAGCACTGTCCCAATCTCAGCAACATTTTCGCACTAGAATTCGCCACTGCCTAGCAATTCAGTTTGACGCAAGAGATACCAACAGCACGGACAGGTTCACCTCAGTAGGAAGCCACTCCACATCATGATTTCACGGTAATCAGTAATTTGAAAAGTGCCTTTGCTTATCTGGGAAGCCTTTTTCAGGTCAAACAGGTGTGAAAAGCTCAAAGAAAGGTTATGCAGACAGATGCTATACTGCCTGGTCCAACAGATTCTGAGATGAATGAAAATGCAAAATTCGTACTGAAATGTTTGGAATAACCTCACCTTACAGCTGAAGCATGTACCACTGTGAAGGCCAGGACTCTGGAGATGTGGAAACACCACACTAGCAAAACAGCACTTGCATGTTTCTGGTCCAACTTAGGTGCACCCATTCGGTACAGAGACGCAAGCTTCCACTGACCAGCAGTTAGGACCAGAGGAAAGAACTGAATGAGATAGTCCGTAAAGAAATGCGCATTACTGCCATCACCAATCATGACACAAAAATATCTATGCTTCAATACCGGCACAACACAAGCACAAGAGAGCCACAACGCACACTAAAGCATTGTTCATGAAATGGCATCCCCTCTGCAGCCGTATTACTCCGAGGCAAGCACTGACGTATAAGCACCCCAAGAAGAAACAAACGAGACAAAGCTTGGCTGCGCACAAGCTGGTCACTTGCATTCCACATTATTTAGTTTTGTTGAGCAAAAATTATCAGTTAAAGTGAAACACATACTGACATGTAAAACACGCCAAGTAAAGAGTAAAAAGTAAGCAATGCTTTGGCACGCTTTGTAAATGGGAACCCCAACGTCATGGATTTCAAAACACTTATACCATGTGGGCCATTGTGGCTCAGTGAAAGTCTAAGGCCCAAACAGGAGCTGTCAACATCTGCTAGAAGTTGGTGCGGGAACTTGAATGTGACGTTCATGTGCCTTACACCAAGCCTTCTTTTTTTTTTTTTGGTATTGTGTCGATCGGCAGCTCAAGTTCTGTTTAGTGTCCCCCAGTAGTGCCAACCATGCCAGAGGCGATTGCAGAAACGGTTAGTGCAAAGCCCTGGCCCAGTCATCCCTAAAGCATTTGTTCTGCAGCAAGCGTAGCTTCTGGTGAAATTCCTAATGGCAGGATACAATGTTATCAGAAAGAATTCTCAAAATTCCTGCATGCATTCTTTTATTTTGGGTGGTGAAAAGTGAGCTACTAAGGTAGCTGCAGAAATAACATGTCTAGGCACAAGGCTTGCTTCTGAAGTAGAATCCTTCACCTACACATATAATTTGGTTTTCAATACGTATCTGTTGGCTGCACACTGCATTTCTGCATGCAACATCTGGATGTCGTTTCCAGCAACAGCCCCAAAAATTAAGTAAGTGTGGCCTGCTTTGATGGCCATTAATGACCAAGAGAAGCAACTTTAGCAGTGGCCCTGCTGCTGTCCAAACCCTTTCTTTAGGTCCAAAGGAACCTGAAACCATGTGTGCAAGGTAAGAGAGGCCCTTTATAACAACTGTCAGTGCTTCAACACAATTTGCATAACCATGAGCGGCTTCACGTTCATGTAAACTACAACGACCACTGATCTGCTCATTTTCACCCTATGTGCCCATCTCACATAGAATAAGTGTGTGACATCACGCAGGTGACCAAAATGACTGGCTTCCCACATGACATGATCTGCAATACTTTCAACACGGCAATGCACAGATTTTCTTTCTAACAGCACCATCAACTTGTTAATATGACCTCGGTTAATCGGACTTTTTGCTTAATCCAAATGCACTAGAAAGTCCTAGAGAGAATCCCATACATTGCTATGGAAGAATAACTCATTTAGTTAGTACACAAAAACATGCTGCTTCGGCTAATTCGACCCTCGCTGGCGTCCCCTGATGTGCGCAGCGGCTACTAAGGTTGGAAAAACAAAACATTCGGCACACAGCATAATGCATCTCTAGGTGTGGAGCTGTTTTACTCTGGTTTTATTTTCTGAACTTTTCCTTTCAGTTCAACGCTTAGGCAGCATTTAAACATGGGAGTTGAATCGCACTTCAAGAGCACTAAGCAAAAAGATATTACAGACTGCCTCGAGTAACAAAAAATATTTCAATGTGTTCATTTTGCTGCCGTTTGTTAATTCAACCAAATCTTGCAGTCCTGCAACGGTTCAACTAACGCGAGTTGACTGTACTGTTTGATACATAGTTCTGCAAAGGGTTTCAAAAGGGGCAAACACAGAGAAATGGTGGACTTGTGGCCAAGAACAGGGACCACCTACAGCAGCTGCTGTTTTGTTTGGGAAGCATGCAGTATATTTACTCACAAAAGCTGGGCTTTGTACAAGACGTGTCAGGCAGCAAGGAGAAAGTGGATGCATAAAAGGTTAAGCAGTGACAGGGATTACACCACATGAACGTTTGGTATGCACTCTAGGAAAAGCTTAAGTGCAGCAGTGCTACCTTCTCGCATGCAAGAGCTCCACCTTCAGCACACAGTAGAAGACACGAGCACTGTGTTTGCCCAACAAGGAACGAATTAGACGACACCGGCACCACAGAGCGACACGACGCTGAAGGGCCTACAGTGGATCTGTTGAGGAGGTGATTAACATAACAACCTTTTCAGGGTCCCTTAAAAAACTAAACAGCATTTGTGCTGTACTAGTCCTGATGAAATTAACATACATGCAGTATGGACAACGCAATAGGCAAATTTTAAAATGTAGATTTTTTAAACATGCATAATATGTTGGGCATCTGCATTAGGCTTGTGTGCTGCCACAAACAACAAGTATATACTGTCAGAAAACAACCATTTTGACAACTGCTCTGGGGAAAGAAAGCTGATCACCCAAATAAATTTGCAAACAAACAAATTCACCGACGATTACGATACTCCCTAATGCGAAACTTGAGTGCAGTTCTACAAGTGTTTTTATTTTGCGATATATTGGTTGGCACGGACAATCTGTATCATGTGGCACGTTGCAAACAGAGCGAAGTGTGGCATGACTGCCTCACTAATCGGGATATCACAAGAGGCAGCACGCGGGCGACGCATGGGCACGATACACAGCAGCCGCTGCAGACAGACATCGCAGACGACATGCGCTACTCAGGCACCATCTCGTAGCCATCGTCCTCCCAAAGCCCCCTCCTCTGCTTTCCCCCTCGCATCCTTCGTCCTGCGCTCGTAACACTCAGCGATGCCAACGCTTGCCACAGGAACCGGCGCCTAAGAGCTGCGCTATAAAATTTCGACTGTCACAAAGGTGCATTGCCAAGCTGCCAAAAAATCTGTAAAAATTTAGGACACTAGTGGCATGGTGATTTGCATGGAACTGTGCAACATCTCTTTTACGTAGTACACTTCCACGCTGCTCGACCAGTAGTGGCCAACATGAAATGTGTTAGAACGCACAAAGGTACTTTTTTACCATTATAACAGCATCTGCAGCATGATGTCTGTGAAAATAGAACATGTAGGCAACCACGGAGTGCAAATATTAACTACGTAGGTGTTTGGGCTCTTACCATTGGCAGTGAGGGGTTATCTCAATGGGCAAGAGGAATGGGAACGGAAGACCGAAAAAAGTTTGAGTTGAGGGCATGCTTTCTTTTCTTCTCTAGTATCTTGAAATTTGTCGGCTGAATATCTTCGGACTGCATACTCCTACCCTATCGCTGCCATCCTCGTTGCATTTATCTCTCCGACAGTCAATTTATGCAACCCGCAACCAAAAAATGGTGGCTTAAAAAGTGTTCAATGGCCCCATTAACGGTTTGACTATTTTTAACTAACAAACAAACGTAGTGTACACATGACGCACTGGCAATCGCGTATGCAAAGTATTATATCGCTATGATCCGCATAAACAGCTGAAATTTCAAATCAAACACTGTGCTCCTTCACTCTTGAGGCAGCGCACTCCCAGCCAGGAGCCACAATCACGGGCACACACTCGACAGTGAATGTTTCTTCCCTCACCAGGACTGATCCCCCAATACAAAAGGCACAATGCCACGAGAAAGAGGTGGGGCTGACACCGTGGTCCATCCCTCGGCTCTGGTATGGGAGAAGCCAGGGAAAGAACACCGCTTGGAAACACTACTAGGGTCAGAGCGTGTCTCCATTGGCAGTGACACTTTTCTCCTGATGGCATGGTAACAAGACATGCAATTTATTCTATCTCCTCCAATAATGAACGAATTTGAATAACTATTTCGGTAAAATGCTTCTTAGACGGTGCTTTACAGTTTCCAGTGTATAAAAAAAATCTTAATTAAATTCGAGGGTTTTACATAGCAATACCATATGATTATGAGGCACACCGTAATGGGGGACTCTAGATTAATTTGGACCACCTGGGGTTCTTTAAATGTGCACCCAATGCACAACGCATGGGCCCTTTTGCCCCACCATCAAAATGCAGCCGCAGTGGCTGGGATTTGATCGCACGCCCTCAGGCTTAGCGCAACGCCATGACGGTGGGTTAACCAAAAATTCGCAACGGGACCTAGTGAGGGGCTCTTTGAAGCAACACAGAGCTACCAAAGACGGCATAGCTCTGGAAAATAAATTTTGACCATTGGGGTTCTTTACTCATACGCAAGCATTTCTGCCCCCACGTGGCCATAGCCTAGTGGCTACTGCAGTGAGTGAGAAATTGTGTGCTGCAAGAGAAAACGCAGGCTGTGTTGCACGACAACGTATGTGCATACAAGCGCCAAGAACGAGTCAATACTGCAAGGCTATTGAGACAACCATGCTAAGCATCCTGTTAGACCTGCTAAAGAACAGTTGCCACGAATAGTGAGGAAAGCAGCCCTTTTAAACGGTTTAAATGGGAGAATAACTGCAATGCAAAGACAGTATTTGCTGGGGGGCCTCTAAATTGGCTGTTCCAAATGTTCCCTTTTTTTATGTCCCAATTCAAGCAGAACTGATCAAAGTGTATAAGGAATGTTCAATGGTTGGGTTGTGCAAACATTTGAAACTTTCAAACAAATCAAATTTTGTCCTGTTCAGTTTAGTCCTCAAATCGAATAGCCATCATCTGCAAATTCAAACTGTTTTCCAATGGTTTCTTGAATAGTTTGCGCAATGAAACATGACACCAAAGCAAAAATGCAATTGTCATCCCAGCCATTTTACCATAAACAATAGCCGACTGGAAAACACTAACTGAAGCATATCCTCAGCCCCCATGGCCTGTATACCATTTATGTAAATAATGTTATTTCATGCATTAATTATAGTTGTATAATAAACAAGTTTAAATTTTTCTTAATTGTCTACCTTATGACCCAAGAATTTGTGTGAAAAATGCGTTACACACTTGTTTCGTCCTGTTCTTCTGTGTAAATATTCTTGTGTATCTGCTCATCCTGCTTGGACTTCTTGTCCGCAGTATTTTATAAATAAATAAGTAGTGCACATAAAATGCAGAAATGATAATGGAAATTTGGGCTTGCTGGTTTATGATCTTCAGATTGTATAGAGCAGACGGAACAACCACACACACACAAAAAAAAAGAGGACAAGAGAGCAGGGCACAATTAGTGGAAATTTGGGCTTGTTGGTTCATGATCTTCGGATTATGTGTCGTCTTGTCCTTTTCTTTTTTTTATGGTCATTCCATCTGCACTACACAACCCAAAGAACAGAAATTATGTGGTCGTATAGGCGTAAAAACAAAATTGCTAGCATCTTTCACTGCTCAGGGAGCCAGATTTTGCCAGCTAAACTGTCGTCATTTTGATTAAAATTTTGCTCAGACATGACATTGACATTCAGTGCAGGGCATTAGTCAAAGCTCGTTACTATGAACCCCACATTAACGAATTTCTCAAATTTACGAATATTCTCTCGTTTCGCGCAGCGGATGATTTTGCACGCTGTGCATAAGGAAACATGAGTACCAGTATAATTCAGTGCTACACGAATACTGAGGCAGACACAAGCAGATTGCAGAACATGATCATTCGCAGGAACATGGTAGAAAATGGCATAGTTTTGGAACCTGCGCACGTGACTGCATGACCGTGGGAACAAGTGGAAGTACATCTCTCTTGCTTTGGTGCAATGTAAAACAAAACACACGCAGACATTTCATTTGTGTCTTCCATTTTTTCTCTAGACTTCCAATTCATCAATTCAGGCAACAGATCACACAAATAACAGATGTTGCCTTGAATAATTCTCAAAGTAACGTGTCTCGATGATTGCCGTCACACTGAGGACACGAGTACATCGCCGTCCGGCTTGGAGCGCGGTCGCCACGAGAGAAAGGAAAAACACTGTTTGGATTGAAATTTCAGACCTTTCCGTGGCGTATAGCGATGTAATACATTGCAAACACGATTGTTAGCGCACATTGTATGCTCTGCGCTTGTCAGCTCAAAATGGCCAGATTTGGTGAGGGGGCCCTTTAAGACATTTGATTAGAAGTGCCATCATATGCTACAACCATTCCAACTAGAGAAGAGAGTCTTTTTTCCACATCAGACCTCGAAGGTATACAGTGATGTCTCATTAATATGGGTACCTTAGTTCCTGATGAATACTGTCCATAATAATGAGCCTTGCTCGAAAACAAACAACATTTATCCAACCCGCTCTACTACTCCACGCGTGGGCGGCCGCATGCGTGGCGTGGAAGTTCGCCATGTCGATCTACCTCAAGTAGGCACACCTTCGAGACCCTCACGAAATCCTGGTGTTTATCCCTCACCACACAAACTACCATGTGCACCACCCTGGTTTGTATTTCCCGCCAACATGCTATCAGGTGAAGTGGAAGCACGAACCAAAGTAATGCTATGGTGGGACTCAAATTCAAAAATTTTTTCTCGCTCAAAATGCAAATTACTTTGAGTAA
Source organism: Dermacentor andersoni (assembly GCF_023375885.2). Classification (NCBI taxonomy): domain Eukaryota; kingdom Metazoa; phylum Arthropoda; class Arachnida; order Ixodida; family Ixodidae; genus Dermacentor; species Dermacentor andersoni. Next base: position 16,983,841 of record NC_092814.1, read on the forward strand.
AACTTCCGTGGCAAAAGCTGTTATTCTTCTCAATGATATCCGCTCTTCTGCTTATTTTTTCATAGACCACCTTAGTGTGTCACTAACATCTAAACATAAGCCAAAATAGTGTTTTTGCCAAATTCAGGCTTTTATTTTGGAGCCTGTGAGCAGCACATAGGCGAGAACAAAACTTTAGGAGATAAAACCTTTTAGGGACAGTTCTATAAACATAATTCCAGGTTTCCTTCCCTGACCGGTTCTAGTGAAAAATTTTTCAGAAATGCTAGAATTTGCGCATTTTCAGCTCAGTGCTAAGGACTAAAAAATATGAAGTTATTTTGTGAAACTGTTTTATAATGAAAGAAGAATGTCCAGGCAATGCAAAACCTCAAATTTTGAAATAATGCATAAAAGGGTCGATTTTGGCGAATGTGTTTTCCACACCTGGTTTTCAATCATTTCGTGAAATTCAAATGACACTCACATGGCCACAAAGTTTTATCTTTCCACATAGTTTTGGAAAATGCTGTGCAAGCGATGCTTATACATGTACAATTTTTTCACAATTTTTGAGAGATGATTTTTCCCGAGCGCCACGATTGCGACAGTTGGCGTGGAATGACCCATATATAAATTAAAAACTTTAAAGCAGCACTTTTTGAACATGGTAAGTAAACCAGCCTAGTGGTTTGATAATTCTTGCAAGAACAGGCAAGTCAAACACTGCAGATACATTTATTCCTTCAATTTTTGATCCTGCCTTTAGAGACAATCCTTGTCTTCAGTCATGCCGCCATGCATGTACACCAACTCAACCAATGTCCTCCTAAAAGTGAAACTTCATGCCTGATATGGTGCCCCCCACTGGTGCAAAACGACACCAATCTCGTTACTATGGCCTTCGAGATTGGGCCGAACAACACACTCGTCTCAGAAGCCCTGCCAACACCAAAACTAAGTACTAATTATGGGCACAGCATAACAGAGCGGAAGGTTGCAAAGCTGTGCCAGCGTGACTTGGGCAGGAAGAAACAAGGAAGAGACAGCCTTGTTGTCTGTTCCTTTCTTGTTTTTGCACTGCTTTTTCTCTGCTCAAGTCGTGAACCACGTGGCCCAAATGCGCACACTCCTGCAATATATGTGAAGGGTTCCAATGCAAGAAATTCTTTCATTAAAATTTGTATGCTAACGTACTAGAAATCTAACATACAGGCAGCCGTACACTTGTGCAGTTCCCTTGTAACACACTTTTCTGTCCTCTATGTCTTTCCTGCGTTAGTCAGTGGTATGCATCAATTTGTGTCATTGCTACTGTGTAGAGTTCATCTCTACACTTACTGATACAGTGTCTGTCCCTTCCTTACACAACCTGTTCTTTGCACCGTTTCTTTCTGCTCTTGCTACAGTAGATTGTTAATTTCAAGGAGATTGTTAAGAATTTTATGAAAAGCACTTCCAGTTCCACTGGTTGCTGCAAAATGCTTTCTCTGCCGTAGCCCTACCGGCCAACTTTTACAATTTTATTATAAAATGCCAAGTTTTTGGAGCTTGTTTGCCATTGTCATATTAACACCAATAATTTTAGTTTTTCATTTGTATCTATTTAGGCACAAAACTCATTACAAAAGAGTACATTAAAGCCACTTACTGATCTTTTATAGCCTGATTTTTCAGAACTGCCAATTATATGGTCCTATCTGCGTAGTGATGCCATCAACTTATAGAACCAATGTATAATGTCAACCGAAATTTCGGCTGCTGTTACATGAACATTCCATGAATACACTTTACAAACATTACTGCTTGTCTGTGGTGCAAACCATTCTTGCCGAGACTACACAGCAATGTGCCACTCACAGTGTCCCTACAAAAGAATGTCTGCAAATCTTTAAGAAACAGTCGACAACTTTAGTAACCATACAACTTTTAGTATTCCTCACTAAATTTTAGCATTATTTGGCTATGACTGTTGTAGCTCCCAAATTCTAAGGTTGTCGGGGCTACACATTCAAGTGAGGGTTGTTAAAAAGTGTCACGCCAGTTCTTGTCACAATTAAAGCTGGGCAGTTATAGTTGATGAATGGGCACACTGCCAGGGCACTGATGCTACTGAACTGAAAAGGCCCGAATCACACAGCAATCGGCAAATCTGTACCACATTCACCGCCGATCACAAGAAGTGTTTGGGGCCCTAACGTCTCGAAATAAGCAGCCTTGTCACACTGCGACACCCCTGTGCCAAGCTAGCATTCAAATTAGCAACATGGTGGTCTTACGGAGAGACATCCAATGTACTTTTCATATTGAGAGTGGTTGTAGCAGCTGTGATGGAATTTCACTTTCTTCTTTCTCGTGTTCCAAAACGTTTTACAGTTTGAACTGCAGCTTGTGAGCAACATTTTAGCACAACTACAGCGTCAAATTATCAACAGCATTGACTTGCACCAAACATTCCATTACACTAGCCTCACAACTGTAAACAGCAACTGTACAAACTAAATCCAGTTTACACAATGCTGACCTCAGTGGCTAGGAAAGTACTCTCATATTCCAATACGTCAGTGACTAAACCAGGGGGAACAACAAAACAGAAGTAGGGCATTCTGCACAGTTTTCAGGACTTGCAGTGTTGTACAGTGCTACAGCTGTCCAGGGTTGCCAAGTGCTCTGCCTGCAGGTGCCTGCTGTAAGTGAATGGCCAGCCAAGTTCAATGAGCTTGCATGTTCCCAGTCTAAGATAATGCACAAGGATATTCATACCTTCCTTGAGCACCTAACAGGACCACACAACAACCAGGCTGAGTGCAGCCAAGGCAGGCGAGGACGAACATAGAGCCCCACTGGCACTGCACACACCAAGAAAATGGGCAGACAAGTGCAGAAATCTCAAGGCCTGCTAAAAATAATGGCCCATTCAACTAGTCCTCTACTAGTGCTATAAAGCTTATGTAAGACGGCATTCAAGCTGTGCTACAAGAGGGACAGTGAAAATCAGGATTAATTAGAACTACTCCCTTAACGTTGCAGCCAAGCTTAGCCTTGCACAGGCTTTGCGGCACTGCCAAACTTGTCAAACAACCAGTCCGACAGTTGACAAAAGAACAAATACCAAAGCTTATACCACTGTACAAGTGATAGCTCCACAGTTGCAACCTACTAAACTTGATCTGCCTAGGCCACATCTCTTCTGCGTGTAAGCAGGAGAAACACCACTGCCATGCCACAACAGTTATGCTGCCCGCAGGTCTGCCACATGCACCACATGAATGCTGGTGGAAACGCACAGCAGTGTTGGCAATACACTGTCGGGCTGCCTCCATAAGTACCACTGCCCTCTCACAGATAATCTTATACAAGGATGGAAGCTGGTCTACAATACACTTTTTGAAAGGGTTGCTGAAATAATTGCTTTCTCACAAACATATCACAGTGCACTATATAAAGAGAGCATTTAGTCTTTCCCCTCCAATCCTCTTGACAGAGTGTCCTCCGGTATCTCTGGCCAGGACCGGCTCATTCTGACATGTTCACTGCTGTTCTGGTGGTGATGCATGGTCATCCTGCACACAACACCTGTTCTTAACGTACAGGGGTGGAACTGTCCATAGTCATTTAGGAACCATTTTTGGAGCAAAACTGCACTTTGGAGCAGCTTGGAGCAGATTAAAATTAATTTTGGAGCAAGTTAGAGCAGATAAAATTTCATTTTGAAGCAGCTTGGGGCAGGCCAATCTGAATTTGGTGGAATAATGGAATATGGCAGCAGACTTTGAAAGCACTATGGAACACAGAATTAAAACAACACGAGTGTAGTACTGCAATTGTTGTAAGCAATGTCTTGAGCGTAATTATGAAGCAGATTACCCCAATACTGAAACAGTCCAGTGCATGCAAATATTGGTAATAGTGCCTGCAGATTTTTCATTAGTGTTAACAACCATAAAAAACATGCATTCTGCAGAAGGAAGTCCGAAATTTCAAAAAGTATCAATAACTTTTTTATAACAACTTTTTTCTTTAATGTCTCGACAGTGTGCGTCAAGTGCCTGGAAATGTGCTTCACCGACAGACTGTACAGAAGCCAGAGTTATGAACTACTGTCGTTTATTGAAAGCCATTTCTACACAACAGAGATAGTTTCGCCATGCTGCAAGCCAAGCAGAATGTGGAGCAGTAGAAGCTTGCTTTGTAGCTATAGTGTACTAGAATATGGAAGAGTCGATCGAGAGGCGGCACAGCGCATGCTTTTTTCCTGTAAAGCCGAAAACATCGGTGGCACTACGATCAAACTATATATTCCTGCGCAAATGCTCATGATGATAGCAGAAAATTTTCTCAAATTATGCGCTCCAATCAACGTGCCAACATAATTTCTGGGTCACCATATGTCACCACAGACCCTTAGAGCTGCAACTGACCCTGGGCTGGCATAACATAAAACTATTCCAATTTGTTTTTGTACCAAATCTGCCATTAACCCTTCGTGATAGCTCAAAATGGCTCAGGCCTCGCCCATGTGGACACAAAAACAGATTGGAATATTTTTCTTTTATGTTACACAAGCCCTGGGGACAGACGCCCGCCCACTGAACCTGCTGCAGTGCACGCCACCTCTTTAATATCTAGTTCGCTCACAGTGCCCTCAGCCTAATTTTCGCTGCACTTCAGCTAGGGCGCACCACGCCAATCGGCCCACTGAACTGTATTCTTGTACTATCTCAATACAGTCGCCCTGGCCATTCCAACTTCAGCAACAACTGCCGGTAGTGGCCTCGCGCATGCAGGCCGGCCACTTGCTAGAAGTGCCGAAAAGTCCAGTGTTATCAGCTAGAGAATTACGAGAAACTGTGTGGGAGGCACCGTCGTGCAGTGTGCGGAATGTGAATGGCTGCATTCTTTTTAGAGAACAAATTCGCTCGCTGTTGGTGGCCACTGCTGGAGCATACATGCCGAAGCTGTTCTGGTGCGGCGTGGCGCACTTTCGGTCAGTTTTCTGTGTGTGGCGCAGTAATTTGCGTTTGTATTAAAATGGCGCAATCGGCACAGGAGTGTCCCATGCCTGCATTGCCCAAGACTCTTCACACTTGCTCCTCCTGTTTCTCCCTTTCACACAAAGCTATAAGTGCGTGACTGCTTTGCTAAGCAATAATACTTGGTTCTTGTTTCTTACAGATAAGACCAAGTGCTGGCTTACTGTTAAAGAAACCATTTGCGCATAGACCAGGCTAAGGTATTACAGACAGCATCATGTGGGAAGCCAGTCTGCATTACATCCATCACTGAGCGAATAGACAAAGTGGCGATCACTGTGAATGGGGGAGATGCGCAACCCTGAATGTGTGTTGGTGGGACGCAGGCCTTACGTACAGCACTTGCTTGCCCCCATGGGGGCCACAGTTGAAGGGAACATGTAAATGTCTGAGCTAATTTCTGCAACAGACAACTTGTGATTCTGGTTCATCCCTGCACATAGCCTCCACTGATCCCCAAAGCTCCTCAAGTGCTTGTGTTCCCTTTAACAAAGGACCACACTGTATGCACAGCCTTTACCTAAATGTACACTTGCTAAGTGTTGACTATTCTGGCTAACCACAATGCTTAAAATGCAACAGGAGCCACTCACGAGGTGAGCAGATCATACACCTTCAACAAAGGCTGTACTGCTTCAATGCATTCCAACACAACTGTAAAATTCTTTTTCAGCATCCCTTTAATTGCGAAATGCACATCAAGAATAAGAACATTTAACAAGTTATCCTGCGACAATGCTACCTGTAAAGGCTCAAAGGAGAACTGCAGAAAATTGTTGTCCTGTTTTTATTTATTGGTTAGACCTCGACACAGTAATTATGCTATGGAGTCTCAATTCCCCGAGAGCGCCAAGAAATAATCAATTACGTGTCCTTTTAATACAACCATTTCAAAATGCATACCAAGAGCAGCGTGGCTCATTTCTCGTCCAGAGCCATGCTGCTCATCCATTTTGTCACGCATCACACATTTCGTCACCAAGGCATGTTGTGGCGGTCTCGTGGTATCAGACACAACAGAAGGGTACACACACAGTGGCAATGGTGCCTAAAGCGGAGTTCATTCAGCACCCCATAGGACAAGAGGGGAGGGGGTGTCCCCCTGCGTTTTCAAGAGAAGTGAACAATTGGAAGGGCCAGTTTGGCAGCTTTAGAGACAAGTCATTCTATGGCGTACAACCACCACACCTTGCCACGTCCATTTTTGGCGACTTCAATAACCTTTTTCACATCCAAGGCTGCGCACACTTGACAAGCATTTTGGACAGGCCATAAAACAGGTGCTTCAATTATTCATTTATGGCGCTCTCTAGGAACTGAGGCTTCGTACCGTAACTATGGAGTCAACAGCTACCCAAGAAGGCAAAAGCTGGTCACTGAATTTTTGTGTCAGTACTCCTTGAACTTAAAGTAAGTTAGCACTGAGTTTTCATTGATAAAATATTAGTACCTAAAATCTTGCCCATGAAATTCCAGCCAAGATAGTGGTAATGAATTTCCCATGACACAGCAAACAACACTGCTGTGTGACAGCAATGCCCTGCACAATGGCCAGGAAGAGAATAGGGGCACAAATGCACTCACCTACCCAGCAGCTTAGCTGGTGCTATGCAACCCAGCTGCTGTAATCACAAACCGGAGTATTTCACAGAAGCCAACATGCATGGGCAGCCCCCAGGCAAGGAACAGGCAAGTTCCCCGTCAATTGCCCACAGAAGCATCATGAGCTCCAGGAAAACAGTGCTGTTTGCTCGCAAACACTGGTACATGTGCGTTGATCCCACACACAAAAACTGAGCAGTTCACATGGGATGATGCCAGCTATCACTTGCAACTTAAATTACTTGAGGCTAAAAAAATGAAAACTCACAACATGCAGACACTTTTAAAACCAGCAGCAGCTATCCATCAGTCACATAATGTCACCACTCACAGAGCCAAGCCTCAAAAGCCTGTATTTTGATGTCTCTGGCTCACACAACAAGATGGCAAAAAAGAAGGGAGGGCAGGAAACACTGTCGAAGAACGTCACCCCTGGCGTGGAGTGGCAAAAGGCACAGGAAAGAAATGATCTGTGGTCCTCCTCCTTCAGATTTTCAGGTCCTCCTGAGCTCCAAGGTTGGCAATGGTCTTCTTGATGCGAAGCGCCGTCAGCCGGGCAGCCGAATTATGGTACCAGCACTCCTTCATGATCTTGGACATGACCCGCAGTGCCTGGGCCCAGCAAGGTCATCAGGCACCCCCTCAAGCACTGCTGCAATAGCAAGGCCCTTACTCACCTCACACGACTGCCAGCGGTTAGGGAGGGCGGGCCTCTGCCGATCTGTGCAAACCACCTTGCGCATCTCCTCAATGGTTGGGTCAGCTGGCACCAGGTCATAGTAGGGCAGCTGGTAGTCTTCATAGATGCCTGCACGCATGCATGTAACGACAGTCTTTCTCCCAACATAGTACTTGCAAGTGCAGTGAAAAGAAGTTAATGATCTCACAGGAGCGCCGTGTCGCAGAGCGCAGCTACGAAAGTAGCCACGGCAGATGCATGCCTAGCGAGCCTACTCTTGTCCAAGCATCGCATGCTTCAGTAAGCTTCACATTGCACATACAATAGTTACAATAAGCAGTTGCGTATGTGCTGATAAACAGCTATGCCCGATTCATTGGAACAGACTAGCAGACGATGCATGGACACCATGATGTGCCTATGCTCGCTACTTTCGCAGATGTGCTTCATGAAACGGTGCTGATAGACAACCCGGTCCACATTCCTGCGAGATTATTAAAATATTAGAATAGAACATGGCTTAGAATAGTTTACCTATGTTCATTAAAAAAAATTAATTATGGGGTTTTACGTGCCAAGACCACGATCTGATTATGAGGCACGCCATAGTGGGAGACTCCGGCAATTTGAACCACTTGGGGTTCTTTACCGTGCACTTAAATCTAAGTACTTAAATAGTAGTAAAAAGTACTTAAATCTAAGTCGTGCTTAGCAGCCCAACACCATAGCCACTAGGCAACCACGGCGGGTTACCTATGTTCTTCTCTATTGGCCTCGAGCTCCACCACTGGAAAAGCTGGCGCCACCGTCGCCGTGACGTGCTCTGAGGGATCACGTGGACATAGCGGCCGCATCGGCTGCTTCGGGAGCACCGAAGCGAGCTGAAAACGAGAGTTCAAATTCCCTCGTACGCTGTGGTCCTAATTTAGTGGCGAGATTTTTCCGCTTCGAGTGTCTCCTTACAACGCTTGAAAGCACTACAATAGGTAGTGGCTGCCTTTGAAGGCGCGCAACATGGGAGGCTACTGCTCGGGGCCGCAGTGCCGGACGTACGCAATGGAGCCCGGTGTCAGCCTTATTCACACGTACCCGCAGGACAAGAAGCTTGGCTGGCAAAACATAAAACCGGCAAACAGTCATCGGCTACAACTTGGGTATGCAGCAAGCACAGACGCGAGGAAGATTTCTGCTATGGCGCCGGGTCTGCGATGTTCGGAAAACGCGCACTGAGACGCTCGCCCGAGTCAGCTGCCCGACTAATGTCACGACGGTTTGGTATATGAACTTGTCGATGCTGTAGATACTGGCAAGTTCACTGGAGTGGAAAGGGAGCGGTAAGAAGCACATTAAAGAAAAGCATGGCATATGGTCATGTTTGTGTTATGAATTAATGCACTGGATTACAAAAAAGAAGCAGCGGGAAATCACATGCTGAGAACACCGATAAACATACAGTGCGACGCAACTCGAGAAATAATATTGAAACGTCCAAGAATTTAGAAGAAAAAAAAAAAGATTGAATCGTCGCGACGGCACATCATAGAATCACACCGTAGGCGTCGAAGTCTCTACAATGAAATTATTTTTGAACAGCTCTGATAGCGCCCACGCAACAATGGTCGCTTGCATACTGTCAAATGCTCATGTTCTGCGGCCTAAAGCTCATGGCACGGTGCGAAAACGCGGACGTGGCGAAAGCGAAACAGTGCGCGGACAAGCATGCAGACGCGCAGTCGGTCGCTGCGAATCTGTGCGATCGCTGCATTGAGGCTTCATTCTATTACACTCCATTTAGTTATACAAACACTATAAGAACATATTTCACATAGTTTGCTCTCAGCGTTTACCTACCTTTCACGCAAGAAGCCGGTTCGGGAGACTCCATCGCAGCGACCACACGCAGTGGTGTTCATTGTACGCACTCGGTAAAGAGATAGCGTCTGTAAACGATTCTGTGCTTTCAGTTTGCCCAAGATTATTATTTAGGCAGTAAAAAACTTCTCTCATTTCGAAAGTATTTACAGAAATGTCTGGGAGAGCTCGTGCGTGGCGTTTTCAGTGAGCGCTGACAGCAAAACCTATGAACAGCGCGCCGCATGATCCCTCATACTACACCAGCGAGGCGCTTCCGATAGATGGCGACTCCGTAACTCCTCGCAGCCAATACTACTTCACTTGTACATAATTATTTACTTGTCATCAATTACAATGTTCTTTAAATTTGTAATTGTAAATTCCTCATTAAAGGTTTTTATATAGCTCAATTACTCACAAGGGACCCTGATCATGAGAAGGAAATTTACAGAAAAATAAAATGGGGTTGGAATGCATACGGCAGGCATTACCAAACCCTGACTGGAAGCTTACCACTGTCGTTGAAAAGAAAAGTGCACAACCATTGCATTCTACCGGTGCTAACATGTGAGGCAGAAACTTTGAGGCTAACAAAGAAGCCCGAGAACAAGTTAAGGACGGTGCAAAGAGCGATGGAACGAAAAATGTTAGGCATAACGTTAAAAGAGAGGAAGACAGCAGTATGGATCAGAGAGCAAACAGCGATAGCCAATATTCTAGTTGCCATTAAGAGAAATAAAGTTATGCGGATTCCATGTACTGTGGGAATCGATGCAAGCGAAACTTTCTATGCTGTTTGCATTCATTGGCGGTGATGTTTATGGGAAATGTTTGAGTTCATCAGCGTTTAGTGCGATAGTAGAGTGGTGAGTGGATGTCAAACGTTACTTGCGTGCACCACCTGCATTTGTCTATGTAGTACACAGAACACACAGTGGGACGCATTTGCTTGAAGCAAGTGTTCATAGCCGGTGAGAGAGTTAGCACTGTCATTGCCTCACACGACGCAACACACCATGGCAGAAGTGTTAACCCCCTTTGAGGATCAATGCTGTATATATACAGCGCCGCTTCTATGTTTGAAAAATGTACCAATTTTGCAAGTATTTGTTGCCCAGCAAGTGCAGCCACCCTGTGTGGATACAGTGAAATTTTTTTTTGCTCCGTAGTCTCTTGGTTTTCATTTCAGTTTTTTTTATGCTGGTGTTTCAGTGCATGCATGCAAGGGCGCACAGCGGTAAGTTTTGCTTTGTATTGCAGGCTGTGTCCGTTCGTTGCGCTCCTAAACACTGATGCCCATCTTGTTCCCAATCTCTCAGAGGGTCGCCGCTAGATGCTTGTTCATCTGTTGCTCACAGGGGGTAATTATCCGTTGACAGGTGGGCGCTGGTATCTCACCATATACAAAGAATGCTGTCATGCCTGCATTTGTTTTGTGGAGACTTTGCTTGCAAAATCTGATTTGCCCTTCATTGGCGACGGGACAAAGGATTACTGCCATTTTCTGACTCGTTTAGTTTTTCTGAAAGGCACACAACCATCAAGTTTTCTTGACTGTGCTCACATGCACGGTTCGATTACGCTATGGGCAAGCGCACTTGTTGCTCTGCTGCAAGTGAGTCAAGCTGTAATTCCTCCGATGCGGAACCCAAGTGCCGAACCAGAATATATCTATTTCAGTGTTTCTAATGTTTTCTTATTATAAGTATTTACGGAAGCCCATCTGTATTAATGAATGAACAATGCATGTTTACTTACAAAAAATGTTTTTTGTAACTTCATGGTCATTCTAAAAAATTGCAGTAAATTTTTTTCGGAATAGGTAAGTCTGAATATTTTAAATCTGCAACAAAAAATTTTGACTCTAGGGGGTCGCATTTGGTGAAAAAACTTGACCCTCGAAGGGTTGAACATTAATTAACTTACGGGGCTTTACATGCCAAGCCCACAATCCAATCATGAGGCATGCAGCAGTGGGAGACTCCATTTTAATTTCGATTACCTGGAATTCTTTAACGTGCACCTAAATCTGAGTACTATGCTGGCGTTTTTGCATTTCGCCCCTGTCGAAATACGGCTGCCTTGGTTGGGATCGAACCTGTGACCTCGAGCAACACTACTGCTGCACAACTACCGCAACGGGTACAGAAGTGTTGATTTGATAAGTAGCCACTTCCGTAGTGTCATCCATTGTCCACTTAACAAATTTGCACAGGCTTTATTTTTCAGAAGTAGTAGGAATATACCATAGCGTACCTTGAATTCAAATTCATTGAGTTTGTCAGCAACTGCCGCCGTGTCTAGTAGCAGCTTTTCCTTGCCTTCTTATGTCTCCTTTTCCCTCCCCCATGTATGCGAGTTATGACTGAAGAGTGGCAACACCGTTATTCACTAGTCTCACAACTGCGTCAGTTCTACCCATCCTCCTGTCCCTACCGCCTCTCTACCATTTTATCTCACCTCCGGAATGTTGCACATTAGTAGAAAGTACTGCAGTTTCTGTAATACTTTTGAGGGAGGTCACGGATAAATAAAGCAGTCAAGAGAGGATTGTTGCGATGCGATGGAAAGGTCCAAACGAGTTTCTTGCGTCGCCTTTTCTTTTTGCTGTGCTCCCTTTAAACCTACCCCGACGCAGCATGCAAGACAGAGACAGCAGCAGCAGCAGTAGTGGGAAAGTTAGGTGGAGTGATGAAATTGGAAAATTTGCAGGCAAAAGTTAAGCTTGTGCAAGACGGGTAATTGGAGAAAACTGGGAGAGGCCCCCGTCTTGCAGTGAACATAAAACTAGGCTGATAATGATAACCGACTTGTCCACCTGCTCGATTATTCAAACATATTCGCAGTGGTCTTACTATTTCCTGAAAGCTGTACGGCCGCTGTGAATAAATTTGCGTTGACGTGGCACTAAGCCTAAGCCATTGACATGGCACTAAACAGCGCTGGTTAGGTCGCCAAGGTAGGCGCAGCAGTAAGTTTGCCACTCATCGGTGATCGGGCCCAGACCACGCGCACAGGTTAGGTTTATGACGGCACAGTCCTATGAGCATTTGTCTGTATACTTGTAGAACTGGACAGGTAAAGTTCATGTGCAGATGCAATTTGCATTACACAGCATGAACTGCCAGCATCAAGCAGTCAAGGTGACACTTCATAGCATCGCAACGACACACGAGGGGGGAACACGCAGCTCAACTACCACAAAAAATTTGTGATTGAATTCTGGGATTTTATGTGCCAGAACCACAATTTGAGTATGACGCATGCCATAGTGGGGCACTCCAGACTAATTTTGACCGCCAGGGAACCCTTAACAAGTCCCCAATGCACGGGACACGGGCATTTTTGTATTTCGTCACCACCTAAATGGAGCCGTTGCTGCCGGGATTTGTTCCCGTGACGTCATGCTTAGCAGTACAACATCACAGCCGCTAAGCCACCACGGCGGGTCACAAAATATTTAAGCAGGCTGAAACAGTGAGCAACAGCCTGTAAACAAATCTGTGGTGCTGAAGTTCTAGAAAATGTTGAACTTGCATCTTGCATGAAAATATCTGAATAACAGCACTTGGAAAATAAGCTGACTCCAGAGATGAACCAGTTTTTTTTTTTTTTTTTTTTTTTTTTTTTTTTTTAAGTACCAATCTTTTTAGACTTGTCAACATCTGGCGTTATGTTGGGTATTATGCGGATCCCACAACTATTCAAACTATGCGCTTTCAAATTATTCGACACTTACTATTTGCTTTGACTACATTTTGAACCACAAAAATTTGTATTTGTACAAGACTAGCACAACATTAATAAAAGTTGTGAAGTAAATGTAATCAATATCGATTGCATCATTTATTAAGTAATTGTGGTTGCAATTTTTTCCTTCTCTCTTTCCTGTAGCACATAAATGCCAGGAACAGATGCAAGAAACCTTAACCCTTTGTATCCCAGCAGCAACATGCCGTGCATATTGTCGCGAAGAAAGTATGGCACAGCCCCCCTTTTCCTTTGTGCAACTGTTGGCACTTCCTTGATGCGGGGGAGCCGGGCAGAGATGCAGAGATCAGTGTCCAAGAAGTGGAAGCACAAAAGTAAGTGACGTTGGCGACTGTAGCCTTTGCGTAGGAATGACTGCGATGGTGCCTTGAGCATCTGCTCTCACCTGGCCGATGCAGTTGAACCCGACAGTCCCTTTACGTACTTGTCCCCTGGTAGTCTCACACTCGGCTGTACTGTCCATCAGGGGGAGCGACTCATTAGCCATGGTTAACTTTGTTATGTGCTGGGTGTTTTTGCGACCATCCGTGGTCGTTTAAACTCCGACACCTACATGGATTATGTCGGCTTGCCTGATTGGTCCGAGTAGGCAATTGGTGGAGAAGCCTTCGTCTCCCGACAGTTTGCGGGTCCCTTGGATGCTGTGTAAACCAATTCAAGGTGTGGCTCTGAGTCGCTTCGGGGTTAGCAAGGAGACAGCAGCCTACAGTGCCACTTCACTGTGGGAGACCACGCTGGTCAGGCAGGCCGTCGACGACCAGTTTGACATCATTTTGCATGTAGTATGTGTAGAGCGTAAATTTAAAGTAATGCCAAGTTAATAAGCCTAGTTTTAGAATGATGCCCCTCATCGTCTTCGTACCTGCAGATCTGCACTTGCCTCTGTTGGAGTTCATCCCCCTTCATCGTCGTCTCCCTGGAGAGCTGATGCGTCTGAACACTAACAGCCGCATCACTTTGCTACAAAGTGGTGGAGGTTGCTGGGTAGCGAAGATCCCGCTCTAGCACCATGGGCTGCAGTAACAAAGTTCCGGAAACCACCTCTAAGAGCTCTACTAGTACCTAACCCCTGCAGTTTTTGCCACCATGTCTACCCCTTTCGTTGCACCGCCAGTCTTTAGAGGTGCGCCAGAAGAATCAACATCCAAGCGGCTGCTTTGCTATGAACATTTAGTGTAACTCAACAACTGGGATCAAGTGACAAAGGTTAAATTTTTGTATCTGGCATTGGATGGGAACACAAAAAGGTGGCACACCACACAAATTTCAACGGGTGCCCCTAATTCATGGGAAGAGTGGGCGACAGTTCTAAAAATGTCTTTTACAAGCTGCCACTCAGATGAAATCACTTATTTGCAGCTGCAAAACTGGACTCAGCTGCCATCAGAATCCCCCTAAAACTGTTATTACGACGTTGTGCAGCTGTGCGCCAGAGTTAATCCGTCCATGACAGAAGAAGATAGGTTTCGGCACCTCACGCGCAGCCTGCGTCTGGACGTTCAGGGGAGGTATTCTGTAGAAGTCTACCTAGTGGACTGTCCACTTCGGCCGCTGCTGATTGGCAGGGGCCACTCGGCTCCTCCTCACTCGTACAGCTGCATCCAATCAGCAGCGGCCGAAATGGACGGTCCACTAGATGGACTCTTACAGAATAACCCCCCCCCCCCCCCCCCCCCTGGAGAAAATCCTTATTGCGATCCCAGACAGCTGCTCTGCCTTCCTCCAAATTTTGCAGCGCATTAATCGGGCAGCTTTAAATGGTGCATGCATCCCAACAGCCATGGTTCCCAAACGTCTCGACACCTTCCGTGGGAATGACACTCACTGTAGCAGCAATGCCGCCGCCTCTGACATGTTTCGCAACCTGCACAGCGGCAGAGCGTCCTCGCCCGTGTGAGCTACCGACCATGACAGGGGCCTACAGGCGATCGCGGACTCCATAGCCTCGTTTTCAGACCACTTAAAGGCTATAGAAAAAGGCATACAACATCCTCCAGTGTATTGGCCACTGAGAAGGTGACAACAACAGACAACCATAATGCCAGCTGTGCGACTGCATCGGCCACATCGCATCCCAGTGCTGGCAATGGTTTGGAGAAGACGGACCACAGCTGAGGGAGCGATACTCGGGGTGAGCAGCTTTACCCTTCGAGAAACAAGGAACGCCAGGCGTAGGGGGCTCATCCGGCCAACAATATTGTGGTCGGTCAAAAAGCCAGCCCCTTGCATTATCTATCCGAGCAAAGGGGACTGACACAAAGTTACAGCAACGCTTTAGCTTCGAGCATAGAAACTCCGACACGCTTCCCGCCTTTCACATGATTCCACTCCAGCAAGCGAAAAAAATCCTATACCGCTGCTCGTGTTGGATCACGTGGAAATTGGAGAAAAGCAGACGGAAGACGCGTGGATGAGAGAAGTTATTGTAATCGAGAGTTCGACACAAGCCCGTCTGGTTGGGATGAGATATGACAAAGAAAGACATACACAGACCAAATAAAACTTATTAAAAGACAAGACGTTTCGGCTTCCATACGGAAGCCTTGTTCACAATGGGGCAAAAAAGGTCGAAGTGCCTGTTTAAATAGGCTTTAGCATGTGATGCAAGCATCGCGCGCAAGACGGGGGAGGGTTTCTTCGTTTCAATTGAGCGTGTGTCCTGTTGATTGTATCTCGAGAGACTCCAGGCACAGACGTGACTTCAAGTTTCTTTCCTGGCCCATTAGACTAGACTTCATCCAGTCAATATTGTGCGTAGTCGTTGCTGCGTGCTGTGCCAAAGCATTTGAAGCCACTCTTTACTTATCCACGTCGTTTTGATATTGGCGCAGCCGCTGTTTAACCCTTTCAGGGTGAATGACTTAAATATACGGCGGCGCGAACAATTCCAAAATGGTCGACGCCATATACTTACGGCGCCGTCTGTACGTTTAAAAAGCGCACCAATTTCCCAATTTTTTCTTTCCTGGCATGTACTGCCACTTTGCGGAAATACAAGAAATTTTTTTGTCGCGCTTCCCTCTCTCGGTTTTCGTAGCATGGTTTGTTTTAGAGCTAGTTTGCTCCGCCGCGTCTATATACTACCGCTCGCGCATTGGCGCGCGCACGTGGGCGGCGGGTTGGGTTTTGTTCCGTGGGCGGTTTTGACTTCTTGCACTCACAAAACTGATGGCTATCTCATTACTAATCGCTCAAAAGGTGGCCATCTGTTTCTCGTTCGTTTAGTGGTCACAGGGGTGAGCATAGGAAGGATACCCACCGTGCATGCGTTTCCTTTTCATTTTTTCTGGGGGGGGGGGGGGGGGGGGCAGACTCGCGATATCTAATTGCCTCTGGCTGGCAATAAGATGAAGATTAGCAGAAGTCTGTCACATGTTTTGCTTTTATGACGGGCACACAACCACACAATTTTCTTGAGTGCGCTCACCTACACAGTTCAATTACGCTATGGACATAAATATTAGTGTAAGAGCAGGAACATTTGAGACTTGCGAAATAATCTAAGCCTTGAACTATAACAATGCATCAAATTTTTCATTCTTATAAGTTTACTTTCTTTTTTTTATTGTTGTTATTCATGAATAAAGAGTAAATATTTACCAAAGCTAAATATTTTTTTCTCACTTTACGGTCACCCTAGAAAAATTACGGTAAATTTTTTTCGAAATAGGTCCCTCAGAAGAATTGGAACCTGCAAAAAAAAAGATCGACCCTGGACGGGTGCATATGGCAAAAAAATTGACCCTGAAAGGGTTAAAGTTGCCCATCTCCCCTATGTAGACGCAATCGCAATCCGCACAGGGGATCTTGTGCACAACGCCAGGAAAGACTTCCTGTGGCAGCTTGTCCGTCCCACTAACGAGTGCGTGCCTCAGTTTGAGCACACGAATGTGAGCCACCTCAACGTCATATTTACGCAGCACGCATGATGAGGTCCCGCTTATCCCGGGCACTGCCAGCTTAGAAAGGGTTGAACAAATGGTGTTCCACAGCCTTCATGAACGTAGGGGGGTAACCGCTCATCAAAAGATCTTTCCAGATTGTCTGCCCAACGGAATTTAGGTCTTCAGGTTTCGTGCAAATGCAGCTCACACGGCCCAGCAGGGAGGGAACTACTAACCTCTCGTGAGTGTTAGGGTTCACAGACAAGAAATTCATGCACCGGCCAGTGTGTGTACTTTTTCTGAAAACGTTGAAAGAAAGCCCACGATTGCTTCTCTTTCACCAACACATCCAAAAAAGGCAGTTTCTGGTCTGTCTCCATCTCAACCGTGAACTGAATGGAATCTGTTTGATTGTTTAGATGCGTGGTGAAATCTTCCAAAGCACAGTGCTTGATTTTGCAAAAACGATCGTCAACGCAGCGTAGAAAAATTCTTAGTGATGGGCTGAAAGAAGCGATCACGCAACTTTCCAGCCATTCTATTGTCAGATTCGTAGAGGTTACTGAGACAGAGGCACACATTGGTGTGCCGTGGACTTGCTTGTAGATGTAGTTATCAAAACAGAAGTAGGTGTTGCCCAGGCAAAAACTGAGGAGACTCTTCAAGTCGGGGACATCAATTCGTTGGGGACATCAAGCCAAAAGGTCTAGTCTTTTAATAAGTTTTACTTGGTCGGTGTACGTCTTTCTTTGTCAGAGAAGTTATTTATACAGTACCCAGAGCAGCCAAATGTACGTGTTGTCAGAAAACTGAAAAGAACGGCACGCAGCTTCCAATTAGTCGATGGCATTTTTCACAGCAGGGTGAAAGCCTTTCATGAAAGTCACACGGCACTTGTCCCAGGGTGTTTGAGGTTGGAGGTTTTAAGGCACTGTCATGTCGACACTACGGCGGGCCACCTCAACGTCAAGCACACATGGGGGAAAGTTTGCCACCGTTATGTTTGGCCAAAGATGTTCTCGCATGTCGGCAAGTATGTCCCCTCCTGCTCTGACTGCCAGAATCAAAAGCTCAAACCTAGAAAGCCGGCCAGTGTCGCCCCCCCGTATGGCCTCCAAGAATGAGCCGATCCTCCAGGTAGCTAAAGGCCAAGGTGCACAACATGGAATCGAAGAAAGTGGCTCACCAACTCCAGCCGCATCACAATCTAGTGAACCAAACCGGAAAAAAACGAGACAGCGTAAATGTTGCGCAGTTAAAAGCTTGCCACATCCAACAGTGCTCCGATGGCGATGCAGACGAGTCTGTTGACGAACGTTGTAAGAAAAAGAAAATGTGTGATATTCGTTATGCTGTGTGCAAGTTCGGTTAGCGTGCTGACTGGTGGCTTGCCTCGTGTGATAGTGTGTGTAGAATGGAGAGCCGTGATCGAGTGCGCCAAGCCAAAAAGCTCGTGGACAAGAATGAACTTCGCTTCGACTGAAGGACATATCCCAGAGTATGGACCTAGAGGCATTGCTGCTTATGACACAGGCACTGATGTGTATTAGAGAACAAGTGAATGAACTTTAGGTTAATTTCCGTGTGGTTCACAACTGCTCAGGTTTTTTTTTTTTTCCATTTTATGAAAATGCACTTATTTTTATTTTTCAGTTTTTTTCGTTACCGTTGCTTCATTTTTTTACATGAACCTATCACATATCCGTTTTTTATAAGTGCTCTTCTTTTCATCTTCGAAGTGCTTTGTAAAAACGAGTAGGACACTCTTTTTCATATGGGGGGAGGTGTCGTGAAAACAGCATGCCGCGGCTACATTTTTCTTTTTTTGTGACTGTTGGGTCTTCCTCGATGCAGGGGAGCCAAGCAGAGACCGCTTTCCGAGATGTGGACACAAGAAAGTGAGTAGTGCGGCCGACTAGAGCCTTTGCGCTGGAATGACCACAATGACACCCCTTTGTGTTCGTGTAGCGCGGCTGTTTCACGCTCATCTGTACTGTCCATCAGGGAGGAGCGACTCATTAGCCATGGTTTTGTTGTGTGCACCGTGTTTTCGCGACCCTGCCTGGTCAGTTAAACTCTGACCCCTACTGGTTCATGTCGGCTTGTCTGATTGGTCTGGGTAGGTGATTGGTGGAGAAGCCTGTGCCTCCCGACGGTCCGCGAGTTCCTTGGATACTGTGGAAACCAATTTAAGGAAGGGGTCTGAGTCGTTTCGGGGTGAGCAAGGTGACAGCAGCCCACAGCGCCACTTCACTACGGGAAACCAGGCCGGTTAGGCAGGCCGTCAACGACTGGTATGACATGGTATTTTTTGCATGTAGTATGTGTACAATGCAAATTTAAGTAATGCCAAGGTAATAACCCTAGTTTTCTAATGATACCTCTCGTCATCATCGTACCTGCGGATCTGCACTTGCCTCTGCCGGAGCTCATCCCCCTTCATCGTCGTCTCCCTGGTGAGCTGATGCGTCTGAACACTAACAGCTGCGTCCCTTCGCTATAATATAGCCCACGGTAATAACTGCACGGAACACTCAAATCTTTGTAAAAACAACCTCCGCTCGCAGATGCATGACTTGTCCACGTCATACACTCAGCCAGTGGCTCTGTTCCCCGCCTCTTCGGCAATGCTAATAATCGGAAGCTTCTGCTGCACTGTGTGTTGAGTGCAACTCTTTGTGATCAGAGTTCTGGTTCACCAGTGCAGCTTGCACTGATTGCCAACCACTAACACAGCCAAGAACATAAAATGACAAGCGAGTAAGAGCAGAAGAATGGGCAACACGAAAGAGGGCCCAGGGCAACTTCAACATGTAGGGGTGGAGATAACTACACTTTGGATGGCAGAAAACATTGCCTTGAGGTGTGGCTTCATGGCAGCATGGTAAAGCAACTCTTAAGACAAAGTCACGTTGCCGTGAAGCCACACCTGAAGAAGAAATTAGCATACAACCTACACCCCAACTTTACTGATACACTTTTTTTTTTATTTCTGGTGTGGTCTCTACGTGATAAAATAAGGTATGTTGCCATAAGTACTGTACCACAGCTCTTCCGGCTAGTATGTAACAAATTACATGTAATTAATTACTTGTAATCAATTACATTTTTTGGTAATATTGTAATTTAACGATTACTTTGTTTAGTCGGTAGCACTCACTGTAATTCAATAACTTTTTTTTTTCAGTAACCAATTATATGTAACCAGCTACTTTATTCACAAGACAAGTTGTAACAAGCAACGTAACTTTCAGCACCCGAATTCGGCAACTACCACAGCAGAACGCCGGAGATCGTGCCACACAGCAGCCTCGCAAATTCGCATGTTCTGACAGGTAAACTCGGGAGCTCAGTATTTGTTTCCTCATCTTAACTCCACCAGATGTTGTTCAATGAATTCAACAGATGCTGGTATTTCTCAATAGCGAAAGCCACTTAGGAAATAACGTTATTGCCAGGAAATCGCATATGGATGATTTTTTTCAGTGTTTCTGGCGCAGGCAGGAGCATCTGTCTTCTCCAAGTCCCAGCAGCAATGAAGTGTTGCACTTCATGAAGGACCCATATATGTTACGCCATCCAATATATGTTATGCAATATATGTTCACAATATATGTTACGCAGACCCATATATGTTACACAAGATGTTATGTTATGCAAGATCCATACATGTTACAACCCCACCCAACCCACCAGTGTGCACATTAAGCGAACTGGCTAACCTCCCTCTCTTTTTTCTTCCCTGAGCAAGTTTCCAGTGTCGCTGCTGGGGTCTTTACAACAAAAGCGAGGAACGATGACCGACATAATTTTTTTAAAGCATTTATTAGTGCAGATAAGCAATGTACGATGCTGCAGAGGATACACTAAAGGGGGTGCAGGCAAGCTTGTTCTGTTTACTGCACCTATGCAATGCTAATAACAGTTTGGAGGAAAGTAAGCTAAAAGTTATCAATTGCTATCAAATAATTCCTCGATTACTTTCATGGGAAAGTAATGAGTAACTGTATTCAATTACATTTTTGAATGCAGTAATTGTCATTGTAATCGGCTGCTTTTTTTTTGTGTAACGTGTACAAGTCTGCAGCTCTTGTATGCTAGTTAAAACTGTTGTCTCATTTTTGAACAAACTTTCTGTGCGCAAAACAAACAGGGACAAAGAAAAGGAGCAACACAAGGACGAGTGCTTACCAGAACTGCTGAATTGTTTAAGCCATAGTTCGGACAAGGCCGACTCGCAGTGATGCTTCAGTTGATTTCTAGTTTTTCCGGCCCTCTTTCTACTCGTCCAAACTATGGCTTAAACAACCCAGCAGTTCTGGTAAGCGCTCGTCCCTGTGTTGCTCCTTTTCTTTATCCCTGTTTGTCTTGCGCACAAAAAGTTTGTTCAAAAATGAATCTGTTCCAACTAGGCCGACTCGCAGTTATGTTTCAGTTCATTTTTAGTTCTTCCGGCCCTCTTTCTACTTGTCCGAACTATGGCTTAAACAACCCAGCAGTTCTGGTAAGCGCTCATCCTTCTGTTGCTCCTTTTCTTTGTCCCAGTTTGTTTTGCACACAAAAAGTTTGTTCAAAAATGAATCTGTTCCAACTAGGCGGACTCGCAGTTATGCTCCAGTTCATTTCTAGTTCTTCCGGCGATCTTTCTACTAGTCCGAACTATGGCTTAAACAACCCAGCAGTTCTGGTAAGCGCTCATCCTTCTGTTGCTCCTTTTCTTTGCCCCAGTTTGTTTTGCACACAAAAAGTTTGTTCAAAAATGAATCTGTTCCAACTAGGCGGACTCGCAGTTATGCTCCAGTTCATTTCTAGTTCTTCCGGCGATCTTTCTACTAGTCCGAACTATGGCTTAAACAACCCAGCAGTTCTGGTAAGCGCTCATCCTTCTGTTGCTCCTTTTCTTTGTCCCAGTTTGTTTTGCACACAAAAAGTTTGTTCAAAAATGAATCTGTTCCAACTAGGCCAACTCGCAGTTATGCTTCTGTTATCTCAATTGCAACAAACTTACATCCTTTATTCAAAAGAGCCCACATTGACAGCATAAATTGCAGCGAGGCCATGAAACTATCGAATTGTGGCAAAGATATTAAGATGACTGCTAGGAAGCATGTTTCTTGGCATACTCATGGTTTTGTTTTTAGGAATGTTTCAATTTACTGTGACATAATGCAGGGGCTGCTTTTACACTGCATTGTGGGGTAGCGGCATCCTAGCCATATTATTGAATAAAGGAGCATCCACATATATTCCCACTAAGAATCTCAGCGTCTCACCTGCATTAGCTGAACTTACAGTAATTATGCAGCATCTCCTGCAACACAATATAAAAACCAAGAATGATAAATGTCCAAAGGACATGGGTTCTTTAATTATCAACTGGGGAAGGACAGTGCTGTAGTCATAATCCAGTGGTACAACGACGAAATCATTTTGACGGGGTCCAACACGCACAGTACAAAAACCAGTTTAAGTGTAGTCGTAATGACTGAAGAAAAAAAAAAGCTTTGATCATGTGCCTAGATCCAAATTAGTCAAGGTCTACAACAGTATGTGTGGTGGACCAAGTGGACTAACTAATAGAATCATTTTGTTTATGCTGGACCTCCCAGAAAACATCATGGTCAAGACAGCAGAGTCACTAGCAAAGTGGTATCAAACAGAGTATCAATCGTCACAGCGCATACATAGACGAGGGACAAAAAGGACAACGAAGACAAGCGCTGACTTCCAACTGATGTTTATTTTGAGAAACAAGCATATATATACTGAGACATCAAGACAAAAGCGCCCCCTACAAAGCATCAACCCGACACGAGTACGCCTTCAAAATGCATGGCCCTAAATGAACGAGAGCGCATGTGCGACCTCAGAAAACCTCATGTGCTCTCGTTCATGTGCTCTCATGTGCTCTCGTGCTTTTGTCTTGGTGTCTCAGTATATATATGCTTCTTTCTCAAAATAAAAATCAGTTGGAAGTCAGCGCTTGTCTTCGTCGTCCTTTTCGTCCCTCGTCTATTTATGCGCTGTAAGTTACGATTGATACCATGGAATACCAACTAGCCCGTACTTAAACCTTGCTTCAAACAGAGTATCATGTTTCGGATTCTGTCAGGTATGATGGCATAAATCATATACATGTACCTGTGAAACTGCCACAAAACATTGCCCCCAGCTGTAAATTAGCAAATGCATGCAATGAGTCAGTTTCCAATGAAAGCAAATCAGTATGGAAAGTTAAATGCGTGTGGATCAAATACAGCCATTGCAAAATATTTCTTAGAAGGTCCCTGAAACGGTTTTTGTTGTAGGCAAGATTACCACCTAGAAATCGAGAGCATCTCTCAAGGAATGCCTTCTCAAAAGAATTTTGTGCCAGCATGCTATAATAAAACAGGTACGAGCAATTAACCATTATCCTCTCCTCAAGCCATGGCGTTCCCCCTCAACATTTACACCGTTTTCCAACGCTATGTCCTACCCGCCGTGGTTGCTCAGTGGCTATGGTGTTGGGCTGCTGAGCACGAGGTCGCGGGATCGAATCCCGGCCACGGCGGCCGCATTTCGATGGGGGCGAAATGCGAAAACACCCGTGTACTTAGATTTAGGTGCACGTTAAAGAACCCCAGGTGGTCGAAATTTCCGGAGTCCTCCACTACGGCGTGCCTCATAATCAGAAAGTGGTTTTGGCACGTAAAACCCCATAATTTAATTTTTTTTTTTTTTAACGCTATGTCCTGCCTCCTTGACCATAAAATCACGCAGTAATGCAAGTTTTGCCTACTTCCGGTTTATCTGAACAGGAGGCGTTCCTGTGCCTCTTTCCTATGCAGTTTTTCTTGTTAAACCTGGCCTATATAAGCAAACGTTCACAATGAACTTCGTGCGGCAGATGGAGACACAGCGGCACAGCGCACAATGTTCGCTGGCTTACACTACATGAAAAAGGCGGAAGCCGTCGGGCGTTTGCCAGGTTACTGCAAGCGTATATGCAATGTATAAACTACCAAGTAGCCATTTGTGGCCAGTGGAAAAAGCAAATGCTGCCACAGCTAGGGCTGGAGCTCCCACTAACTTGTGAATATGCTGAAATGGGTTTTTTATAACATTTCCTCCGCTATAGAATTTAAAAAAGAAAATCAGAAAAAGAAGTACATGCACACTGTGCTGAATTGATGTCACACAAGCTTGAGTGACGTGGCACCAGATAGCATACTTTTTAACAGGCACACGCAATGGCACATTACTTTAGCTCCAGACTGTACCGACCCTAGGACACAAAGTCAAGGGATTTCACAGATTGTCTTACGGTGCCATCTCTTTGCGCATCCGCTCTCGGGTCCTCTTTCTATTGATGTTGATGTGGCAAAATGTCGAATGCGGTTTTTTTTTTTCTAACCTTCCGACGGTATTCCACAGCATCAATATCTTTTAAAAATACATAACACAACACCATTACCATGCACGGAGCCACCAAATTAAAGCAGCAAGCAGTGCATGCAGGTGGGTTGGATTCGGCTGGAGTTGTTTCGTGTTGGTTTCGGATTCAAGCCTGGGGAAGGCAGTGGTGCTTTTTTTTTTTGTTGTTATTGAGAATTCAAAGGAGGCACTTGGACAGTATTTTACGGTTGTCAAATTTGAAGGCAAATCCATAGTTATCACGGGATCATCGTAATTGCAACCATTTCATCATTTTCTTTATGGCATTCATGCAGGCAAGATGCCAGCACCAACGAGAAAACAAACGTTTCTTTCTCTCAAACAGGAAGCATGGTTTATCACCAAGGTAGAAAGTAGAAAGAAAGCAAACATCACTGAAGAGCTTGGCAATTCTCCAAGCTTGTTGTCTACTGTCCTGAAGATTCCACTCAGAAGGCCTTTGCTTCAGGTATATCCGCATAGCACAAGCAAGTGATGGAACCTTACCACAAGGAACTTCACAAGGCTGCTTACATGTGGTTTGTCAATGCCCAGGCAAGCAGTATTTCCCTCAGCGGGGTGACTATGCAGCAGAAGGCTCTGAATTATGCCTGCTTGCTTGGCACTGAAGACTTCAAAGCCAGAACAAGGTGGCTTGACCATTTCAAAGCCTTACACGGTATATTTGGCAAGGTGTTGTCGGGCAAGTCGGCTGCTGCGGATGACGAAGTAGAATCAAAGTCTATCACGTATTTACAATGCAGACAAGACCAGATTTTTATTATGAGATACTGCATTCCAAGACGCTAGATTTTAAAGGACAGCATTGCCATGGGGGTAAATAGAGCACAAAGCAAGTAACCATGCTGCTTTGTGCAAACATGCAAGTTTCCAATAGGCACCCACTTTTGGCAATTGTGAAAAGTGCCAAGCTGGCAATGTTTTAACCCTTTGAGGCCTTTTGGTGTACATGTACGGCACTTATCTTGTGTTTTACATTTCACGCTTATTCGAAACCACTAGCTGTTGAGAGGTACGGCCATATCTATGGAGTCGTGCCCGCGTCATCTCTTACCTCCAAGGCGATAGGTGAAGGCGATACTATTGACACGTGTACTTGTTTATCCTTTTTCCAAGGAGTGCATTTCACCAGCTAACAACTTAAAAGTTATTGCTCAGCCCAAGACATGCCTGAATGATTTAGAACTTGCTCGAATGTTATCGCTGATTCTATCTGTTGTGCATGTTCTGCACTGAACCTTGCATAACCTTCAGAAGAACTTTAGTTTGGCCTAGCTGGTGTTTACTGCATATCATTATTATTATCAGTATAATCTGATTGTATGTGCAATGCAAATTGTGGAAAGCACATGGGCACCAGCAATTATTCTAGAACCGTTGAAGAATGATGTATAAAAGCGGATGCACTTGACCCGCTAATCGGATTTTCAACGATTGCAGACTGTGCTCGCTGCTATTATTGTGCTTAACTGTTATTTGTTTTTCTGGGCACAGGTTCACCCTATACAGAGTTTTGTGATTCACAGTTTTCACTACTATGCTCTTCACCGTCACTACAACGTAACACTATCGTCTTTTTTGGTCGCTGCTATCGTGTTACTTTAGAGAGTTACTTTCCTCAGACGAGTTTTCACGCACGAGCCTCAAATTTTGTCAAAAAAACTGTGCTGAATCTAAATGTTTCGTAATCAAGCTTTCGCATGCAGCCTCGTGTGCCCGCGACTGTTTATATTTTTGAATGAAGCAAATGAGGAAACATATTATCACACTGACGTTTTGCCCTACATGAGCAGACTTCCATCCAAAATTTTTTACAAAATTGGAGCCGGAGTGTATCTTAAGTTAATTTTTGAAAGCGAGTTTTTGAAAAACTTGTTGATTTAACTATTATTTCCTTCCCTTGTGTTTCATGTAGGAAGATAATATTCTGCATAAATGTTGCAAAGAGAATGTTCTATGTTTAACACTTTTTTCAAGTTTCTGTGTGAAATAGAAATCGCACCAAGATGCATCAAAGTTAAAGATTTTTTTGATTTCGGCCATGTTTTGGAATTTTTTTACATATTTTAGTTTGTGGACAGCATAAAAAAATGCATACAAATAATTTACTGTGATGCATATTAAAATCAACAGAAAAGGTTTTCGACACGTTTTTTTGTCTGCATTTAATTCAGCCGTGAAATCTGAAAATGTTGCGGTAAGCCATAGGTGGATGCTTGCGCCGCCACCTTTAAATATTTTTATGGCTTGCTGGGAACGCTTTCCGGGAATAAAATTTTCGGTTCCGTACAGTTAGAATATTCCAACAGGACAGAAAAAAACACACAAAACAAAAATATCAAGCAGACATGCATGTTTGATCTCTTGTGGAATCACCCTTCTAAATGTTCAATTATACCATCTGCATTTTGAAGATCCTTTGCATCGTATTCTTTACTTTGGCTGATGTATAAGTACTTATTGTTGCTTAGTGCATTAAGTTTATGCGCCTGTGCTATCTGTATTTTGCTTTGCTTCCTCTGTTGCTCCTGTTTGTGTACCCTGCAAAATTGTTATTGGATGTTGAGTTTTTCCCGGATCATGCGTTCTTCCTCCGTGCTGCCTTAAGGAACATAACAACGAGGTTCTACTTTATTAGAGTACTGCATTAGAGTAAATAGAACAGATTTATTTTCCCCAAAAGATTGCCAAAATTAAAGAAAATGCAGTCGAGTATGGCAGAGAACGAGGTGGTGGGATCTGGAAATTCGCAAACATGGTTGGCTGACAAGGGGTAATTGGAGAGGGTTGGGATAGGACGACATATATGCGTGCCAGGTCTCCATAGTAGAGACTACACGTAGCATTACACAAAACCAGACGAAATGTGGCTGACCCACCTCCAATGTTGCAGCGACGGGCAATCTCCCAAAGTACCAACCCCAGGGCATAGATGTCAGCACGCTTGAACGAGTCAAAGTGGTTCATGTTGATGCTTTCATCCAACACCTCAGGTGCCAGGTAGCGCTTGGTGCCTACACGTGGGTTTGGTGGGATGTCTACCGAGTTGGTGGCAGAGTCATAACGCACAGCCAGTCCCAGGTCAGCAATGGCACACGCCCCGCTGCTCTTCACCAAAATATTCTTGCTTTTGATGTCACGATGAGCAATGGCTGGTTTTCCTGCAGGTACAAAGGTTAAGTATCATCCTCGTATCTGTTCCACACACTGACGGTCTTTACCATTGCTGTTCCCTTGGTACACTCAGTGATTTATTTTGCTTTTGCACTACTCCCCAAGAGGCTCCACTCTCAGCAGAAGTGCAAATGTTCAATTTGGTCAAATTGTTTGTTCTATTGGATACCATTTCACTTCACATCTACATCTCTGCTTTTTAAAGGGGCACTAAAGAGAAAACATTAAATAAATTTTAACTGATAAAGTATTACTTCAAAACTACATTATTTCGCAGTATTAGCTTATGAGAAAATACATGTTAATGTTTCACCTTCTCAATTTTGCGTGAAACCCTTGTATGGCATCATGCCATTCAAGCGACTGTTTTCGTATTTGGGAAGTCATGCAGCTCAGTAAGAGCACCTGCCAAGTTGAGTCTTTGGCTCCTTGAGAATATGAAAGTATCTAGGCAGCCAGGGTTCCAGCCATCACAGCATTCATCAATGTAGCATATATTTAACCTGAGAAAATAAAATTCAATGTTCATTAATTAGAAAAATCAATTAAGAATCTGATGCCAGAAGATGTATGCATTATGCTATGGCATCAGACACTCATTAATTCAGTGGCATTTGGCCGTGCACTAATTTCTGGGCAACCTTCAGAATGCACTATGTGCAGAGTGCCAAAAATTGATGCAAGAGGGTGCTAACTTTCAACAAAAGGAAGTGACCACAATCATGAGCCAGAAGGTGTTCTTAACCTCTTCGCTATCAGTGTCTACATTTGTGGACACTTTTTCCAGACCCAAGAACTCCCGAGTGAAAAGGTGCAAGGCATTAAAATTGAATACCTTTCTCAGTCTGGACCATGGTTTACTTAAAGGGACACTAAAGTGAAAACTGATTTCTACTGCATCAGTAAATTACCGTCCTACAACACCAAAAATACCACTCTTACAACAATATGACGTTTGGTAACCAGAAAAAGTGCAAGAACGAAATACGGGTGGCGACGCCTACTTAAGTTCCCGCGCCTGGGGACTGTGACGTCTTGGAATTTGATGGCATCTTCTAGGGCCTACTAATTATATATAGCGGTACAGATTGACTACATTGAGTTCTAAAGGAACCAAATATTAAACATGGAAAGTTTCGGGAACCTTTATTCAGCCAACGCGGCCCAAATGCTAAAACATACTTTGGAATCCCTGACGTCACGCTGACGTGCCGGCACTGGGGCTCTGGCGCGAAATTCAAATACTCATACTTGGACCTTCATTTTCTCATCTAATAATCAAACTATTTTTTTCAAATGACTGCCTGCAGGGTTCTCAGACAATGCTTCATTAGTCTAAACTGATTTATTGTTTTGCTTTAGTGTCCCTTTAACTTCCAAAGGAGAATGCCATATCTTGGCTAACACGGCCGTGTGGCGGCTTTTTCATTTAAGCAATTATAGTCGAACCAGAATGTATTGAACCAGAGTATGTTGAATAACTGTCAACATAGAACAGTTGTAACATCCCTTAGCAAACCCCCTTCAAAAGCATAGTGCTGTACTAAGCATCTATCAAGCTCCCATTTACTGCCACATTTGATATATCAAATACTGCGTCGCACCACACCCCTGCAACTGTACTTCTCCGAATAGGTACACAATAACTTCTTGCACTGTCGGAAATATTTGATGGTGACAAATTTGAAATGACATTATTTTGGCAGATCCTGTCAAACAAGACAATGATGGGCCGTATATGTCAGGGCGGAAAAAGCATGGTGTGTGCCCCAGTTTTGCTTGCTGCACAAATGGATGTGGCTAGATCATGCAAAGGCAATTATTGGCAAAAGCACCACTCTGTTTCAAAAGTATGGACGGCCTTCCGGTCCAATACGCGTCCCACAAGAAAGCATGGATGACACTCGATACTCTATCTTTCCATCTAAAGCCCCTCAATTTTCGAAAAGTAGCATCATGCTTAGATCTTTTCGCCACCTCACTCTTCCCAGCGTTTCCTCCTCCACGCCTCCTGTCGCCCCAGCCTCCTCCACTCCTCCATTGGCCAATATGTGTTACGTGGAAGCACACGTCACACTTTCATATATTTTTTTTCTTTCCAGCGCGCTCCAACCGCCATTGTCGGCCCAGTGTGACGAAAGTACACGCAGACGAATTAATCGTGGGAGGTTGCGGCAACAAATTGCAGCCGCGGCGGCCGCATTTCGATGGGGGCGATATGCAGACGCCCATGTCCCATCCACTGGGGGCACGTTAAAGAACTCCAGCTGGTCAGAATTAATTCGGAGTCCCCCATTAAGGGCGTGCCTATATTCAGATCATGGTTCTGGCATGTAAAACCCAAGAATCAATTTTTTTTTCTCTGTCTTGTGTGCCTTGGGGGGGGAGTGTTCCAGTTAAAGCAACACTGTTTCCCTGCAAAAATTTACAACGCAAAAGAATACAGATGCACACACAGGGTGTCTACCAAGTTGACATTTCCAAATTCCCTGAGTTTTCCAGGTTTTTCCCTGAGTGCCTTTGCAAAATTCCCTGTGTGACACAGAACTCCGTTTTATGTCAAGACGGGTTGACACCATGTCGCCCGATGCTGCCACTCTCTAGTAAGCATGTTAAAAAATAAAAAACAACTTAACACAGTTTGAACAGTAAGGACTAATGTTTATGTTATTCAAACAGAAAACGGAAGGGTGGAGTTAGTAAAATGCTCAGCAAATAAAATATCTTTTAAAACAATGGTAAAAACCATTGCAAATCGAGTCGTACATCCTCAAATACGAATAAAAAGAAGATGCATATGGAAGAAAATATTTTCGAATATGAGCAATTTCTATAAACTCATAGTAAGCTCATTGGTATGAGGCCTGAACTTTGTCTCATGTGAGATTCTCTCTCAACAGTTGGTAAGTAAACCTCAACTGTCCTGACATACTCTCAGCACACACACAAAAACTCAGTGTTGTGTTTCACTGCTTTAAAGAGTTTATTTTGGTTTGGATGCAGCTGTCCTTTTGTTTTTTGAGCTCAAGCTCCTTCAAAGAAGACGCGGCACACTTCCTTTCCCGTTCATTCCTCAATGCGTAGGTCGTTTCTGTTCTCATCCTCCTTCCACTGCGCGTTAGCCCCATTGACCATTTGAAGCTTCCTCTTGGTCAGTTCTACAGTCAACGTCCGATTTTTTGGATTCCCTAGGGGCCGCGAGAACATCCAAAAAATGAGGCAGTTATAAAAAAAATAAATGCATGTCTTTTACTGCCCTTAATGGACCCTTCACTAGGCCACACATCAAATTTCGGTCATATGCTGGAAGTTATGTGCCCTCTAGGGAGCGTACTGCTGCGAACATTTTTCAAACTGGTTCATTAATAGTCAAGATAGAAATATTTCAGCACCGTGAACTCATGATTTCAGGAGGCGAGGGCCACTGCCCAGAGAGACACTCTTTCCACTTGCCCCGTCTAGCGAAATCCTTTCTCTGCATTCTCCCATACCGGAGTTTGAAGATCACGTGACGCATATGTCACGGGCCCGCCTTCATTTTTTTTTCTCCACTCTTTTTTACTGCGCGGTGCACTTCTGACGGCGTCGCACATGAGCTGCTGCACTTTTGTCGCTTCACGCAGCACACAAAATCACGTGCTGCGCACGAGAACACCTGAATAGCGGTATCAGCCAGTGCTACATGAATACTGAGGAAGACACAAGCGGATTATAAAGCATGATCGCAAGCTTGAACGTTGTAGAAAATGACATACTTTCGTTGTCTGCGCGTGTGACTGCACGACGTGGGAACATGCAGACGAAACGGAAGTACAGCTCTCTTGCAGTGGTGCAAAGTAAAACAAGAACAAGCAGACATTCTGTTTGTGTGTTTTATTATTTCTCTAAACTTTATTTCGTCTATTGAAGCAACCGATTACACAAATAACAGATGTTCCCTTGAATGATTCTAGAAGCCACATGTCACTACGAGCGACATCACAGCAGTGCGATGCACAGTCACGGACAGAATAAAATGGACCACGGGATCTCCGAAAACGTTCAATTCCCGAGCAGCCTGTAGCAGTAACCAGTAAAACTGCCCACGACAACGTTGTTAGCATATTCTAGTCGAGGTCCAAAATGCAAATACCAGATTGCGTTGTCAGGTTGCGGAGATATTCAGCTTTTTCTTAGATTTCATGGTCCGTAATATTCTGTCCGCGACTGTACATAGGCGTACTTGTGCAATTACATCCACTCTCTGACTGGGAGCACAGCGCCCGCGAGGAGAAGGGCAGACAGCATTCAATTTGAAATTTCAGCTCTTTCCGCGGTGTGTAGCGATGTAATACTTAGCAGACACGATCGTTAGCACGCATAGTATGCACAGCGCTTGTCGGCTCAAAATGGCCAGACCAGGTGAGGGGCTCTTTAAGGGCTCAAATCGCTGCAGGCACATCCGAAAAAGCTCCGAAGGCCTGCCAGTACACTAATTAGGTATATCGGTGCTTGTACTGTGACAGGAGATGGCGGGTGCACGCGTGTATATTTGAAGAATACATACTGTATCTCATGGCAATTGCCCCCTCACGCTTTTTATGCTTCACCACGTAACACTGATGTACTGAGGCGAAGCTGACTTTCAGGAACCGTCACTGTGCAACGCGCCCTGCTTTCCGAGCTTCGAAACAAATCGCGAGGACCACTACTAAGGCGGAGTGGGTGCCGTTGCTGACAACGGCGAAGTCTTTCAATGAAAAACACGGCACAGAACGGCAAGAAGCCTAATACCGAACGTTGAAGCAGTTAGGCCTAGCGTTGCAGCAGTGGCGGCTATGGCTGTCAGCAAATCCGCGTGCGAGAGCTCCGGTTCGAGGCGGAAAGGTAACCAAAATGGCGGCGATGGTGGTGGCTTTGATTAATGCTGTTTAGAACCGGCGGTCACAGCAAAAAGTCCGAAAACTCGGACGGCGAAGGGTTCTCGCGTCCGAAATTTCAGACGTTCTTATACATTGATTCTATGGGGGGTCATGGTGGCGCCGCGAAGCCGTCTGAATTATCAGGCGTCAGGAGAGAGAGAGTGAGAGAGAGAGAGAGAGAGACAACTTTATTTATCCCATCTTAAAGGGAAAGGGACTGCGGGAAGAAGGTGAGGGAGGTTATCCTACTCGCGGTACTACTCTACCACCTCAGCCCACCTCAGGATAGCTTCCTGAAGTTCGGGGTTGTAGCTGTGCATGGCAGCCTCCCACAGCTTCCTACTACTTAAAACTCTACAAAGGTTAGCGGGAGGGGAGTGGTTCTTGCATTGCCACATAATGTGGTTAAGGTCCGTTCTGCTAGCAGGACAAAACTTGCAGGCTGAAGTAGGGTATATTCCCGGGTGAATTTTGTGACGTAAGGCAGGAGATAGAAAAGTGCGAGTCTGTAGTTTACGCCATAGTACCTCGTGCATGCTTGACGACCGAATCATTAAAGGAGGGAGGGTTAGGCGACCCAGGCGGTAATGCCCGCAAATGTCGTGGTATGTAAGTAATCTGTCTTTGGAAGTGAATGCTGGAGGGAGATTATTGGCATCTGAACCGTCCCCTAGTCTAGCCTGTGCTCGGTTCGTGAAAGCTCGAGCACTTAGGTGGGCCGCTTCATTACCGATTAGGCCTACGTGAGCAGGTGTCCAGATTAAACTCGGAAGTTGGGCTGGTGGATTGCGAGATAGAATGGCTAGGGCTGTGCTGCAAACTTTACCCGCTCCGAAGTTGCGTATGGCAGTTTTGGAGTCACTTACTATGACAGAGTAATTGGGTATTGTTGCGGCGAGTGCCACCGCCGCCTCCTCTGCCTCCTCCGAAGAAGAGGCTATAATGGATGCTCCCGTCGCAATACTGCCAGTGGTGTCAACGACTGATATGGCGAATTTGTGTCCACACGGATACTCTGCGGCATCGACATAAAGCACGTCTTTGTAGTTAAATAACTTTTTCTGCAGGGCTTTAGCTCGTTGTTGCCTTCTATGTTCGTGATGAACAGGGTTCATATTCTTAGGGAGAGGAGGGATATGAAAGTGCTCATGTATCGAATGGAGAATATTGAATTTCTCATTGGTCATGGGTGCTGGGGCAATACTTAGGGAGTTTAGGATGTGCCTACCTTCATGCTTTTTCGATAAGCGCTGGTATTGAGCGGTCAGGTGGGCTTCTGCAAGCTCACTAAAAGTATTCAAGGTACCTGTAGCCAAAAGTCTCTCAGTAGAAGCTCTACTTGGCACTCCAAGGACAAATTTGTAGAGTCTGCGTATCAGTGAATGAACTTTATCTTCCCCGGCCCTAGTTAAGTGGAGATAGCGAAGGGAGAATGTGATTTCACTGACAGAAAACGCCTGTACCAATCTTAGCAATTCTGCCTCGCGGAGACCTCCGTGCTTATTGTACACCCTTCCTATTAGCCGTGTGGTGTGACCTACGCTGGCGGTAACCGTTTGAAGTGTATACGTATTGAGTCGGTTAGATTGAATGTGCATGTCAAGTACACGGATTTCATCTACTACGGGAACTTGCTTCCCGTTATGTTAATCTGAATGTTTGGCGTGACGCGTTTATTTGCGGATAGAAGTAACAGCTCCGATTTGGTGGGCGAGCACTCGAGGTTTATGAACCCAGCTCTCATAGCCACTGCATCTGCAGCCTCTTGTAAGGTATCTTGAATGTAGCCATCCAAGCCACCCTTAATCCATAGGGTAATGTCGTCTGCATATAAAGAATATTGGAGATCCGGTATTTGTGCTAGTTTCCCAGCAATAGACCTCATAGCTAGGTTAAATAGAAACGGCGAGAGCACATATCCCTGAGGAGTGCCAAAGCTACCTAGGGTGATTGGGGGCGATGTTTGATCATTGAGACTTATGACAGCTGTCCGATTGGTAAGAAATTCGTGGATGTAGTCATGCATTTTTCTACCACAGTTAATAACATTCAATTCACGTAAGATAGATCCATGATCTATGTTGTTGAATGCGCCGCGAAGGTAGAGTCCTAAGATGGCTTGGGTGTCTTTACTAAACGTAGGAGTGAGAAGGTCATGCTTGAGCCTTAGCATGGCATCCTGGCAAGAAAGCGACTGGCGAAAGCCAATCATCTCTGGCGGGAATAACTGATTGTCTTCCGCGTATTTATTGAAGCGATTAAGCATGACATGTTCGAGCGTTTTGCCCAAGCATGACGTGAGGGAAATAGGTCTAAGATTAGCTATGTCAGAGGGTTTATTGGGTTTGGGAATAAAGATTACTTTAGCAGTTTTCCATGAGCTCGGAAGAGAGCTGTTATCGAAGCAATGATTATAGTATTCTGTGAGGACAGAGATTGATTCGTCGTCCAGATTTCGGAGTAATTTATTATTTATGTTATCTATACCGGCAGAAGATGTAGTTTTAAGGGAAGCTAAGGCATGTCGAACTTCTGCGTCCGTTATTGGGGCGTCGAGAAGTTCATTAACGTCGCCTGTATAATCTGAATTATCATGAGTTGTGGTAGGAGGGAGGTGTAATCGTGCAAGCTCCTGAAAAAGATGGGGAATATTATCCTTGTGTTTGTGCAATAATTGAGTGATGTAGTGACTGTGTTGCGTGCACGAGGTCGAGGGACCAAGCAAATGTCTCAGCAGTTGTCAAGTCTTTTTACTACTGAGATTACCATGCATGCTGTCACATGCTTGGCCCCATTGTTGATTAAGTAGTTGGGTCGCATATGCTTGTATGTCATCGTCAAGTCTAGCTACACGGATGTGAAGCCTGCGGTTATGGCGGCGTCTTTTCCACCGCTTTAATAGTGATTCCTTCGCTTGCCACATGTGTAATAGTTTGGCGTCAGCTGTTTGAAAAGGAGCATCAAGTGGCATAGTTGTACTACGATTGCCAACGTCCGTTTGGAGTTGTCTAACCCATTGCTGTAGGTCAAGTATGGAATTGGAAGCATTATTTGCGCAAGTTTTCCGAAATTTGTCCCAATCCGTAAGTTTGGGAGGCAGAGTGTGAAAGGGCTCGTGAGAGAAAGTAACAGAAATCTGTATGACGTAGTGATCGCTACCAAAATTGATTTGAAGGTTTTCCCATTTAGTTAAGTTAATTCGGGAGGTGAGGGTGAGATCTGGTGATGTATCTATGGAGACACTATTTCCTAAGCGAGTGGGTGAGTCGAAGTCATTGTGGAGGGTGAGTTGATGATCCTGAATGTGGGTCCATAAAGCTCGTCCTTTAGGTGTGGAAGTAGTGTGACTCCATAGTTGATTTGGAGAGTTAAAACCGCCAACAATGAGGAGCGGGTTTCTCCGAGCTTCCTGTTTAGCATGAGCAAAAACGGTAGTAAAACGGTGGTTTTAGAGCTGGGACTGCTGTAAACGTTAAGGATGTAAATAGGAGCCGACCTGGTCTTTTTAGGAAGTATTTCTACGAAGTCGGGATCAATGTCGATACTCTCGAAATGGGAGTAAGTAACAGTCAAATGTTTTTGTGCTAGGATCGCGGTATTGGGATGTTTACATCTGTTGCATTAGAATGTGTTGTATCCGGGGAATTTAACGTAACCATTCGTTTCTTGTAAAGCAATGACTGCGAGCAGTTGTGTGAGATTGGCCTTCTTTTTCGAAAAGCCAGTACAATTCCACTGCCACACAACTAGGTTGGAGTGCTTAGGGGATGCGGCCATTCAGTCTATCGAGTCTTTCAATAATTTGATTGAATCACTCATCAATTTGGGTAAGTCGCTCGTCATCCTGGTTAAATTTAGCATTTATATGGGCACTGAGGCTATGAACGTTAGTAGTGAGGGACTCAAGCTTGGCTTCTACGACATCCATGCGTTTTTCAAGGGCCTCAAAGCGATTGCTAGAGTTTCTAATCTGTGTGGCGAGTTAACGACTTAGCTTATCGTGTTCCTCCCAAGTATCTCTCCCATCATCAATACATTTGCGCTTTGTGGCGGTTATGATAGTGGGAGGAGGAGAAGTGTCCATGGTTAGAGTTTGATTGCCATTCTCACTGACAGGGGGAGGAGTTACTGTGGGTTATTCATCAGTAGAGGGTTGAGATCGAGTGGTAGTAGTCGTACATGGAGAAGGGGTTTGGAGGTCGAGAATTTGTTTACGCAGAAGACGATTTTCTTCCTGAAACTGCTGTAGGAGGGCGTAGATTGGGGCATCAGGTTGCTTAGGTTTAGGTAAGCTGTGGGAAGCTACCGATGCCCAGCTTACCTGAGGAAAGCTTGATTTGTTGTTAGTTGAAGCAGCGGATAGAAGAGGCCAATCTTAGTCTTGTTTTTTTTTTAGGAAGAGGTCCCTGCTTCTTGAGCGAAGGAGAAGACTTGGTCTTGGATTGAGGAGTCTTGTCAACCTTGGGGAGTGAGATTTTTGGGCTTATATCGTAGTGCACACTGAATGGATCCAGTCTCATGACTTCCACTACATAGTACACACTTGGGAATGCACACATGATCAGTCGGAGGATTCACAGTTCCGCATTTATGGCAAGTATCCTCAGTATGCGTAGGGCACACGTCCGGTCGATGTCCAACTTTCCAACAGCGTGTGCAGGCCTCCATTCTTTGTCGAAAAGGCTTGCACCGGAGCATCGCCATTTCATATTTGACCCAAAAAGGAACTTTCGTTCCCAAGAAAGTCACGAGGACTGCGTCGGAAGTTTTTCCCATTCGTCTGGCTTCTAAAAAGTGCATTTGTTGGTTGCACTCACGAAGCATGGGTAGAATGTGTTTTTCATAGATAACTTCTCCCAGGCATACTCTGTCGGTGTAGATAATGCCTTTGCACGTCTCGGAGTTTGAAACGCTGTAGGAGGTGACTTCGTGCTCTTGGCCGTCGGCCGTGAGCGACTTGATGGGGAGATATTTTTTCAAGCGATCGCAGCTTTCCGTGCTGAGGGTAACTGT
This sequence comes from Dermacentor andersoni, assembly GCF_023375885.2. Classification (NCBI taxonomy): domain Eukaryota; kingdom Metazoa; phylum Arthropoda; class Arachnida; order Ixodida; family Ixodidae; genus Dermacentor; species Dermacentor andersoni. Next base: position 17,021,168 of record NC_092814.1, read on the forward strand.
GTTGGTGGTGGGGTTGATGGTAACGATGTCTTGGTGTAGCTCCGCAGTGGCTGGAAAGCCAGCTGGAAAGCCGGCTTGGCAGCCGGCTGCCAAGCCAGCTGCCGTAGAGAGAATCTTGGTGAGTTCACACATGTTGCGTGGAAGAGCCACTGGGATATAACAAAAAGAACGGGCGCTACACCCAAAAACTCACGGAGCCGATGAGACACGTCCACACGCAGCGACGCCACCTCGCGTTCCTCTGCCGTCAGGAAAGTCTATCGTTGACGGCACACTGGCAACTCCTCCAGCGGACTACACGGCGTCAAAGAGGATTCGTAACGATTCCTCTCTGTTACTCGAGCCAGCATTACCACAACTTTTTCCCTTTTAACAAAATTACTGCTCATTTTCCCTGATAGAAGCACAAATTCCCTGAGTTTTCCCTGAGTATTTCCAGACTGTTCAAAATCCCTGAGAATTCCCGGTTTTCCGGTTTTCCCCGTTGGTAGACACCCTGCACGCAGTATACAGATATAAAAGGTCTCTTTGATTTGGCTGCACCGGCTGCACTAGTTCAGCGGGTGCAGCACCGCCATCCTCGTTTTTCTGGTGCGGCGCACGCCCTCTACACTTTTCTCCTCGTTTTATCAAGGTACTGGCGAAGCGCTGCACGAGTTCTCGGCCGGCCTGCACTCGCTCCAGAGCAAGTGCAGAGAAAAGTGCAGCATGGCGTACTTGCCCGCCAGTTAAGAGCAGACGACGATGCATGTTCTCGTTCACGGCGTCCAAAAAGAAGTTAGGCTTGTCTACAAACCCGACAGCTCGGCACTGAAGGACGCAAACACAAATGGATATATATATATATATATATATATATATATATATATATATATATATATATATATATATATATACGAGGCATCAGGCAAGTGCTGCTGCATATTTTCGATGAAGGCGTGGTTAGCGGGCAGTTTGTGCTTTATTCGTACTCGCGGCCACGTGTAGCGGTTGGCCACGTTCAACGCATAGGTCCCCGTCAAATTTCGGCATTGATTTAGGTCCATTTAGCATTTCTGAGATATCCTGCTGTGCTGTGTGCAAATTCCAAATATTAGGTTTTGTCTTCGCAGACGGGCAGCGCTTGACACTCCGGTTCGTGGCCCAAGATACACAAGTTGAAAATATTCCTCCTGTAACACAACCACCGACACCAGCCTGCGCTGGTGACGGCTTCGATGGAGTGGGGCCAGGCGCCTTTCCAGCAGCATCTGCGTCCGCTGAAGCAGCAGCAGAGATATGGAGCACTCGAAAAACCAAGTTCTTCATCTCCAAGTACACGGAGATGAAGGACTTGGTGGGAAAGAGCAGAGAACTCCGGTACGTTGTCTTTTACGTTTCATTTTATGTTGCCACCAATATTATGAGCAACAATGAAGTGTACTGTTGTTTCTCAAATTTATACTTCCAACAATGTTAGTGGAATGTTTTCGTGCATACTTCACAGGATTTGTTTAAGCTTAGTACATCAATTCTTATCTCAAGAGTGTTTGAAATGTGTGGCAGCCAGTATGCAAATATTTTGATTTCAGAGTACCAGAAAGCGGCACACTTAAGTACTAAAGGAACCTATCGAAGTGGTACCACAAAATTTCAGTCACATGTAGCAGCGTGTTTTGTACTTAACTATGCTATGCTTTTATTTTAGCACAAGAAAGCTTCTGTGGGTAAGACTCACCGAGCTTATCAACAAAGTTTATGTGCAATATGACTACCACACAAATTGAAAATAAGTGGAAGTCACTCGACCGAGCATATAAGAGGACCAAGAAGGACAACAGTTCATCTGGTCACCACAGCGTGACCTGCGAATATGAAGAGTAAGTGTGCTTATTTACTATGGTATTCAATGCGGTTGATCATTTGTGCATCACGCATTACGCAGAGAACTAGCGGAGATAGTTGAAAAGGAGCACAGTATCAACCCACGATTGCTCTTGGAGCCTGGAAAGGCAATCCTCCCTAGCGGATGCTCAGGGTAAGCGAAAGACAGTTTTTGTGGAAAACTTGGAATTGGTGTGGCATCTGTGTGTATATTTTCTACAGGACAAGCACCACAGAAGCATCCGCCGAGCTTTTGCCTGTGCTAGTCGAGGACAGACACTCTGCAATAGTTGGGGACAGCCCGGCCTCTAAGAGGAAACGCCACAGCAAGTCACAGCTTACTCCCCTTTTGGAGGTGCTGGAAAAAATGGGGCAAGCAAGAGAGAAACAAGCTGAAGCGAGAGCTGAGGAATGAAAAGAAAGAAAAAAGTGGGAAGAAGAGCGGGCAAAATGGCATGCAGACCGCATGGAGAGATTTGATCGCCTGCTAGACTTGATTGCAAAGCAACAAGGGTCACAACAGGGAGAATAAAGTTGCCTTGCACTACCACTGCATGTTCAATTTACCTCAAATGGAAACATTCCTCATATATGACACAAATCATTTTACAAAACACTTTTCCACATTGGCATGGCATTCACAGAGATGCGACATGTTCTTAGCACTGCTCCTTTGCAATGAACTCTCGCAGGGACTGACTGTAGCCTGGGAGACTGCAGTAAAGATCCCCTTCAGTGTCGTCATTACCCACATCTTCCTCTTGTGGTAAAGATGTCAGCTCTTGGAAGAAGTCCCTCTCGTTGTTGCACAGGTTGTGGAGCACACACGCTGCCATGACTATATAGCAGGACTGTACAACAGTTTTGGCATCCACAAGGTACAACCTCCTGAAACGCTGTTTAAGCATGCCGAAGGTGTTCTCGATGGACACCCTCTGCTGGCTGCGTAGCTTATTTTTTCCAAGATGGAAGTGAGGCTTCATTGTCAGTGAACGGAGTCATCAGCCAAGGCATCCCAGGATACGCACTATCCCCCAGAATGTAGTTTTCACCACATTCCAATGCTGCACGTGCGAAGAAAGGGCTCTTCTTCAAAACGCTGGAATCGTGGACAGATCCAGGGAACCCAATGAAAACATTCAGAAACCGATTTCTATCATCGCAGATCCCTTGTAAAATTATAGATGGCCACTTCTTGCGATTAAAATATGACTGCGTCGATTCGCTTGGAGTCAGGATCTGGATGTGCGAACCGTCGATGCAGCCGATGGCATTCCGAGGGCCTTTGCCTCCGCTCTTGGCGAGGAAACCTGCCTTGATGCGATTCATTTCTGCACTGCTTGGCCAGCATATAACATCACCGCAAGTGTGTGCAAAAAGTGGATGAACCGCGTCACGCATGCATGCACTGACGACTCTGCAACGTCAAACTTGTCTCCTATGGCGTACATCGAAATTTGCGAGCAGATATACACAAGAGCAATTAGGCATGTCTTTTCAGCGGATATTTTTTGACGCCCTTGAAGCGCACTTGGATAGAAGGTCAAAGCTCTGTATTGACCACTTAGCCAGTCAAATGTTTCTCTAGAGAGCCTGAACAATCTTTTGAACTCGTGCTCATGATACCTGGATATCACGTTCTCGTACCCCAGCACACGATTTGCATCTCCTCGTACCAACGCACAGGCTACCGAAACACACACATCGTCGAACTCGTCATCGGAGTCAACGTGAATGTCACTGTAGTCGCAGTCGTCGTCGCTTTCAGAGTCCAATAGCTCCATGGCAATTTCAAAGAGGGCCATTTCACGTGGCAAGCGGTGCCAGCAATACACAACGTGCACATAAAACACGTAAACAAAGCTCTGCGTCTGCTAGGCCTGCACTTCCGTCTTCGTTTTGCAGTCGTGCGCTAGTGCGGCTCCTGCTGCATTTGCTGAACCGGCGCTGCTGGCGCTGCACCCACTCGGCACCACTGCGGCACTTTTCAGAGCTAGTACAGCCAGTGCAAGCCAAATCAAAGAGACCTAAAATAAGCACTTCAACAAAAGTGTTACTGGTGCTGATGGGGGGGGGGTAATTATTTTCGAGAGCTCAGTTCAGTTGTTCCATCAAGCTCGTTCTCGCTATCAAATTCCAACCACTTGCACTGTAATAAATAAACAAAAAACGATTCCATGTGCTGGTACATTGTTCAAATTATCAATACTGTCTGCATGTGAAAATGTTGCTCATTGCCGCCACAACCTGTGCATGAGCTACACACATCTGTAAAAGACACAGAGCAGAAGTGGCCCTGTTGCTAGGCATTAATGGCCCCAGACAACAGGAATCTCTCACACACCTGCTGAACAAAAGTATCCTGAAGTATGTGTTACGTTGATACAGCCATGGTTGACAGCTGACAATTTATTAAGTCAAGGAAACAGGCACATAGTAGTAGACACTACTTCCGGCGTAGGAGCCAGCACTGGTGAGACGTTATTCCGTGAAGCATGTTCGTGCCAAAAGCCGCCAGTGCCTTCGCACGTAGACTTCATCATTGTCGCCTTCTGACGACATATCAGTTCTTACTTCCTTAGACGAAGTCTCCATAGCGGTCTGGAGGCTGCCTAGCCTCTGGTGGCTGCAGTTGCCACGTCGTTCTAGCTGCTCGCGACGTCGAGGTCGATGGTTGAGAGGAAGTGTCTTTTGTATCTAGTGCATCCAGTACCAGAGGAATAGCAGAACTTGTTACTTTTGGCATAACGTCAGATAATTCGTCTTCTATGCTCCAATCCGTCGACGTTTGGGTTGCTTGCCTAGTCTGACTCGTTTTTTTTATGTGGTTGAGGCGACGCCGAACCTTTCCGAGGACGCTCTTTATAAGCCAGGATCGTGGTCCGATGCGGCGCACTATTTCACCTTCAATCCAGTCTACCTTTCTTAAAAGCCGGCGGATAAGCACTTTTTCTCCTACTGAGAAGCAACGTGATTGCTTCAGTATCTCCTGGCGTTCATGGACCTGTGTTTCCGTCTCCGGCTTGAGTAGGTCAAGGGACACAAAAGTTCTCGTCCAAACATTGCTCTTGCAGGTGTCATTCTTGTAACTGTATGAACTGCCGTGTGTTGCCAATACAGGAACCTCGCAAGTAGACACTGTATGGACCACTTTGTATCCATCAGGAGCGCTCTCTTCAGTTCTGCCACATAGCGTTCTGCCTGGCCATTTGTCGCAGGGTGATACACACTGCTGATGTGATGGCCTGTATGCCATTTGACGCATAGAGCTGCTTTATCTCACTAGAAATAAAGGCTCTTCCGTTGATGGAGACGACTTTTTGGGGAATGCCGAAAGTAGCCGAGACACTTCGGAGTACATCGATGACAGCTGCGGATGTTGGTTGTGTCACGTGGCAGACTTCCACCCACCTTGTGTACGCGTCCACAACAACTAAGCAGGTGTGCCCGTGCAGTGGCACCGCGAAATCAACGTGCACAGTGTTCCACGGTATCTGGGGGCGGTCCCAGGTGGGAATAGGAACTTTGGGCAGACTCTTCTGCATTGATTGGCATTCACGGCAATGTCGAACCGTTTCTTCGATAACCTTGTCGATTCCGGGCCACCAATATGTAGCTTCTTGCAGACTTCTTCGTGGCTACCATTCCTCGGTGACCAGCATGTAGACGTTCCAAAACGTGAGATCGCGCTGAGTTTGGTATAATCACCCGTGACCCAATCGTGAGACAGTCACGATGAACTGCCAGTGCAGTCGCTCTTTGTCGGTAAGGAGTGAAGTCACCTCCAGCGAGTTTCTCCATGGTACCATTCTGTACTGACTTGTATAGCCTTTGCAGGATACTGTCTTGTTGTGTCAGACGTGCTATCTCAGTGGCTGTAAACAGCGGTCTCGACAACGCTTCAAACAATAGCACGTCGCCTGGTGGCCATGGCTCATCGGTGCGTTCTGGTAATGGCAATCGGTTCAACGCATCTGTGCTTTGATGGCTCTTGCCGTGCCTGTAGACAATGTTGTAGTCATACGCACATAACTTGATGCCCCATCTGGTCATTCGTGGTGAATGTACATGAGCCGTTGGTTTCTTTGGGCCCAGTATGCCAAGCAGTGGCTGATGGTCAGCGACGACGAAAGTTACCTTTATTCCCGCAATATATTTGTGGAACTTATGAGCTGCAAATACTACAGCAAGGCCTTCTTTGTCCAACTGTGCATAGTTTTGTTCCGCCAGCCCTAGAGTCCTGGATGCAAATGCGATCGGTGCTTCTCTATTCTGGTCGTCACGTTGAGACAGATGGTCGCCGTATGGTGAAGCATCGCATGAGACAAGAAGCTCCTTCCGTTCATCGTAGTGTGCCAGTACGGTCTGGCTGAGAAGCAATTTCTTAAGTTCGTCAAATGCTTCTTGATGCCGAGTTTCTCGCATGTGGCGTCCTGATGAAGGAGCTGGTAGAGACAGCTGGCAATTGTTGCCCTGTTCTTCAAGAATCTGTTGTAGAAAGCCAGCATTCCGAGAAATGACTGCAGCACTTGCTTGCAGTTTGGTGCTGGAGCCTCAATGGGAGCTCGAACGTTCTCTTCGCTGGTATGAACTCCTGTTTCGTCAATTCCTGTTTCATGTCCTAGAAATGAAACTTGTCTCACTGCAAAATGGCACTTGTCTTTTCCTAGGCGCAGATTGCACTTGAATGAGGTTTTATTATTAATAGACAAGCTTGTGCAGCCTCTTGAGGACTTCTTCGAATCTGACAGCATGTTCCACGGCGTCCTTTCCACTGATGATCACGCATCTAAGTATGCACAAACGCCTACGATGCCAGACAGCATAGTCTCCATGAACCGTTGAAAAATTACTAGTGCTGCAGAGATTCCAAACGGCAACCATTTTACCTTGTAGAGCCCTTTCAGCGTGTTCAGTGTGAATATCTCTGCTGTCTGTGGTGTCACGTGAAGTTGCTGGTAAGCTTATGCTAAATCCAGGGTGCTGAAGACCTTGCCGCCCCTCAAGTGGCTAAGGACCTCATCTGTTGTGGCAAGTGGGTAATCTGCATTCTTCGATACCTGATTCACTGTACAACAGTAGTCACTGCAAATCCGTAAGGAACCATTCTTCTTTCGAACGAGTACGAGAGGCGTAGCCCAATCCGAATGCTGCGCAGGCTCGATTAAGCCTTGATCTTGCAGTCAATCCAATTCAACCTCTACAGCCGACCGCAGCGCGAAGGGAACCGGACGTGCTTTTAGAAGCTTTGGCGTTGCTCCTTCCACAAGTTCGATTCGTACCGCAGGATCGGCATGTCCCAAGATGTCCTCGTCAAACACAGACTGGTACTAGTCCAGAAGCTTGGAAACAAGTTCGTCGTCTAATACTTCATTGACGCCTGTTATCTGTATACCCAGATGAGGAAACCAATTTCATCCGAGGAGGTTACACCCAGCTCCCTTGACAACTACAAGCAGTAATATAAATGTCTTGTCCCTGTATCTTACTTCCACCTTTGCACGCCCAAGAACTCTAAGAGGCTGACCTGACCATGTGCGTAGGAGAATGTTGTTCGTCTGAAGCCGTGGTGGGTCATGTGTCCACGTGGCTTTGAACGTGGCCTCACCGATGAGAGTGCAGGCTGCACCTGAGTCAATCTCAATATCCAAGGACTTGACATGCATAGCTGCATCATGACCTTCTGTGTGCTGGTCGCGTAGTTTAAGCAGTTCAGTTTGTAAAATGCCACGTCTGGTTCTGAGGCTGTTGTCGAAGTTCCTTGTCGTGGATTTTCCATATAGTTATTCCTCTTGGTTCTTGCCTCTTGCCGCTTTTTTATGCACGCTTCTTGAATGTGTCCGTGTTTCTTGCAGTAGTTGCAGAAAGCTGTCTGAAACTTGCAAGTGTCCGGACTATGTTGCATGTCACAACGCCTACAGCTCTGATTCTTCTTTTGGGTATATGTAGTACAGGAGCTACCTTGCTTTTCGTTATTGTAGATGCTTGTGCTGGCTTCGTGAATGCCCTTAAATTCCGCCTTCACGTTTTTCTGATCTTCAATGGCATTTTCAGATCACAGTGCAAAGTCAAATGCTTTCTTGAATGTCAAGTCCTTTTCTGCGAAAAACCGTTGCTGAACCTGCTTGTTCCGGAGACCACAAACGAAACGGTCACGCAACATTACGTCAAGAGGCAGCATTGTCGGATTCGCAGCCGTGTCTGCACTGGTTCCAAAATTATAATCAGCTGCTAGTCTCTCCAGTGCTGTCGCGTAATCCCCGACTGTTTCGCCGTGCATTTGGCAACGTCGTTGGAAGCGCGCCCTGCTGAAGACTTAAGAAGGTTGTAGATCAAAATGCGCCGTGAGCATCTCGACTATTTCCTCGTAATTCACTTGGCTGGGCTGCTTGGGTTGTACGAGAGCGCACACAATGTTGTAAGTCTGTTCCCCGCACAATGTTAGCAGATGAGCACGTTTCTTGGAAGCGTCCGTAATGTCGTTAGCTTCGTAAAGAATTGAAGCGTCCCATACCAGGATCTCCAGAGCCAGAGCTGCCATTGAACTCGGGTAGCTGACCAAAGTCAGGCGTCGCCATGTTGATCCTTGACGTCGGTGAAGTAGCGGTGAGTCCAGTCTTCCTTGTCGCCAATTGTTATGTCAGCACAGCCGTAGTTGACTGCCGACAATTTATTAAGTCAAGGAAACAGGCACATAGCTGCAGACACTAATTCCAGCGTAGGAGCGGTTCCCCGCACAATGTTAGCAGATGAGCACGTTTCTTCGAAGCGTCCGTAATGTCGTTAGCTTCGAAAAAGAATTGAAGCCTCCCATACCAGGATCTCCAGAGCCAGAGCTGCCATTGAACTCAGGTAGCTGACCAAAGTCAGGTCAGGGTAGCTGACCAAAGTCAGATGTTCGTTCCACAAGGCGCGCTCATGCCAAAAGCCGCCAGCGCCTTCACATGCGCACTTCATTGTTGTCGTCTTCCGACGACATATCCGTATGCAAATGAACCTACAAAACCACATACACATACTTTCCCACAGTCAAAACCTGGAACTGAGGTAATTACAAGTATGTTTGAGCACACCGTGTGCCTGCGTCGTGTTTCAGCAACAAGAACGCTTAACATGCAGGCACTTTACGTTTTAAATAATGGACCTTTTCACAATTTCTTTTTCTTTTTTTTGCGCATTTCCAACACGACATTATCAAGACCAGTTACCAACTGACAAAGCAAAATCTCGCCTCAAAAACTGCTCCGCAGGGCTCGAATGAACTTTTCCACTGATTTCCTCCAGTAGCGTGTAGCCACCATCTGCTACGGCAGGGACAACATAGGCGACACCACTGTTGAGGCTGCACCGAGCGCGGGAGTGGAGCGGAGGAGGAGGGAAGTCATTGGCACTACTTTTGGTGATTGTGGGGCTTTATTTCCACCGTGTAGCTCCTGGAATGGGATGGACCGCCTGGGGTTCTTTAATGTGCACCTAAGCCTAAGTACACGGGTTGTTAGATACGGGACCTTTTCCTGAGCCTCCTTCGAGTTCACCAGACCACACCGAATCGCGCCACAGTTAATTAAGGAGCACAGGAGCACATCTACCCCGTTCCCGAGGCGCGGCACGCGCAAACGAGTTGGCGTTCCCCACCTCGTGTGCCGCAGGTGGAGCAATTCACGGCTTGACTCTTCCCGAAAGTGTAGCGGGAGCCTGGCACGGTTCCAGGTAACGCAAGTCCCGAGCAAAGCTGCTTTGCAGCACTGAAACGTCGCCCCCATCCGCCTATTGTGACAGCGCTTGCAAGCCGGGAAGGCAATACCGCAGAGAGAAGTAAGCCCTCGGACAATTGGGGCCCAAGGAGCGGCCCTCGGCGCCGAGTGTGACACAATCGCACGGGCGCCTACCATTGGCCGAAAATGACGACACCTGAGCGGGCTCGCCAATTGGCCGAAAATGGCGTCACCTGAGCGGGCTCGCCGATTCGCCGAACGTGACGTGACTTCGAGACACCGAAGGGCTTAAAAGCCAGAGACCGGGAGCAGCAAGAGAGCATTCCTTCATTCATCTCTTTCGAGCTTCTTGCCACGGGCCGCAGCGTCCGAGTTGCTGCCGGCCCGTAATGACTTTATGACTGTTAATTTCTTTGTACTCTCACTGTAAATAATGTAAATAAACCTCCAGTTTTCATCCCGACGTCCTACTCAACCTTGGCCAACTCCCGCACCCAACGGCAAGGTCCAAAAATCTGGGGGACAGCAATTGGGATTGTCCTCCAAATCTTACAACTGGTTGACAGCGGTGGGATCGTCCTCCAGATCAAACAACTGGTGGCAGCGCTAGGAATGAACCTTCGTCCAAAGAGATCCAACAACTGGTGGCAGCGCTAGGGATGAGCCTTTGTCCAAAGAGATCCAACAACTGGTGGCAGCGCTACGGATGAACCTTCGTCGAGAGAAATCCTGAGGAACCCGGAACAGCGAAAAAGGGCCTTCGTCCAAAAGAAGTCCCGAGGAACTTGGAACAGCGAAGAAGAGAGAGTCTTCGTCCAAAGAAATCCTAAGGAACTGGGAACAGCGAAGAAGAGCGAGCCTTCGACCCAGAGAGTCCTGAGGAACCGGGAAGAGCGGACCGATGAACCAGATGGCAGGGTGCTGCAACCGTAAGTGAGCGTGTGGTTTTTTTCCTTTTGATTCGCCAGACTTCAAATGTTGTGTTTATTTTGATAGTTCTGGGAATCGGGAATTTGTTGCATATTGTGTTTGCAGAAATTAATTAAGGAAAACAGTTCTAGCCACTAATCGGAGCAGCTGCCATGGATCTTAGAAGGTTGACGAGGTTAGACTTGTTGTTGGTGTGCGACGATTTCGGAGTTGAGGCGGACAAACAGATGAAAAAGCCAGCTATCATTAAGGCAATTCAAGATAGTGGCAATGATGATGAAAGCATTAAGATTGTTTGGGAGGTGATACAAGAACCACGGGAGCGTGGGCGTCGTGAACGTAAGCGTGAGCGCCAAGAACTTATGATTATGTGCGAGCGTCAAGAACGTGAGCATGAGTAAATGTACGAGAAAGAGAAGGCAGCATTGGAAAAACAGATACAATATTTTCAGCAGTTAAAGGAACAAAGACAACGCCGGTCTGAAAATTCTGTAGAGAGTACAGAGCAAAAGAATGAGGAAGTATCTAGCGGGTTTTCGCCAAAAGCCAGCGAGAAGAGTAGTGCCTGTGAGATTGGCTGCACATTCATAGGTGAACAGAAAGGACTAGCCGCTAACGATGCCTTAGTGGCAACAGAGGCCGTTAAAAGCCAGAGTGAGAGCGACGAGGTGCTGTGCCAACAGAGGACTGTAGAGACAGCTAGGCCAGCTGCGAACAAATTGGCACAGTTACCACGCGTGTGCGTCGCATCTCATGGTATCGAGGTCGTTAGCGAGGTACAGGGTACTGTTGACCCGACAGACACGAGCACCCATGTCGAGTCAGATCTACGTGCCGAAGTAAAGTGCCAGCTGGACGATGCAGTTGAGGGCAGTTCACAGGATTGCGACCTCCGTAGCTCAAGGGAAGACCACTGCATGGTTCAGGGATCGGTGCAGCTCTCCGCCAGTCTAGGTAGCCAAGAGAGGGGTGATTTAGTTAAGAATCACTCAGACTGTGCGGGTAAGAGACCGATCCGGGCCGAAGAAATGTGTACCGGCCAGCACGAGGAGGCGACATAAGAGGGAGTTCAAAGAGAAAGCGCCGCAGAAAGAAGCACACTAAAGATCGGAATGCGGTGAGTAATGTAACACCGCCAAAGACGGCGACAAACGCAAAAAGGCAGAGCGCGAAGAAATGAAGGGTGCGGTCGTCGTTGACGACGTGTGCGCATCAAGCACGTTTTAGCCACCGGTCCAAAGGAGGCTGAGAAGCATGTTCTGCACGGACGCGGACAAAGGGCACGAGGCAGTTATATTCCTCGTCGTTCCGTCGTTCTTTTTGAAGTTCAGCATGTAGTACAAAGAAGCGCAAGGTGGCAAGACGAGACCAGGTGGTAGGGAGTGGCAACGCAGTCAGTCGAGCTCGTGTTGAAAGCGGGGCGCCAGGACGCCAAGTGGCAGGAGACTGTAACGTCTTGGAGGAGCTGATAGTGAGTCTGCCCTTTTTTTGTTCCTCGGTAGCCAGAGTAGCTTCTGAACCGCGACCACCTCGAGTACGGCTCAAAAGTGAGTCAGTAGAAAACGTTTGGAACGGGAGGACAAGAGAGCTTCCGTAGAAGTGAAACTTGTGGTGTTATTTTTTAGCATTTGAAAATTTTCGCGATTTGAGGCTAGTTTCTTTCAGTATGTAAGGTATGAGCTTTGTTTATGTTTTGTTTGAGAAGCTCCGAAAGTTGAAAGACGCGTTTATGTGAACATGTAGTTTCACGAGTTGTTCATTAATCACTAGATAGGCTTTTTTTTGTGTGTGTGGGAGTAACGTGAGTGTCAAGGTTATCGGTGAGAGGCCTATCATAACGCGCGTAGTATTAGTTAACCTTTTTTTTTATAAGTGTTTTTTTTATTTTCTAAGGTTAAGCGCGTAGGTTTTCAGTAATTGCGTGATTTGCACTGAGAAGCGTTCTTATTTCCATTAGCGCGTCTTTGTGCGGACGGAGGGAAGCAGATTGTTAACGACTGAGTTGCTCGTGTGTGTTGAGGGCAGCCGTATCCTGAATTCTGTAGTGAGCGTGCGTGAAACGAGTTATTAGAAGGCGCATCATTTTAAGGGTTCTGCGGAGTGCGTAAGTCCCGCAAGTTTAATTGCTCGCGTAAGTTACGTGTCCTGTAGCGACTAAAGGAAGAAACGTGAGTAAGCATAATGAAACGTTTGCCTATGACGCAAGTACGCGTTCTGAATAGTGACCACAAAGCTAGCGCGCTTGTGATTACGTACTTGTAGAGTTGACCGGACTGTTCAGTGGCACCAATACGTGTGCGATAAGTACGCCACTGCGATAAGGTAAGAACAGGCTGTTCGTGAAGTTAGGCCACTTATGTTCGGCTGTTTTCATTATTTGTTTGCAACGACAACGACCCTTTGTTTTGCTACAACAATAACACTCTGGTCTTGTCGGCATTCGGGGAGAAATGGATAGCAGTTTAGAAAGGTGGTTGGAACTGCTTTATCGAAATTGGGGAAAGAAAAGATCAGGGTTCATTTTGGCTTAGTAATAGCCTAGCGAGTCGAGGGTCAAGAGCCTGCACTTACACGTGGTGCAGCGCTGTGTTGTTTTCTTTGTTTGACGTACGTTCACCAGGGCCCAGGGTCCCGAAGTTCGCCAAACGAGGCTCGACACCAGTACCCCGCAGGTTCCTTCAGCGTTCCTCATGGCCAGCGAATTGATTTCACCGGCCATTCCGAACTTCCGGGGCGAGGAGGAGCTGTTAGATACAGGACCTTTTCCTGAGCCTCCTTCGAGTTCACCAAACCACATCGAATCGCGCCACAGTTAATTAAGGAGCGCAGAAGCCCATCTACACCGTTCCCGAGGCGCAGCACGAGCAAACGAGTTGGCGTCCGCCACCTCGTGCGCCGCAGGTGGAGCTATTCACTGCTTGACTCTTCCCGAAAGTGTAGCGGGAGCCTGGCACGGTTCCAGGTAACGCAGGTCCCGAGCAAAGCTGCTTTGCAGCACTGAAATGTCGCTGCCATCCGCCTATTGTGACGGCACTTGCAATCCGGGAAGGCAATATCACAGAGAGAAGTAAGCCCTCGGACAATTGGGGCCCAAGGAGCGACCCTCGGCGCCGGGTGTGACACAATCGCATGGGCGCCTACCATTGGCCGAAAATGGCATCACCTGAGCGGGCTCACCTATTGGCTGAACGTGACGTGATTTCGAGACACCGAAGGGCTTAAAAGCCAGAGACCGGGAGCAGCAAGAGAGCATTCCTTCATTCATCTCTTTCGAGCTTCTTGCCACGGGCCACAGCGTCCGAGTTGCTGCCGGCCCGTAATGACTTTATGACTGTTAATTTCTTTGTACTCTCACTGTAAATAATGTAAATAAACCTCCAGTTTCCATCCCGACGTCCTCCTCAACCTCGGCCAACTCCCGCACCCAACGGCAAGGTCCAGAAATCTGGGTGACAGCAATTGGGATTTTCCTTCAACTCCAACAGGGTGTTTTCACATTTCGCCCCGATCGAAATGCAGCCGCCGTTGCCAGAATTTGATCCTGCAACCTCGTGCTTAGCAGCCCAACACCATAGCCACTAAGTAACTATGGCGGGTAAGTATTAATAAGCCTGCCTCCCAATGAGACATGTTGAAAACCACACTAATAGAGCTGCCACTCCTAAAATGGCAGCAAGCTTGTGAATGCTCTCAAATCAGGCAGCACAATTGACCCACAAATGCAAGCCAGCGCATGAATAAAAAGCCCCAAAGAAGGCGACCAACGTGAACAAAAAGGAACTTAATTTTTCTTTCACGGCCTCTAACAATAAAATGGTCAGTTATGTTCTCTAGTGGAATAGGTCCACTTTAGTGAAGCAACAAAGGCTAAATGTGATGCCTTTCAAAAATTAGTTTGCCATAGTAGTTCATGATTATATTGCACTTAGTGTTACACTGACGATTTTAAGTGAAGGACAGGACGTGGACGTACATAGCGCAATATGTATGTGCTCTACGCACGTCCACGTCCTGTCCTTCACTTAAAATTGTCAGTGTAACACTAAGCACAATTTAATCAGGAACGTTCACCAACTAGCCCCCTTCATTGCTTTACTAAAAGCCATAGCAGTTATTTCATTGTGGAAGACCATCATAATAAGGCTTGGCTGTAGGTAACATCAATGAGATCTGCAATTATACAGTGGAATCTCATTGATCCGATCTTCAGGGGAACCAGAAAACAAAACATTATCCGAAAATCGTATTACCTAAAGCAAGCTGCAAAAAGTATGAAAAAAAACATAAACAATAAATTATGGGGTTTTGACGTAATGGTTCTGCGGAAACCCGCAAGGTGGAGAGAAGTAATTAAGGAGGAGAAAATCAGACATCCACCCTTTCGTAGCATTTGCTACAAAGGAAACCCGATACGGGTTCCTCGAAGGAAAAGCCTCACAGTTGAGGAAAAAAACATCCCGGACCAGGACGAATTTTTCCTCAACTGTGAGGCTTTTCTTTCGAGGAACCCGTATGGGGTTTCCTTTGTAGCAATTGCTATGAATGGGTGGATGTCTGATTTTCCCTTCCTTAATTATGGGGTTTAATCTAATAATGAGGTACGCCTTAGTGGGGGACTCCAGATTAATTTTGACCACCTGGGCTTCTTTAACGTGCACTTCAATCCAAACGTGCACAGGTGTCTTTGCATTTTGCCGTGGCCAGAATTTGATCCTGCAACCTCGTGCTTAGCACCGCAACACCATAGCTACTAAGCAACCATGGTGGATATGAAATTAGGCACACTCGGTGACAAACTCAACAGCAAAGGTTCGTGTGGCATCGAATGATACTGCTCCGCATAACACATTATGAAGAGCATCATCACTCAAAGCCAGTGGCGTAGCCAGGAGGAGTTGAAACCCACCTTCCCCTTCTTTCCCACGGAACAGAAAGCTTCAGGAGATGAGCTCCAATAGAGCGACATGGCTGAAAGGGAAAGCTTGAATGTGAAAGCGAGGCGAGGGCTAGTGACAGTCCGAAGGGGAAAGGGTTCTCATGGGGGCGATCCACATTGCGGCCCCACTCACTGCACGCCTCTACCTCATCCTGGATCGTGTTAACCATAACTGCTGAGGGAGGAAATTCCACACACAGATAACGATGGGATGAGCGCGTGCATAAAACTTGGAGGCACTGCTGCTCCCCACCACATCTTCGTATTGTCAAAGAGCTTCTCATTTCTAGTACTTGACCGACCACACTGCGAGGAAGAAAAGCATTCTGAAAATATTCCAATTTGCTTGTATAGGAAACTCATAATAATCCCCCCCTTTTTTTTTCTTCTTTTTCTTTCCTTCTGACTTTCATCAATGTTAATAAACTTGAGCAGGCACATACCCAGTATTTTTTTTCGGGAGGGGGGGGGGGCCAACCCAAGGTAACTTTTCTATGCAATTGAAGGGTGGGTACCTTTATTACAGTAAAACCTCGTTAAACTGTACCCGCTTAAACAGTAGTTTCGTTTTAAAAGTAGTAAAGCCAAATCCCCTACTCAGCGGCCATTGAATATAATGTGTTTTGTATCCGCATAAACCATACCAGCTTATTGCGTACGCATCGGTTAAAACGTAGCGTTTCAACTTTTCGTCGCACAAACATGGCGGTGCGCCGTCTCCATCGGGTGGCCCGGCAGACCAAAAGCCTCAGAGATCGGAACAACGTCCTCCAAGTGCTCTGTGCGTTTGCGCGTGAAGCCACATCAACATCAACATCATTTCGAAGCCGTGCCATCCATCCATCCATCCATCCATCGTCCCTAAGAGCGTTATGGCGTCGTGCAAGCGAGGACTCGCGTCATTCCAAAGCTCGGATAAAAAAGGATGCCGGGTGCACAGCGTAGAAGAAAAATTAGACATTGTCCGTGCTATCAAACGTGACACGAAGAATTCAACGCTGACATGCAACAGGGATCTGCTGTTGAATACAGTGTGTGCCATTTGGAATGCGAAGAAGTTGCTCGGCAGCACTGCTGCGACCGCGAAGACATGTCGGCTACGAGGTTCGACTTTTCGCCATCGTTGCCTGTGTTGTTGCCAAAGTGTCGACTAGCGACAGTGATGAGGACGACACGTAAAGCGACAGCACGGGCGATTCAGGCCCAACAGTTGCATAAATAAGCTGCACGTTACGTCAGCCTCATGAATGCAATCGTCATGATGAGAACAGGGGCACGATAACGTAACTCTATTCTAAATGAAAAGTATTCCAAACTCCGGCACCTGGCAATGAAAAAGGCGCCCCTGGGACTTCTGCAGCACTACTGCGCACGTGCACGGAGAATACGTAATGCCAACGAGGAATCTGCCATGCAAGTGTTTGCCGAGAAGAGGGGGTTGGCTGAAAAGCTGGCACGCAGCTTCAGTAAGTTTGAGGCCGCTGTCGTCATCGTGCTAGGCCGCTGCAGCATCAAATGAAAATAAAATTTTTGTCGCGCGAAGTGAATAAATACTGCATGTTTTTTTCCCCTTTCATCGCACTCTCTCTGAGTTCCGTTTTCGACAGGTAAGTGGGCGATCTCATGCTATTTCGGTTAAGCAGTACTACCGTTTAGTACGTACTTTTTCCGAGCTCCGGCCAACTACGGTTTAACGAGGTTTCACTGTAGTACAAATGTGAATAACGCCCGCCATTCGCTATGAAGACGCGTACACCTGCAGAAGAGAAATGAAATAAGGTGTATCTCACAGGTAGTACGCCTGTGAGATACACCTCTTCTTCACTTGGCAAACAAGGAATGGACGCAGGAATGTGGCGTGAGTCCACATCGAATGGACTCACGCAGGAAAGAAGCGCAGGAATAACACTGCCAAGAACAAGTAAACAAACGAAAGTGGAAAATAGAGATCCTTATCATCACCATCACCAGCATATCTTATGTCCACTGCAGGACGAAGGCTTCTCCTTATAGTAATTTCTATAAATAGAGTACAACTTAAGGAAACAACAGTTGGCAACCAAGGCACACGGACTGCACGGGGTTGTGTTACTCCATCAGCCACTCACAGAAGCAAACAAAATGGTCGTCATGCGGCCTTTTCAGAATGGCGTCGTACTTGATAGCTCCGGAGCGTCTGCTGTTCTTGAAGTCTTTTCATCGACGGAAGCAATGAGGTGTGCAAGAGACAAGGACAAAGCGTATGGAGTCTGAGCATTTCACTAATCAAAAGTCTACACGCCGTGGTTGCTTAGTGGCTATGGTGTCGGGCTGCTAACCACGAGGTCGCGGGATCGAATCCCGGCAACGGCGGCCGCATTTCGGTGAGGACGAAATGGGAAAACACCCATCAACTTAGATTTAGGTGCACGTTAAAGAACTCCAGGTGGTCCAAATTTCCGGAGTCCCCCACTATGGCGTGCCTCATTATCAGATCGTGGTTTAATTGGCACATAAAACTTCATAATTATTAAATTTTCAAATGTCTGCGGTACAGTTCATTTCACTGCTGAGCCCATTTTACTCATGAAATTTCACTGCCAACTCAACTGAAACTTGACAATAAATAGTTGCAGCGAAGCAAGCATTTTATTTCACTGCAATAAAGAATTAGGCTTTCACCATTCCACTATAATAGACGAGGGAAAACGTATAAAATTACGCACTAATGATTTATTTTTGTGCTCACCGCCTTATTTGCGTAACAGGAAAAGCGAAGGGACAGTGGCTGGCGGTTATGAGGGCGTGCGCGGGGCTTCACTGCTGACTTAAGTTTTATCCGACTATAGTGGCTTTTTTCTTTTTTTTTTTTTTTTTTTTGAGGTCTGGAAGAATGAAAGAGAAATACATATTTGCGGAACAATCACAGTTCCTTTGGATCCCTCGTTTACTGCTCTATCAAGTGCCAAAACCGACTCGCATTGTTATTTGGGAAGTTGCGTAATGATGTGTGGCCACCAGTCTCGTACAACCGCGTAGAGCGCAGGACGCTGAAGTTCTAGACGTACTGCGCCCACCGCGGAAGGTTAGAAAAACACCTACATAAGCACAGCAGAGAAGTGGCTATGTCAGGTGGCTCCGACTGATAACTGTAGAAGTGTCATTCAAAATACACAGAATTGTTCTACACTTCCGGCAGCGTTTCCTCTACTTCCTTTTAAAATAAAAAGATGTTGATCCATAAAAAACAATGGTTAAATTTGTTACTTTTTTGCTTTTCTTTCCTGTTTGGCTGTTGCCTTGGCTTAATTTTCTCAACTCCTTGAGACTCTTATTTCCAGTTGCCAATTTTGCACAAAAAGTGCTGTACAATTAGGAAAAAACCAGACAAGGTAACGGGTGACAGTCATATTGCTTATGTGTTTAAGGGTTATTGCAGGGTTTGATGATGGAAGCTGTTTCGCATTATTTTAATTTCCACTTTATCTAACCCATATCGCGGGTGTACGGTTCCGACAATCTGCCAGCGTCGCGGCGAGCCGCCACTCGAGGAAATAATGGAGCAAAAGTAAAAGTTAAACTCAACTGGTGTTTTCTCCAGTTGCAACTCGTTTCTCAAGCATACAGACCAGCTGACTATGAACCGAATCCCTTTCCGGGTCCCTGGAACAGTCTAAACAGACTTCCGCAATTTGTCCCGCGCCCATCAGCATGTTTTGTGGATAGCAACTCGGCTAGCAGGCATTAGTCTATGAAAGGTGCAATAAATGCCCTTGTGATTGTTTGCACTACTGTGTTGTTGGTCCTTTGTCCCAAGAGCACGGGTGAGAGCCCCACACAGGAGACACCATACGTTCAAATCTCTCAGAGCTACTGGCCCTTATTTTGCTGTGAACTACGGATGCGATAATTTTTCACAAAGGCTTCTAAATAGGAAGCAGCCCTGCTCCCGAATGTTTGCCTCATCAATTCCCAAGTGTGATCAAATAACAATATGTGTCGCGTGATGACTACAATACTTCCAAACATCTCTTCAAACAAGTCCGACAGCAGGCCACCAAAAGTGAGTGACACTTGCACCATATGATACTATCGAAGTTCTTGCACAAATTGCTTCATTCCTGTATTTTTAAATCTAGAAAAATATAGCATGCCTGTACAATGCTGAAAGCATGATTGAGTGATAGGCACATGCAAAACAGTGCCCGCCCTCTTCCTACGTAGCCGTGGCCATACTACTCACTGGGCAATGCAGCAGCGAAATGGGCAATATGCTCAGGAGCCCTTTTTTCTGCGTATTCCAGGTAGCGGCTCTGCTGGCAAAGTGCGAGCTGTTGTTGGGCTGCCGCACTGCTTCTGCCTCGTGGTGGAATCACAATATAGGACAGCTTCACATCCTGTTATCGGATCCTGGTGACATGTGCCACGTCAACAAGATATTAAGCCCTGGCATCACAGCGTACACACGGGATCAGCCATGGATGATGTCGACTCACGTGACCCTGCAGGAGGACTTAAAAGTGAGGCCAGCACCGTGCTACTCCAGTGGGCAGCGCAGCAGCGAAATGGGCAACATGCTCAGGAGCCCCTTTTTTCTACGTATTCCAGGTCCGTAGATATTTGTCGACGGCCTGCTATCGTAGTGATAATAGGTTTTTTACTGCTGCTGCCTTGCCCACTGTGTCTTGAATGTCTTCTTGCTCGACTTAAAAATATTCCTGTAAATCTTTTGCTTTGTGGCGACGTTGAGGCCAACCCTGGCCCTACCGAAAAGGAAATATTGATCGAACTTCTTGCCGGTCAAAATTCATTGAAAACAGGTATTGTTGGATCTGGAGGACAATCCCAATTGCTGTCCCCCAGATATTGGACATTGCCGTTAGGTGCGGGAGTTGGCCGAGGTTGAGGAGGACTTTGAGATGAAAACTGGAGGTTTATTTACATTATTTACAGTGAGAGTACAAAGAAATTAACAGTCATAAAGTCATTACGGGCCGGCAGCAACTCGGACGCTGCGGCCCGTGGCAAGAAGCTCGAAAGAGATGAATGAATGAATCCTCTCTTGCTGCTCCCGGTCTCTGGCTTTTAAGCCCTTCGGTGTCTCGAAGTCACGTCACATTCGGCCAATCGGCTGAATCGGCAACGCGGCTTTCCACTACTCTCAGAGCTTCTCGAACAAAAACACAAACAAAGCTCGTACTTTTACATATTGAAAGAAACTAAATCATGAAAATTTCTAAGTGCTCAAAAATAAAACAAAACAGCACGTTTCCCTTCTACAGAAGCTGTCTTGACCTCCCGTTTCAAACGTTTACGACTGACTCATACTTTTGAGCCGTACTCGAGGTGGCCGCGGTTCGAAGGCTACTCTGGCTACCGAGGAGCAACAAAAGGGCTGACACACTATCAGCTCCTCTAAGACGTTACAGTCTCCTGCCAATTTGCACCCTGGCGCCCCGCTTTCATCACGATCTCGACTGACCGCGTCACGACTCCCTACCACCTGGTCTCGTCTTGCCACTTTGCGCTTCTTTCTACTACACGCTGAACTTCGAAAAGAACGACGGACAGACAAGGAACATAACTGCCCCGTGCCCTTTGTCCGCGTCCGTGCAGAACATGCTTCTCGGTCTCTTTTCGACCGGTGGCTCGAACGTGTTTGATGCGTCAACATCGTAAACGACGGCCGCACCTTTCTTTTTCTAGCACCCGGCCTTTTTGCCTCTGTCACCGTCATTGGCTGCGCTACCTTATTTACCGCTTTCCTATCCTTACGGCGCTTCTTTCTGCGGCGCTTTCTCTTTGAATTCCCTCTCATGTCGCCTTCTCACGCCTCGTGCTGGCCGGTACACATCTCGTCAGCCCGGATCGGTCTCTTACCCGCACATTCTGAATGATTCCTAACTAAATCATCGCTCTCGTGGCTACCTAGACGGGCGGAGAGCCGCACCGATCCCTGAACAATGCAGTGGTCTTCCCTTGAGCTACGGAGCTCGCAATCCTGCGAACTGCCCTCAACTGCATCGTCCAGCTGGCACTCCACTTCGGCACGCAGATCCGACTCGACAGTTATCTCGACATGGGTGCTTGCGTCTGTCGGGTCAACAGCACTCTCTACCTCGTTAGCAACCTCGCTAACATTACAAGCGACGCACACGCGCGGTAACTGTGCCAATTTGTTCGCAGCTGGCCTAGCTGTCTCTACAGTCCTCTGTTGGCACAGCACCTCGTCGCTCTCACTTTGGCCTTTAACGGTCTCTGCTGCCACTAAGGCATCGTTAGCTGCTCGCTTTTTCTGTTCACCTACGAATGTGCCGCTACTCTCGCATGTACTACTCTTCTCGTCGGCTTTTTGTGAAAATCCGCCAGATACTTCTTCATTCTTTTGCTCTGTACTGCCTACAGAATTTTTAGACAGGCGTTGTCTTTGTTCCTTTAACTGCGGAAAATATTGTATCTGTTTTTCCAATGCTGCCTTCTCTTTCTTGTGCTTTTGCTCACGCTCACGTTCTTGACGCTCACACTTAATCTTAAGTTCTTGGCGCTCACGTTTACGTTCACGACGCTCACGCTCCCGTGGTTCTTGTATCACCTCCCAAGCAATCTTAATGCTTTCATCATCATTGCCACTATCTTGAATTGCCTTTATGATAGCTGGCTTTTTCATCTGTTCGTCCGCCTCAACTCCCAAATCGTCGCACACCAACAACAAGTCTAACCTCGTCAATCTTCTAAGATCCATGGCATTTGGCCCGACTGGTGGTTAGAACTGTTTTCCTTAATTAATTTGTGCAAACACACAATATGCAACAAATTCCCAATTCCTAGAACTATAAAACAAAACTCAACATTTGAAGTCTGGCGAATCAAAAGAAAAAAAACCACGCGCTCACTTACGGTTGCAGCACCCTGCCATCTGGTTCATCGGTCCACTCTTCCCGGTTCCTCAGGACTCTCTGGGTCGAAGGCTTGCTCTTCGTTGTTCCCAGTTTCTTAGGACTTCTCTGGACAAAGGCTCTTTTTCGCTGTTCCGGGTTCCTCGGGATTTCTCTCGACGAAGGTTCAACCGTAGCGCTGCCACCAGTTGTTGCAATTTGAGGACGATCCCACGCTGTCAACCAGATGTAGGATCTGTAGGACAATCCCAATTGCTGTCCCCCAGATATTGGACCTTGCCGTTGGGTGCAGGAGTTGGCCAAGGTTGAGGACGACTTTGAGATGAAAACTGGAGGTTTATTTACATTATTTACAGTGAGAGTACAAAGAAATTAACAGTCATAAAGTCATTACGGGCCGGCAGCAACTCTGACGCTGCGGCCCGTGGCAAGAAGCTCGAAAGAGATGAATGAATGAATGCTCTCTTGCTGCTCCCGGTCTCTGGCTTTTAAGCTCTTCGGTGTCTCGAAGTCACGTCACATTCGGCCAATCGGCGAGCCCGTTCAGGTGACGCCATTTTCGGCCAATCGGCGAGCCTGCTCAGGTGTCATTTTCGGCCAATGGTAGGCACACGTGCGATTGTGTCACACCCGGCGCCGAGGGTCGCTCCTTGGGCCCCAATTGTCCGAGTGCTTACTTCTCTCTGCGGTATTGCCTTGCTGGCTTGCAAGCGCCTTCACAATAGGCGGAAAGGGGCGACGTTTCAGTGCTGCAAAGCAGCTTTGTTCGGGACCTGCGTTACCTGGAACCGTGCCAGGCTCCCGCTACACTTTCGGGAAGAGTCGAGCAGTGAATAGCTTCACCTGCAGCGCACGAGGTGGGGGACGCCAACTCGTTTGCACATGCCGCGCCTCAGGAACGGGGTAGATGTGCTTCTGCGCTCCTTAATTAGCTGTCGCGCGATTCGATGTGGTCTCGTGAACTCGAAGGAGGCTCAGGAAAAGGTCCCGTATCTAACAGTATACAATATGTACAGGCGTCTCAGAAAGAGATTAGCAAGCAAGTCAGTTCATTAACTTATCGTGTTGATGGTTTAGAGTGCCAACTGAGCAACCTAAGTGTAGTTACTAAGCGGGTCCAGGATATGGAGACTGCGATGTCGACGATTACAGCAGATCTAGTCTCCATTATGGAAAAACTAGATGACCTACAATATCGTAGTCGAAGAAACAACTTGGTCATTTACGGTCTTCACGAACCAAGCAATGAATCTTCTCAGGATCTTGAAGAGAGAGTAAAGAATTTGTTACACAGCAAACTTGGTATTTCTGTGGCGAATATAGAAAAATGCCATAGAATTGGAAACAGAAATATTAGTCATACACGACCAGTCATGCTTGGGTTGCTCGATTATCGGGAAAAAATGACAATTTTGAAGTCTGCATTCAAATTGAAGGGTACAGCTGTTTCAATATCGCAAGATTTCTCACGTAGAGTTCGAGAAATTAGAAAGAAGCTTTCGAACAGTTCTACTCTAGAAAGAAATAATGGCTCGAAAGTCAAACTTGTACACAATAAACTGAGCACAGACGGCGTAATCTCTGGCTGGGACGAAAATAAAGGTGCACATGTCCAACAAACGAAAAATCAAAATTGACGTTTTGTACAAAAGCCTCAGGAGCTTAATATACTTATGTGGACTGCCAGAGTGTGGTTAACAAAGTCACAGAACTTGAGGGAATATTGGTGACCCATAACCCTGAAATAATTATTCTCACGGAAACATGGTGAAATGATTCTATCAAAGATAACAAATTTGTTCCTCGTGGGTACAATGTGCACAGGAAAAATAGAGGGAGCAAAGGTGGGGGTGTTGCTTTGCTGTTCAAGGAGCGTTTTAAAATTTTGAGAATGCCAGATATACCGAACATTGAGGGTATATTCTACAAAGCTTATCATGGCGCAATTAGATATGTATTGGGAGCACTTTACCGACCACCTGATTCCTCTCCTGATTTCTTTGCTCACTTGCAATGTTACCTGATTGCTCATGTGAAGCCTGGTGATCGATTAATTCTGGGCGGTGACTTCAATATGCCAAACGTGGATTGGTCAACGTTCACACTAAACATTTCTAATGACAAGCTACAAGAAGGGTTGTTTGATATCTTTTTCCTTTTGATCTACGGCAAGTAGTTGACAGTTTCACCAGAATTCAAGGTAACTGCTGCTCCATCCTTGATCTGTTTTTCTTAAGTGGATCTATTACGGGGCAAGCAAAGTGCGAAGTACTGCCTGGAATTTCCAATCGCTCTGCTGTGTTGTTGGCCCTTTCGGGCATCTCTGTGAAGAAGTCCATTGATGTCACTTCCATGCTCAACTTCTCGCGCGCAGATGATGTCGCCATATTGGATATGCTTTCATTTAGTTTTGACTCATTCCAGGGCAGCAGCGCAGACATTCATATACTGTGGAATCAATTTAAAGATCTTGTAAATGATTGCATCAAGCGCTTTGTTCCTTGCATGTTAAAGAAAAGAAAAAGCATATCTTCTTGGATTTCCCGGGACACATTGCAATTAAGAAGACAAAGCGCCTGAAGACAAAAAGAGGTACCACAAGAGACTTGGATGCTTTGCTTACTAAAATTTCCGAACTCGCCTCCGAGCTAAAAATGAAAGTTTCTATAGACAAGCAACGCTACTTTGGGGAGAAACTTCCTAAATTTATCTCAACATCTCCTGAAAAGTTCTGGAGGCTAATTTCTCCCAGTAAGCAAATTAATGATGCTTTCGTCGTAAATGGTGTTTTGAGTGATGATAGTGCAGTAACAGCAGATGCATTTAACTTACATTTTAGATCTGTGTTTACACAAGACAATGGTTCGTTGCCATACTTTCATGCTTCATACCCTCTATGCCTGATGGTGCAATTAATGAGAATGGAACACTTAGCATGGTCCTTAACCTTCATATTAAGAGATCACCCGGTCCTGATGGTTTGCCAAATGAATTCTTAAAGCGTTATGCGCCATGGGTCTCTAAATATCTGATTGCGCTGTTTTCTAAATCACTAAATGAAGGCGAGATTCCAATCGACTGGAGAATGGCAGCAGTGAAATCTATCTTCAAAAATGCTAATAAGCAGCACGTCTTGAACTATCGTCCTATTTCTTTCTCTTCAACATCACGCA
The DNA here is from genome assembly GCF_023375885.2 of Dermacentor andersoni. NCBI lineage: Eukaryota > Metazoa > Arthropoda > Arachnida > Ixodida > Ixodidae > Dermacentor > Dermacentor andersoni. The sequence continues at coordinate 17,046,660 of NC_092814.1, forward strand.
AACTTCGGGAGCATATAATACATAACCATATTACCGACTTCTCTTCAAAGAATAAAATAATATCATGCCATCAGCATGGCTTCAGAAAGGGTTTCTCTACATGCACACAATTGATAACTACTGTACACGATTTCGCTAAAGCAATAAATTCAAGTAAGCAGGTTGATGCAATCTTCACGGAAGGCTGGCGAAAGCCTTTGACAAGGTTTCCCACAAAAAGCTACTCCACAAACTTTATGTTACTCTGAGTAATGCCAAAATTGCTACTTGGCTTTCTCCATATCTTTCAAATTGATATCATTATGTTTCAATTAAAAACCATGCCTCACGGAGGCTTCCCGTTGACTCTGGTGTTTCACAGAGTTCGGTGCTCGGACCACTTTTGTTTCTAGTTTTTATTAATGATATCGTTAATGACATTCCCATGAAAATTAGACTATATACGGATGATTGTGTAATGTATTCAGAAATAGCGTCTGTGACCAACTACGACTAAATGAAGCCTTTGAAAAAGTTGTGAAATGGTGTAGTGACTGGCAAATGGCTATCAATTTTTACAAAACTGTATTTATGAAAATTTCGCGTAAGCGTAGTAATCTGCACTTCCAGTACTCGGCGTGTAATGTCTTGCTATCTGAGGTTGAGCACATAAAATATCTTGGTATTTGGATTTCTAAAGATCTTAGATGGAACAAGCACATCAACACTGTGTGCAATTCCACCAATCAACACCTTTTCTTTCTCAGGCGGGCTTCGAGACTGAAAACACCTGAAGTTCGCCTTCTTGTATTTAACGCAATTGTGCTGCCGCTTTTAGATTACGCATCTATAATTTGGTATCCTTTTACTAAAAAAGACATTAATAAAGTAGAAGGTATTCAGAAGTGGGTGGTTCATTATATATATAACAGCTTTGGGCGCATGTCGATGACAGCCTTGCTAAACCGAGCCAATCTGCCAACTCTAACCCAAAGGAATCATGTTCTCAGATTAAAATTTTTGTTTCAGCTCATCAAGGGATACTACAGCATAAATATTTCCGAGATTATTTCCTTTTCAATAGGTTATGCTGCAAGGCAACGGCATGCACTAACAATTACCCCCTTCACTAGCCGCAAAAATTTCTTTAAATACTCACTTTTCCCAGGGTCGTAACTGCATGGAATCAGCTGTCCAACGATGTGGTGTTGCAGCCATCCCTGAATTTGTTTATGTCCCATATTGTGTAATTTCCTTATTTTTCGCTCTGTTTCATTTGCACTTGCAGTAGATGCATTGATTCGGCTGTACTCAAAGCGTATCTTTTATTTCATGATATTGTCTTTTTACTAGCACATGTAACTTTTCTTTTGTTTGCCCTGCTAATCATAATTATGTATCCCCATCCTGCAAAAATCCCGTAATGGGATTGCAGTATTTGTAAATATATAAATAAATAAAATAAATAAATAGAAGATCTGGCTGGAAAACAACGGTTATCTCCACTGTTACCTGGGCTGCAACAAGTCTGGCCTGAAAACAAGAAGATACACGATAGTGTGTTGTCTTGTTATTGTTTGGCCCCCGTCTTTAGCACTGTTCATTTTTCTAAGTCATGTACCAGTTTAGCTAGGTCATGGACATACATTATATAAATGCATCAATTCGTGAAAAAAAAAATTAGTTTTCTTTTATATCATAATTTTTAAAAATAGCATAAGGATAATAGCATAATTTGATGTGAAGTGGCTGCACGCCCTAACAATTAAAAACTTTTGTCAGAAGTTAAGCAAAGTGTTGTTTCGGCAAGGCAAAAAACATGCATCCTCATTGATAAACCATTCTTGTTGGAGAGTGCTAGGAGTTTGTCTTTGCGTGGTGTAGAACCTCTAGACTCCCTTTAATACAAACTTGAAGGAACCATGAAAACGTGTTCGTCTTAGCAGAAGTTTGTCTTATCAGAAGAATAGGCAACATGACCAGGTACATCCAAATAACTTACTTCAAAACAGTAAAAATAGACTTACAATGGGGCAAAAGTGACATAAAAAATGTTTATTTAGCTGAACTTAACACAAAACTGTCACCAAGTGGTACGCTTGCTTGGTTTCATCCAGTCTGTGATGGATGTTTGTCGCTTCGGTGCAAATCGGTAAGTAGTCGTCTATTCTCACCTAAGAAACGAGCCACGTTTCTTCGTACCACTTGGTGCTTGTGAAGGCACACGAGGTGGTCCCGATCACATAAATGCGAAGTCACGTGAACACACACCAAGATGCGACGCCGTCTCCGGGACGCACCTGCTCTGTGGACACTAAGTGCAAAACGCAACCGAAACTTTAAAAATAAATAAATAAATATGGATATCGCATTAAGTGATTATGACAATAGTGCTGACATAAAAAGAAATAAACAAGAAAAAGTGCCATCCCTTACAGCATTTTGTCAACTAAGGAAGAGTGGGCCTCCGAGAGTGGAAAATGTCACGCTAAATCGAAAATCGAACTTTGGGGCCTAAATTCGTTCGAAAAATAGGTTGCGAAAATACATTAGCTCTATGGGAGCCCTGACTGTGCATTTATGAAGTCCAGAATATCCATCAAGTCCAAATTTTTGGAGTCCAAAAAATCCATCGGCCACTGTAAATGTTTTGTCACACAGGGATGATGTAATAAAATGTGTAGGAGAATGTTGCACTACTGCCTCATCAGGGCCCTTGAATGCAAGGGACACGTGCTGTACTAGGTGTACCTAACGCAGCAGCAGCCTCTTGTAAGAGGCCGTACTACGCAACTTTTGCACTGGTGATGTACAGTGCAAGAGTGTCATTTAACATATCTGGCACCCAATAATGGGTTTGTGCCAAGAAACTGTGTTGGATGTAAAGGGATGCGCTGTCGATAAGCTAAAGAAGTGCTTCTTCCTCTCGATTTCTACTTCCCGACACCCCACAAGGGCATGGATGACGGTCAGTCTTTCACCACATCTGCTACATGTAGGAGGTTCATCACCAGTCAACAGGAAGTTGTCCGTACCATATGTGTGCCCTATTTATAGTCAACAGAACAGGACATCGGTTTCTCGCAATTTTATTATTGATGGCTGTGGTTTAATTAGATAAAGTTTATTCAAAGTTTGGGTGTCCCACAAGCGTTGCCAATAGTCTCTTTTATTCAAGTGAAAGGTTTCAAATCTATGGTGGGGACAGCTATGAAAAGGTTGTAATCTTTTGTTGCTGTGGATGTGGCGATTTTGTCAGCAAGCACATTACCCTTGATGCCTCTGTGCCCGGGCACACAGCATATTATGACACGTTGATTGTATGCATAAACAGCGCACAAGAGTGTATTTATAAAGATAAATTATTACACAACAATTGTTTGATGTGTTTCATAGCCGATAATGGTGCATAGGCTGCAGCAGTAAAGATACTTGTTTGCGCATGCGGAACGCCAGAGTTCGAAAAGGACGGAGCGACTGCTGCATTAAGACATGCCAGCTTGTGACTTTGATGCATCAATTTAGAACTCCAGGAAGCAGTACTTCGACCAAAGTTCAGGGAAGTGCATTCCCATGTGCATCTCAGAAGCACGCTTACCGACTTCAACAAACGACATGTCACATTCCACGAGCTCCCACTGCCACGGCGGTGACAGTGTTGCTGGAAGCATTAAACAGTGTTCTAGAAGTAGGACTCTAGTTCAGTTTCTTCACTGAGATTCCTAATACGCAGTAAGAAGGGCTCCCTGGCTGTGGGCTCATTATTAAAAAGGATGGCACAGGACACATCATTTACAGCTGTGTAACAAGGATGTTCAGGATTCGAGTTTACTTTCAGATAATATGTGAAGCTGGAATATGACCTCTGTAGACGGAGGGACCACTCATTCTACATAGAAGCTTTCTACAAGACTTGTTCGCTTGCTAGGTGGATATCTAGATGGTGCACAGCGCCTAGGATTTTTAGCACGCTTGACGTTGCCAAATGATAGATTATAGCACCAGAGTCAAGGCAAGAGCAAACAAGGCTTCTCCAAAGTTCAGGAGGCATTTTCGATCACTACCCCATGTTGCGTGCAACAGAATTTTTAATAGGTTCATCATCTTCAAACATTTTGCCTTCAGATATTTAAGTTGGGGGATGAAAGTAAGCTTAGAGTCTAGAATTATTCCCAGGAATTTGTGTTCATTGCTCACAGACAGTTCCTCTCGACTGATTGTGAGATTTGGCACTGGTGTCACACCTCTTTTGCTTGAACAGAGCGTACACACACTCTTCTGGGCATTTATTTTAAACTCATTCACATCCACCTATTTAGACAACTTGTTTAACGCAACTGCACCTGTTGTTCACAGATCGCAATGTTACATGATTTGAAACCTATCTGCACATCATATACAGAATAAAACATGGTGCGTGGAATGACTGTATACAGGGAGTTCATTTTTACAACAAAGAGTGTGCAACTAAGCACACTCCCTTGTGGTGCGCTGGTCTCCTGGGTGAATGTTCTAGATAAAGCACTGCCCACTCTCACACGAAACGTGCGATTAGACAAGTAGCTTCCGACTGTGTTTAGCAAATCTCCATGGATCCCCATCACGGTAAGATCTCGCAGAATCCCAAAGCATCAAGCCATGTCATACACTTTCTCTAAATCTAGAAATAGCGAAATAAAAACTGTATGTATATGTATAAACATAGCTTATGTAATAACGCATCTCTGAAGTTTGCCTCGATGCGAACAAGGCGATCTATTGTCAACCTACCTTATCAGAAGCCACACTGGAAGGGGTCTAAGTATTTTGCTATTTTCTAGGAAACAGATTAAGCGCCGGTTTATCATTTTTTCATACCGTTTGCACAGACAGCTTGTTAGTGCTATTGGCCTGTAGCTGCTGGCTAAGGACGGATCTTGTTTAAGTATCAGGATGACTATGGCTTCTTTCTACGAGGACAGAAAATACCTGGCCACCCACATGGCACTGAAAAGAGACAGGAGTGTTTTCAGTGCTTCAGGATGTAGGTATCTAATCGTGCCATACAGAATGTGGTCGCCACCTGGCGCTGAGCTGTTGCAAAAAGTGAGACATGCCTTAAGTTCAGCTAAGCCAAATGGGCATTTGTAAGCCTCACTCAATGAACCTTTGCAATTAAAGGGCTGCGACTGTTCACGCTTTGAACTTCAGGAAAGTTGGTGTATAGTGCAATGCACTTTAGACATATTGAGTGTTTGCCTAGACAATCCACCTGACCTTCCAGGCTATCACCTTGGCTACTTACAAAGGGTAGGGGATGTGTCTGCCGGCCTATTAATTTATTTACCCTGTCCCAGACTTTTATCTGGTCCGTGTAAGAATTTATACTGCAGAAGTACCCTCTCTTTAGCACATCGACGTGTTCTTCTACCCCGGAACTTTAGTTGTTTAAATCTAATCAGGTTTTTAGTGGTTGGAGAGTCGCGAACGCGTCCCTAAGCTTTGTTTTGGTTTTTCCGTGCTTTATCACACTCTTCATTTCACCACGGGACACGACGTTTATTCGCCAGTCCGTTAGTTTGACGGATGTATTTTGTGGCAGCCCCAATTATAAAGCCAATTATATATGCCTCAGCACCGTCTATATTAAAAGAGGCAATATCATCCAGGCTTAAATGTGTTAGCCCTTGGAAAAGGTCCCAGTTAGCTGAGTCAACTTTCCATCGGGGAATGTGTGGCGAGCATGCATCTTGTTTTGTTATGCTTAATAAACTTGGGAAGTGGTCACTCGTAAAGGTTTCTTGAGAATGGACCATTCCAGGTACGGCATTAGTATCTATGGAGGAGTATGTGTTATGTGCCACACTGTACAATGTCATTTTCAACCGTGTCCTAACGCAGCATCATGCTCTGTGATCCACTTGTGTCTGCCTCAGTATTCGTGTAGCACAGACTTATACCTCTAGTTAGGTGTCCTGGTGCACAGCGTGTAATATCGTGTGCTGCGTGAAACGAGAAAATCGCAACAGCTCGCACGCAACGCCATTAGAGGAAGTGTGCCGTGCCACAAAAAAGTGAGGAGAAAAATAAAATGAAAGCGGGGCCCGTCACATATGCATCACGCGATCCTCGAGGTCCGATATGGGAGAATGCAGGGAAGGAATTTCGCTTGCGGAGGCTAGACGAGCCGAGTGGAGGGAGCGTATATGTTTGCAGCGAAGCCTGTTTCCTGAAATCATGGGTTTGTGGCACTGAAATATTTCTATCTCGGCTATTGATGAGCCGATTTGAAAAATTCTTGCGGCTGAATGCTCCCTAGAGGACACATAACAACTTTTACCGTATAACCAAAATTTACAATTGGGCCTGGTGAGGGGCCCTTTAAAGGTCCAGACACTCGGCATCGGCTCAAACCCCAGGATCCTCTTTTCCCCAGACTCAGCTAAGCCATGCACGGTTAAAGAATGGAGGGGCCAACCCTCGTGTGCTCGAGTATGTGGTGACGCAACTCGCCAAACGCCTGCTGACCCAGACGCCCCTGCGGGGCCGCAGACTCTGCATGAATCAGGCGAAAGAAAAACGAGAAGGGTAAGTCGCCAACTAATTTTCAGTGGCCGACTTTCGATGAGGCGTGCTGGTTAAGCCTAGCCGGCAGGTTGTTGGGCAGCATGCCGTCGCAGGAAGCTCGCCCTTGATATGTTCATAATCACAGACGATTACATACAGATCAGGCGTAGGATCATGCGCATGGATTATACTGACAGCAGCACATGTGAAGCAGAATTTGGGTTCATGGGCGATCAGCTGCGGTGCCGCGTCGCCTCGGCGTCGACAGCACCACTCAGAGATAGTGCATGTTGTTCGCCTCAAACCGTATTTCGCGCGTTAAGGCGGCGCCAACTGATCTCATACGACTACCACACTTCCACTTTCTTTTAGTAAGCATCGTAGTTTAGTAAGCATCGGGTCGATGCTTTTCTTTTGGCGGGGGGATAATGCCGCTAGTTGTCACGCGCCAGCGCTGAAAAAGAAGCGACTTGAACGCGCGCTCGGCAAGAGGTGGGCGCTGAAGAAGAAGAAGCAGAGGCTGAGGACGCCAGCTTGAGTTTTGTGTACGCCATCTTGTACAACTGTCTGTCTCGCCGACGCCGGGTACATCTTCAATTGTCTTTTCGTGACAATACTTACGTAGGCCCGGTAAACACACTAGCCACACGCATATGCATTTTACTTGTTTGGCACCGCAGAGCTTTATTTCCACGAAGCTTCACTTACCGTGAGAACAACATACTACCTCAGGCCGCAGTCTGTATATTTAAACACATAACGACGTTTTCCTCTGCCGGAATGTTCGTCCACACGCTGTGGCTCGTCACACCTATGCTGTGAGTGGCCGCCCGAAACGTGTTTAATAAAGCTAAACGATTCCAATGAAGCCATGACAAGCACACGTGTTTGTTCTCATGAACTGCAAATGGGCTTGTTATAGGTTGTATTGTGATAGAATACGCCGCAGTTGGACTGTTGGTCAGATCGCTGTGGCGCGCAACCACGTAGGACTGTGCAAAAGTTTGCACGGTTACAAACTTACGCGCAGCCCGGCACGGTTGTGCCTGTGATTGCGCACCGAAGGCGAGAAATGTAAACAAGAGAGGACAATATGGCCCGACACAATGGCGGAGTCATCACTTAGCTTCACAAAGAGTGACATCAGGGCCCCTCCTTAGATTTTCCTTCCTCCATGTGTCAGGGACTGTCCGAGGTTCCCTTTGAAAGCACCGTGACCAGAAGTCACTCTCCTGGCTGCCGTTCTCTGCTCTTAGTTACTCATCCATAGCACCGTACCCAGCGATTTCAGTTGTGTGGCCTCCGAAATGGTGCCGTCTCATAGAGGCCACAGACACAACCATAAAGCTTGCATAGTGGAATCGTAGCCTGACCGCATAGAACGTGTTTGCAAAGCGCAGTTTACGTCATACTCTCGCACCTCATGCCCCTTAACCGCTGTAATTAAGCTGGCTCATCGCCTGTGAAATTTAAGCGGAATTCCCACACGGACATAAGCAAAATCATGGTTGCGCCACATCGCTGTTCACCCAGAAAGCACCCGCCGATATCCTCAAAGCTTGCGAGACTAGCTCTAAAGACCCGACACGTGTCTAGGACAGAGCGTGTGTATACCGTCTACTAATCCTGCACGTCCAAAAGCAACAGCAAAAATCGGCGAAGCTCCAATTATGTACTATGCCAGCGACCAACATGAAATAGCCGCATGCAATAGGATATGCTTCCTCGCACACCAGTTTCACTCTGAAAAGCCAAGTCTACCTGTTTACTATGCATATAGCAATGAGCATGACAGATTTTGCGAAACACATCAAAAAAAGCAAGCATGTGCGCCTGATTGCTGTGCTCCTCTCTTAAGAAACACGAAGACTAAAGCTGCAGCAATCAGACCACTCGTGAAAAACTTGCATGATGGCACACAAAGCGCCAATGTAACAGAAGCGATAGCTCAGTGCACAGTATTTGACGCCTGGAACATGCAAAGTACACAGAAGCACATGGCATCTGTCACAACACAGTGTCAAATGCCACACTCATCTTTTTAAGACGGCCATGTGAGCAAAATCTGCTGACAGCACCGAGAGTCTGCGGATAGTCTGCGACTTCCGGTCCATGAAAAACAAACACGATTCTGACAGATCTCAGACTGGTGGGTGGAGCTTCCAAAGTTGTTCAAGAAAATCGAACATGGGACAGAAGTCCCAAGCACTCCAGGACTGTCAGGGACTGATAATCGAAGAGGCTCAATGTGCACATGTTCGGAGCAAATGTTTCTCCTTTACAAAGGCCGTCACCTAGACAACCCCGCAGAATGCATTTTTTTCCCCCTTCCGCGTCCCCTCCTCTGCATTGCCTTTGTCGGTCGGTGCACCTCGCTGAGAAGCACACTGGCTGCATCGCTTTTTTGTCTGCGAGATTTTCCAGCAGCCGCATTACAAACGGTATTTCGTATTACGCAGCTGCGCTATAAGCGGTGTGTATATTACATGGAATTTTATGGGAGGGTAAACAGGAGTCAGAAAAGACTGCATTATAACCAGTCCTGCACTGTAAGTGGTTACGCTATAAGTGGTCTATACTGTATGTTTCATTTATTTACCCCAAAATTAGCACTTCTGGTATTACCGAGAATGTACTCGTGATCACAAAATGAGCTAATAGTTATTTGTAGGTCCAGCTGCTTACAAGACATTGCAGAAGTGAGCGCAAGTAATTTTTTCGCTGCTTTTGACACAAAACTGTAAATTCCCTGCCGCATGCAGTTCAATAATCTTTGGCTCACATGTTCATGGAAGCCTATCAGCAACTATGCTCAAACAGTGTTTCAGGACCCCTTTTGGTAATGCCTCACATTTCGGACAACATACTGCACATACCTTGGGTACCGAGGATCTCCATGTGCAAATGTGCCAGGCCATTGGCAATGGAGTATGCCATCTTGCACATTGTTGCTGTATCCACTGGAATCCTCATCAGGTAGTCAAAGAGTGACCCATTTTCATGGTAGTCTGTGATGAGCCACAACTGCGTCCAGGTTCCATTATCTGGGAGATGCCAAAGTTACACATTTACAAGATAAATGTGCATAGCACACCAGCAATACTTGCCATCTGGTCCCATATTAACTCCATTGCAAAAAATGCTCAAAACTTTGCTATACTTCCCACAACACACTGCAAACATGGTGTGACCACACAACTTCCATGTTGTAACCAGCTGCACTGCACTTGTTACCATAGGTAAGGGCTGCACCCCCACTTTTTGGCCGAAATGGATCAGGGAGGTAGCGGGCCTGCTGCCGGTGGGGACCACCTAATGTGTGCACCGCCCATTTGGAAGGCAAAATTTTTTTCTAAAAAATTCGAAACGTCATGCAGGAAAGCAAAGTTAGTTCTGTTGCAGCTAGATGACGCTAGCTGCCTTTCGACACCGCTCAGGCTGGCACCATCGCACCATTATTTCTTTGTGTGGCACGTCGTTTCGGCTGTGTTTCCAATCAGATCGGTGGCATTTCGCCTCTAGAGAAGGAAGCCCTGTTCAGGTCAGCGCCGGTCAGACGATGGGCCGGCATCTGAGGTCATTTACAGCAGCGTTCCATCCTTTGCGCCTCTCTCACACACTGCTACAGTTGCGGGAACAGTACGAACCTTTAACGGGCCGTCATCGGCCTGATTCGTGTAAGGGCCGCACCCAGCCCAGATTCTAGAAAAAAAAGTGCGTCCCTTACACGAGTATATACGGGATTATAGTTGTGCTCATGAGGTTTCAGACCTTCATTACTGGGTCAAAAGCTCTGCATAAAAACAAGAGAGAGAGAGAGAGAGAGAGAGAGAGAGAGAGAGAGACTCAAATTCTGTGTCAGAATATTATTTTGTTTACCCACAGGTGTTGTGGGTAAATAAAATAATATTCTGACACAAAATTTGAGTGTCTCTCTTGTTTTCAGACATTAGAGTAGAAGAGTCGGAGTGGTTGAGACACAAAAAGGACTGCAAGCAAGTATTGGCCACACAAACACAAATGAAATGATTAAACAAAGTCCTACAAACACATTTAACATCAGGTCAGGAAAGCAGAAAAAGCACATTTTAAAAGTTAACACTGAATGCCTTTTTCATTAAAAATTAAAAGCACTCAACGCTAGAATAGCAGCTACTTGAACATACAGGGGAAACAATACGAAAACAGCAATATATATCCTTAGCCAAAAAGGACCAATCTTTCTTTTATCTATGATATTGAAATCTTATAGAAAATTATCACTTTCTACAATATTACAAATGTGCAAAAGCTTCTTCAAACCCAGCAGGCAAAGCTTATCGAGCTGGAAGATAGAATTTCTTGTTGAAACTTGATAGCTTTTGGTACATATTCCTGACATCGGCAAGGAATCTGAATAAGAATTATGGACAAAAGTGATTAACTCCTTAAGTGCTGTGACAATTCTGAAAAAATGTTTAGAAGTGCAATAAAAAATTTTGGAAGTCATTGTGTATTATTTTCTTGTCAAAAGTACAAGCAACTGAACACATACACATGCGAAAAAATGCTGAAAATTCACGACGAGTTAACTCATCATCGGCACCAGAGGACGCTCGTTCTGATAGCGAGTTATTTCATCATCGGCAGTTAAAGTGTTAACAAGTTGTTCAAGGGCAAAATAGGAATTGCGTGGAGGTCTGTTGCTCGTATCCATAGAATCGGAAAGGCTTCCTCACATCGTCCAATCACTCATTTTAAGGACTATGCAGACAAACAAGCAGTCCTCAGAAATTCAGGCAGGCATCATGCATACGTTTGGAAGACAACTACTGCACAGGCACAGTTCACGAACTAAAACTGCTCTGGCAAAACACAAAAACAGAGAAGCTGTAAAAATGTTTTGCTGGTGTATGACAAACAGAGTTGACAACCAATGTTTCGTTTGGAACAATAATCTCATTTGCAAAAAGAAATGGCGAGGACTGAAAAGCGGTCCCTTCAAAGTTAGCAGTAAAAAACACGTCAGCTCTGCTTGGTCTCTTTCAATGCAAGAAGCAAAGTAAACAAATTAGATAAACTAGAATACTGCATGTTTAGACATCCCGAATGGTAGGCTTTCTACTACGCCCCAAAAGAGGAGGTTCTTGAACTGTAGACAGTCCCTTTGACTACTTTTATTTTTAATTGAAATGTAGAGCATGAAATTTGCTCGAAGTTTTATATTCTTAATAAATAAAAATGGATATGAAAGTGAAAGTGTGAGAGTTGAACCCACTACCTTCATATGATATGCTATATCGACGGAGCTATAGCTGTCCCTCCACACTTTTTCTTGGTATTTGTGCACTTATATTAAATGTTAGAGGGTGGGAGTGTTAGCCCGTGCCATTCGCAAACAGCACAAATCAGACCAGAAGATCACAGTCTGCACATGCACAAGGATTCTAAAGAAAAAGTAAGTTTGTGTACAACATGCCATGTTCAAACTTGACAAGGCACTAATGTGTGCTTTCAGGTTTTGCACAACAATGCAATTCTACTGCTTCTCTAACTATTGCATGCAAAGTACTAATCAGTGTCACAAGAGAGTTTTGACTATCCAGAAAAAAGGGCTTCTCTAGCCAGTTTTGCTCCACAATCAGCAAAATAAATGTTACCTTTGTTGTCGGCGGCTATGAAGCCAAGGATGTTGTCGTGCCTCAGCATCACTGTTTGGTAGATCTCCACCTCACGAAACCATGACCGCTCATCCCGCGAAGAGAATATTTTCACTGCAACCGATTCACCACGCCACCGGCCTCGCCATACTTCACCGTAACGGCCTTTGCCAATGACCTCCACCAGTTGGATCTGACGCGCTATGCTCCTCTGCACCAGCAGTGGCAACCCTGCAAGCAAAGCAAAGCAGTACTGGCAGTTTTGCATTAAACTAATAGTGAATTCCAATGGCAGATTAGGAACGGCTGACAAACTCTGTGCTGGAGCACTCCGCTATGACGGAGCACAACAGAATGAAATCTGCAATTGAAACACAGGCACTCCCGCCCCAGCAATTGGAAGGGGGCGCTAGCGCACATCCGCTTCCGAAAATGCCCCCCGCATTCCTCGCGTTTTTTCATCGTTTTCGAATTGAACTCGCATGCGCATTTTGTTTGGAAGTTTTGTGTTTCTTTTAACCTCTTGCGCTCTAATGGAAGTCACACTGCACTTAAGTCTGCTTCTCTTGTCCGCCACGATTGTGTGTCGGAAATATAGGAGATGCAGCGAGCCTGCGATTAGTTCTGTGGCAACACATAAAGACAGCCTGAAGTGCCTTCGGAACTGCATTTCATCAACGAAAGTAAAGACTGTTAAAATGTGAGCTTCCAAAAAGGAGCCGTTGTTACCTCTTCATTTGAATGCTGGCGAACTACATCATCAACGAAATGCGCAACGTTTGGTCCTTTGGTCGGCGGCCGAAACATGATGTCGAAAGCTTGCCAGAATGCACAAACTAACTTCCCAAGCTTCGCCACTTCAGTCACCGCTGGTCGATTCGGAACTTGAGCTAGAGGAATCATCTCTCCCCGCAAGCAATAAAAGCACAAGCTGACGATGCAAAGCACTACTCATTTCTTCCGAGAGACCCCCATTCGCGTTCACAGGTGCACGGGCCATAGCGGTATGATGACTGTGGGTGGGCTGACATCAAGCAACTTCCGGTCAACTACGTCAATTTTTGTGGAGTAGAAAGCACTGCTCCATGGAGTGGATCTAGCGGCGGAGCTGCTCCCAATCTACCAATGAAGGATAGGGGAGGCACTCTCAATTTCCCAACGGAATAGGCATGCTCCGCAAGGTGCAAGAAAACTACTACCGAAATTGCTCCAAATCTGCCACTGGAATTCACCATAATCGCCACAAAAAATAAATGAATTAGGTACAGCTGTCCAATAATGTCACATGAGCACCATCCCTCAGCACACACGGTGGTAAAAACTACTGAGAGCCAAACTAAGGTCTGCCTTGTGTGCAATGCAAGTCAGGCAGAGCAGCACACGGTATACAAACTGTATGTAGACAACACTAGACTAGAAGTGTAGCTTGCTTAAACATGGCAGTCCCTTGTCAGACTGCAGAGAAAACCTTGTCAGATTGCAGCAGCAATGCAGCTGACACAAACTCCTGGGCAATGTTAGCTATCGGTACTGCTACAAGAGAATGAAGCCCTATTCACAGCATTGTCTATGACTGTGTTGGGCTCCAAGATGGTGGCTGCCCCTGAAGGTCAAGCCAAACAGGTGCCTGAGAACCCCTATTTGCATGGAGGCATCATCATCACCTGCTAGGCTAATGCTTATCTCTTCACACTGCTATCTGCACCACGAAAATATAGGCCTGCCACAATGAATGTTACTAGACAGGGGCAGCTGGAAAGCTTCACGGGCTCACCACAGCAGCAAGGTGGTCCCTGGCTGTCACCCAAAATGTGGCGGTGCAGCGATTAAGATGCGCCCTGTTGACATGACTTTTGCTCCGCATGTCGTCTGCTTCATTGTCTGCTGCTGCAAGCATTCAACCCACGTTAACCGCCCCACCCTTTTCCGAACACCTCCAGTTCTCCGAAATTAACGGTGCGTACTGCAAGAGCAAGGTGTCACCCTGCCCCGAGCACAGCAACTTTCACGCTCAAGGAGGGCACATCTACACTGCTCTAGGGCAGGAGAAATTTGCTACGCACTTCCCAGGCTAATGTTTACAAAGTGCAGACTGATAGCAGTGCTGCTTAGGTACCGTTTGCAAGGATTGACCGACGGGCTAGTTCCTTCATTATCACAGAAAGAATAGCACTTCAAGACAGGACACATGGGAGGAACCACACAGACACTGCACTATCAACTGCGTGTTTATTATCATGCTGAGCCTTTTATAGAGCACTAAGGCAGTGCCAACAAGACCATGAAAAGAAAGCACACCTGAGCCAAAAGAAAAAGAAGGAAGAAAAAAAAAAGACCTTGCGATTCTTGTTACAATGCAGTTTCAAGAAAATTAATTTAGAGTTAGTGTATTCGGTTCCGTTGAAATGTGGAAGAAGATCAGCCAGTCAGGCCACTGTACCAATGATAGGCTTAGAGAGCATAACAACAATGTAAGGAAACTTGCAATCAGTGGAAACCTTGCCTTGCATTGTTGGCAGTGCGGACGTAAGCCTATGTTATCACAGAGTGAAGCATCGCATAGACACCCTGATAAGTGCAGCAGGGAAACCTTAGAGGCTTTTGAGATTGACCGCTTAAATGTTGGTTGCATCAGCATCCCATCCCTTGAGCTCTTCAAGAAATCAATTTTCTTGAACTGCATTGTAATAAGAATGTGCTGGATGCAAGGTCTTCTTTCCTTCTTTTCCTTTTGACCCAGGTGTGCTTTCTTTTCACGGTCTCATTGGTACTGCCTTAGTGCTCTGTATAAAAGCCTCAGCAAGATATTAAACACGCAGTTGTTAGTATAGTGTATGTGTGGTTCCTCCCTTGTGTCCAGTCTTGAAGCGCTGTTCTCCGTGTTAGGTACAGTATTTATGGTGACCTAAAGAATAGGCTCATAAACACATGAAGCGAGAATCTTTTGCAGTTTTTTTTTTTTTTCATTTTAAATTACTGCTCGCATGCCCGCTTCTGCAATGCACAAATAAATAAACAAATAGTGTGTAGCTAGCTACAATTAATAAATTTATTTATTAACGAATTTAAATAGAGTAGTATGCGTTACAAACCACAGAACTAGTTGAGTGCTAATATGACGACACTAACATAAATGTTTCACTTACTGCTGTTTTAAAACGCCCCAGCACACGTTATCATAGTTTTGTCATGTTTATTTGTTCTGCTTGCGCAAACAAGCTTTGTAAAGCTTTGAGAAATGTAAAATGAACAAGCAATACTCAAGAAGACAGAAAAAAAAAGAAGGTATGCACGATTGTATCAAGAAGAAACGCTACGATTTTAGTGGCACAGTGCTCAGCATGAAAAATGCCATTACAGGAAAGTTTTTTTCCCGATGCTGCGACAAGCTTGGCCTGGTACACAGCTACAAAAAAGACCTTTCTCTTTCAAGTGAGCCATGAGCAGCGACATCCACATGCATTTGCTTATCATCTGCGTTTGATAATGAGAGCAGAACTGCACAACAAAGTCGTCTTCAGACTGTTGAGTGTGAATGGTCTGAACGCACTCTGTAACATCGAGCTGCATCTCTTTTTCAATTACCTTTTCGCTAACGAAGAGCAGGTGTCGTTATCTGCAGCAGAAAGAGCTTTCCTGAAGGCATGTGCTAACCATTCCACATCGTGTACTACACGAACAGTTCCACATGACCTGGTCGCAAATCGACGCGTGCGCCACCCTCGAATGGGCGACAGGTTGGGACCACCTTTGTGAGAGTTTTCCAACTGACCTCATCTAGTAAGGCTGGCCACAGTTCACAGCTAGCACACACTGTACCACACCCACAAACATCAAGTAACCAGTAAATAAATACAGTAGAACCTCGATGATGTGTTCCCATTACGTGCGTTTTCCCGGCGCCGACGTTCACAAATGAGAACACAAAAAATAACCTAACAGAGTTGCGCTCATTTGTTACCAGTTCATACGTTCCCGGATCACACGATTTTTCGGCACCAACGTTCAGTAAGTCGCCAAACTGCGATCGTATACGTTTTCCGTCCGCTAAATTCCATGTAAACAAGAAAATGCGCGAGGCGCGCGCGATCGTGTACAGTATATAGCTGCCCGCCACGGCAGCTTCACCGCAATACTCGCCCGCCCATCTCACTTGAAAGTGCTTGCGCACACTCAGTTTTTCATTTCGGTACCAGCCCACTTTCTCCGGGGTCGTCGCACGCGGCATTCACAGCTATCACCACCAATGCTATTGTGATAAGCATCTTCGCCTATCTGTTTGACGGCGCCTGGTGCCGTCGGAAGCGAAGCGTAGTGTGCAATATTATTAGGCGATAACCGAAACGCGATGCCGTTCCCTGCTGCAGACTGCGATCGTATACGTTTCCCGGCCGCTAGACCCGCATGCGAACAAGAAAAGGCGCGAGGCGCGCGCGATCGCCCATCTCACGTGAAAATGACGGTGCGCACTTTATTTCGGTACCGACCGGGTCGTCGAACGCCGCATTCACAGCTATCGCAGCCAAACCTAGTGCCGATAAGTTTCATCTGTTTTACAGCGCGTGGTGCGTAGTGCGTTGTGCCATCAGTAGCGTACTGCACGCTTTTAGGAGGCGATAATCCAAACGCGCCGCCTTTCCCTGCTGCAGGCGGCGCGATGCGAGCATCGTACGTTTCGCTTCGGCAGCATCCGGCGTCGCCCACCAGCTCGATTTCGTTTCGGTTTCCCTTCGCCCTCTTAAAACACCACGCAATAGGAAAACAACAAAACGCGTGCCGCCGAAGCACCCGCAGTTCGACGCGCGTCGGCGTCTCGTGCCGCAACGATCCGCGCGACGCTTCACATTACGTAGATGTCAACAGACGAGTCTGCCAATTTTTTTTTTTTTTTTTTTTTTTAGTTAATTCGAATGGTACGCTTTCCGGTTAGTATGTTTTTTCTCGCGGTTTTTTCAAAACAGTTATGAGCGATCTACTGCGAATCTCGTGGTAAATGTCTCTTTCAGATTCACAAATATTTGAAAACTTGCGGGGATCGAGGTGCCTTCCCATGCCTCATCCCCTAGCTCACGAGTTGTGATGGCCATTTGTCAAGCTCGATCTCCGGCAACCGACACCCTAGTGGCAAAATGGTGGACATGGCTAGCATGCCAGAGCTTCTTTCCCATGCAAACTGTGCTTCTCCCTCCCGGCGTCGTCTAACTGCGTGAGCACACGTCACCGATACGTGCCCCTATTGGCTACCTATCGGCCTTTGGATGCCGTGGAGAGATGGCGTGGTATAACTTAAATATTGTGGTGTTTTAGGACATAAGCTGCAACGGTAGAGAATGTCGTCGCGGAGCACGAACATGCGCAGCATAGGCTCCGAATGTCTAGAATTGAGACGATCGATGAGAGCAAGTAAGCAGTCAGCACGCCATTGTTCAGTGTGGATGTTGTGCAGATCAGAAACGGCCAGGACGCAAGAGTCGGTGTAATGCGCATCATATTCAGGGCGGTCGACAGGATGACGGGAGAGGCAGTTGGCGTCCTTGTGCAAATGGCCCGACTTGTATAAAAAAGCAAATGAATATTCTTGGAGCAGTAGCACCCATACACCCAATCGCCCAGTGGGGTCTTTAAGCGAGGAGGCCCAGCACAAGGCATGGTGATCAGTAACCCCGGAAAATGTGCAGCCATACAAATAGGGGTGGAATTTAGCAACTGTCCAAACTACCTAATGCCAGGCACTCCCATTCGGTAATTGAAAAATTCCTCTCAGCAGGTGACAGGAGATGGCTGGCGTATGCAGTTACGCGCTCTGTGTTACGCTGCCATTGATCAAGTACAGCACCAATTCAATGGCCACTGGCATCTGTGTGAAGTTCAGTAGCGGCAGATGGATCATAATGAGCCAGCAATGGGGGAGCTGCGAGCAAGCGTACGAGGGTGGAGAAGACTTTGGTTTGAGCAAGGCCACATGTGAAAGCAACGTCCTTCTTAAGTAAATCGGTGAGTGGGCGAGCGGTTTTAGTGAAATCCTTGATAAAATGACGGTAATACAAGCAGAGCCCAACAAAGCTTCTTACTTCTGTGGCAGAAGATGGAACAGGAAAGTTCTGGACAGCATGAATCTTGTCAGCGTCGGGTTGAGTGCCAGCGGCACTGACGAGATGGCTAAGAACAGTAATTTGACGTCGTCCAAAATGGCACTTGGATAAGTTCAATTGCAAGCCAGTGCATCGGAAAACAGAAAGAATAGCCGATAGAAGCGTTAGATGACTCGTGAAAGTTAGTGAAAACATTATGACATCGTCTAGATAACACAGACATGTGGACCATTTACATGTACAGCCGCGAAGTAAGGAGTCCACCATTGTTTCGAAGGTTGCCGGGGCATTACAAAGGCCAAACGGCATAACCTTGAATTGGTAGAGGACGTCAGGTGTTACGAAGGCAGTTTTAACATGGTCCATGTCATCTACTGAGATTTGCCAATAGCCCGACGTGAGGTCTATCGATGAAAAGTACTTGGCCCCGTGCAAGCAGTCCAAGGTGTCATCAATACACGGCAAGGGGTAGACATCCTTCTGTGAGATTTTGTTAAGGTGACTGTAATCTACACAAAAGCACCAACTGCTGTCCTTCTTGACAAGGGCAACAAGGAACGCCTACGGACTGCATGATGGCTCGATAACACCTCTAGTCAACATCTTATCAACTTCTAGTTGTATCACTTGTCGTTCAGCGTGTAAAACATGGTATGGCCAGCGGCATATCGGATTGGCGTCTCCGGTGTAAATACAATGGGTAACCACCATAGGTCGGCAGTGTGGGAGAATACTCACTCACCATAATTTTCCAGGCCCCGCAGTCACTCACATTCACGCTCACCTCCACTCAGACTCACTGGAACTCACTCATACTGGCACTCACCTCCACTCACAATCACTGGCACTCACTCGCACTCACCTCCGCTCACACTCACTGGCACTCACGCCTTTTTATACGAGTGCAGGTGAATGTGAGTGAGTGTGCTGCCCTCTGCTGCTCACAATTCGTGTATATTCAGACAGAAGCTTCCAATTTAGCACCTATTGCATCTGAAGTGGGCGAAGGCAGTGTTTTGGGCCCAGTTTTATTTTTAATAAACATAAGCGACTTGTCTTCCCGATTACATGGTAACATACATCTATTCCCTGACGGTTGTTTTTCGTACTGCGAAATTAATTGCAATGATGATCACCATATACAAAATTCTACTTTTTCTTGGTGTCAGGAGCGGCAGATGACTCTAAATGCCCAAAGCTAAGTAATGCTAACAGTAAGTAGAAAGAAATAGATATCTGATTTTACTTACATCATTAATGACACACTTCTCACTTGTGTATTTCAGGGCAAATATTTAGGTGTCCCTTTAACACACGCTCTCCAATGGGAAACTCATGTTAACCACACAACCTAGTGGAAATCAATGTATATGCAGAGCGCCAAAGCGACACATATTTCTGAGAAGATGCCTTCGTCTTGCGCCTGCAGATACAAATGTGCTGGCCTACAAAATGCTTGTTCGACCAGTGCTGGAGTACGCCTGTATTGTTTGATCTACCTACACAAAAGAACTCATAAGAGGGGGTGCAGAGGAAGGCAATAAGGTTAATTTATAATAAATACAAGTCAACGGATTCATTGAATGAATTATTAAAAGAGCCAGTTTATTAAAATACACTGCAAAGTAGGGCAAAATTAGCACGACTAAAGCTTTTGTTTCAGTTTATTCATGGGGACAAAACCATTAACGCATCCGTACCAAGTTCTTGGAATCGTCCTAGGTCAACACGCCACAAGCAATCTAGAACACCTAATGAATACACCTTTACCTCACATTGCTTTAAATATTCATATTTCCTTAAAACAATTAGGGAACGGAATGAACTTAGTCCTTCCATTACTAACGTTTTATATTTAAATAACTTCACGACTTCGAGCGGCCGCCAACTTCAACAGCGTTCAATCGGAGCTTGCCCCTCGTTGATCATGGAGGAGAGAATGGCACGTAGACGACGTGAAACGAACCGTTTTAATACACTGCTACGGGGGAGCGAACACTGAGCAAATGAGCACCGTAGTGTACGCCAGCAACTACAAAAGTTAGAAGCAAAGTTCTTATCTACAGAGCAACGCGCTCTTTCTTTATATTCCTTACAGGGTTCTGTCTTCACAGCACTGAAGTCTGGAACAAAAAATTCCGATGCGTCTTTATGCTTTGAAGGACGCATTGGCTTTATTTGTGTACTCGCACGGGGTGTGCCGTCTATTCGGTGTGTATTTGGACGAGAAAAAAAAAGCTATTGCGCGACGCAGCGTGCATGCATAAAGAATGCGCCGCGGGCACAGGCAAAAGGAACAACAAAAAAAAACTGCACATGCGACATGGCCCCTGGGGTGGGGGGGGGGGTGGGGGGGGTAGCGAGCCAGACAAATCGCTATAATAATTTTAAAAAAGCTGCTTTGGAGAGGAGGTGCCGCGCGGCTGCTATTCCTGTTGCCATGACAACGTAAACTACCATGTGCGTCACCACTATCCTAAAGTATCACCCGCCTGAAAGGGCCATAACTGAAGGGTGCCTTGGCGCTAGCGTCGAAAAGAGCGGCTGCATCATGGAAGAAGGAAAGGGCTGCATTAACTCGACCAATGGGAGCCATGCGCAGATTCACACGGCAGTCTCGAACGCAAGCACGGTTAGAGTGACCTAGAATCCTCCATGCCTGGAATACTGAGAGAGTGTCCTAAGCGCTGGCTCCCGCGTGGTGCTTTTGCGGGGAACTGCCGTGCCGCACCGCTATTGTGCCGGACCCTTGGGCTTTCTGCACTCGGGAAGCGAGTGGAAAGCCAGGGGCATCTGCTACTCACTGTAGTTTTCTTCCATTCAGTTTCGACGCAAGACACTTGGAGGCTATTTAACTTCAATGGTGCGGTACGCCATGGAACTTACCCGTCTTTAACCGTTGTCTTAGTGCTGGGGCAGCAAGATAATGGAAAAGTCATGTGTCTAACCCTATCAGCACGGCCTAGTTCTGGTGCTAGAGTTCGGAAACAGTAATACGGGAGCTGTACGGGCATAGAAACACACAAAATTAAGGCGCTCGCACAAGGAGAGAACGAAAAGAAAGTTATCAGTATGGGTAATTGGGCAAAAGGGTGATGCATGCAATAATTAAGAGTAACAAAAAAGACTAAATTGCTCACGCAGTCAACTGCAGTACACGGGTGCAATTACAGCTTTGCTCACCACTACGAGCTTTCCAGTCATGGTTGCCAGTGGTTTACAGCCATATCCAAATGTATTCGTTCGATAATATGTTAGCCTCGACTAGTATTTCATTATCCAAACAGCACTGAAAGACAGCTTAAGGGATACGAGATCAAGAGTAGAGACGGCCATAGCGCCGTAATGATGTTACCTCATTTCGCTTCAGAGATAGCTTGCAGCAATGAACTTCAAAGCGCTTAGACGAAGCTTGAATTAAATGCAGACATTAGAAATAAAAGTAATGCCGGGTAAACTTTATTCCACAAGGTTTTACACAAAAAGTGCCCCCTAGAAAGAGACTACAGATATCCAGATAAAAAAAAAATTTAGAGCATAGATACAAAAATTTTTTCTGTATAAATTAAATAACTGCCGAATCAAAAATATGGCAAGCAATGTACAAACGTAAAAGTGTTATCTCAAATACTTTTTGAAAATTGTTCAGAATACAAACCTGCTCTATATAAATAATAAATATAATCAACAAATATAGAGATCTCCTATGTTCCATGCCTGACAAAAATATAACATGAGACAACAAATATTCATTATAAACAGGTATAGAGTGCAGGTTTCGGAGTATGCAGGGGTCAGTCATGCATCTGCTTTGTGTCTTTCTACAGGGATCACTGTACATAAATAAAAAATATTCATCAGAGGTGCTGGGATTGCTACACCATAAAAAGTACAATAGATGAGAATGTTTAAAACAGATTCAAATAATCCGGTCTTACGTACAGCAGCTTAACTTCAGATATGTTGAAGATTCACGGTGGTTAATATTTGCGCGTTTCAAAGAGCTTGCAAAAAAATGGAGACCAGTAGTTGCATAGAAAGCAATAATTTCAGCGGCAAGTGAGTGCCGCGAATGGGGCACCCAACCGCAACTTCCCGCTTTTTCCTGATGAGTTCAATAATGTCCATGCATTATGCTTTCGTGATAAAGCTCCAGAGTACTGAAACACCTTGTGAAAAGGTTCTCAAAATCTCTGACAATTCTAAAGAGATGGCCAGGCGGATACAGCAAATCTCTCTTTTCTCGCAGCTAGACATGCGTAATCAGCTGCGCTCAACTGGCTAACATATCCTTTCTTGGTTAGTAGAATATTGCAACAGCGTTCACACTTTGTTTTCAGAACACACTTCCTAGTCACATAGCTGCAAATGTAAAAAATGAGCCTTTCATCACTTTTTTGAGACACACGTTCAGCGTGACCCGGTTCTGCACCGGAACACACAAACCAGTCTGGAACACCGGACTGGTTGCTTTCTTCTATCAGCCTTTCGATCAAGCCACATTTTCTGGCTTTAAACCACCTGCATCATCTTGAAATCATCATTGGCTCTGAATTGATGCAATGATGCAATGCGTAGCAATGCAGAGGGAAGGCGCGTAACTGCGGAATGAGCGAAGAGAAGAAAGTAAAGAAACATTGGAAGCGGTGATGCAATGTGGTGACGACATTACGCTGTATTATAGCTCAATATGAGAAGCGAGAAAGGCTAGGAGACTGGAAGTGATGATGTAATGCAGAGACGACATTACTAAGATTATGCCATGTGACTAAAAAGGTGCAAGGGTTTTACCTTACGTATGATAGGTCAATGAGAAGAGAGAAAGGAGCGAGGTCTGGAGGTGATATGACGCGGAGACATCCGGTTGACCCGCCAGAAGCATTGAGTCTTACAGCTGCATCATCTGCATTTCTTCGGCCCCTCCTCCTTTTAGGAAATTTTCCATTTATACACAAAACAATTTTTTTTTCTAGATTGACATGGATATATAACTATTACTGGCCCAGCTGTTTACGCATTTATTATGCGACAGTTTAACTATTACAACAGCCTTGTTATATAATCCGTGAGTCTTCTCATAAATCATCAACATGTAACATGTCTCATGTTATCATATGAAAATGACCCGCCAGTTGCATAAGAGTAATTTATTGCCCAACATAGGATTGTTGCGTAAACCAGCAAGCATTCATTGCGCAGGACAATGTTATGTGTGTTTGCATTAAATTACCACCCTTGATGCACTGCAAATATTTCTATTAAATTTAAATGCCACTACTACTATTGCCTTCAATGGCAGTAAAACTTGAAAAGTTCACGTCCTTATAAGTTGTCTTTTTTCATAATGTAATTACAACTGCATATTAATTGATCAGCAAGTATACTTGCTATGTACGAACCAGCGACCAAACAGAATAAATTGCTAAATTTACTTTCAGGTTAAGGATAAAACAGCAAGGCGCGGGAGGCGGTCTTGTAAAGCAAATCCATCGCACGAATTAAAAGAAAGTAAATGAAAGGCGCAAAGCGTTAGCATGAGCAAGCCGTTTATATCTGCTTTGTTCTCCTGGTTATGTGCGTCATCTCGTGCTTATTCTTTTTTGCAGCATGTTTATGTTCATCATGCCAAACAAAAATTAACTAAATACCTCTGCTCACAATGAAGTGCACGCTCAATGTGCGCCAGAAACAGCCCCGTAAGTGCGGACCATTGTGTTGACAAACTTGCAAGCATAGAAGGAAATATACAAAATCCCCGTATTCACAGCACACAAACGCGTTCTCTGTGTGGCGAGTCACTGCAGTATTATCTTGCAGTTACGTAGTATATTATAGGAGCTTAATTATCGAAATGTTGGCTAATAGCGACCAAATATCAAGTGCATAGCAGACGCCCACCACTTTGGAGCAGCTTCCACAACGGAGAAAGCCCGCGAGTGCGCCAGTTCTCCGGAAAAGTTTCACCGTCCCAGTATTCTAGGTCACGCTAGCACGGTTTGGTCTAATCAGGAACGCAGACGCAAGATCGGACCATAAATGGGCATAACCGTCTTATGCGCGCACCTGCAAGCATCCGGTGCCAACTTGTTGCGTCGGCAGACGTGGAGAAGGGGGCGAGCGTCCAAAGGAAGAGTAGGCGCCACTGGTACACACACAAACGCACACGCATGGCTCGCATGACTTCCAATGGCTGTGTCTCAGCGACTCGTCGGCGCCTCCCTAAAGCCGAAGAGCCTTATACTTCCGGACCCTTTGCACCATCTGCGAAGGTCTTCCCATGCCTGATTTTGAATGTCTCTGTGCTTTGCGCTCGCACTAACAGTTGCCGCACAAGCGAAGCGTAACATTAGCTATGGTGGAAATTAATGTCCATGCTGAACAGTTTCTGTAAACCATTTTTTTAAAAACCTGTATAGGGATTTTGGTTGAATAATCTGATTGCATCATCGCGTATGCTGTCATTGTATCTTTCGTGATTTCTATTTCTTTACTCATACCAAGCATACTGCTACTTATAATTTCATATATTAATTCTACTAGTGTTTTCAACTGTATAATTTACTTGATTGTGCTTTTTTTGTATTTATATATATGCCCTTCCTGCAACGATCTCTTGTGAGACCGGCAGTATTCCTAAAAAATAAATAAACGCTATGCGACTTCAGTTCACCTGCTTGAGCGCATTCAATCCGCACTCTTTTCGCTGCAGGAACGGAAATATTTCCCCACCGTTGGCCTGCCTAACAACGAGGATTCAGTGGAAGAGCCATTCGCACAATAAATGCCGAGAACAAGGAAAAAACTGTATAAACTACAGCAATGTGGTACGTGCAAGTTTCGCAAGGCTGGAGAAAGTGTCCTGGCTTCAAATCACTTCCGAATAGCAGCAGACAGCCAACACAACGCGACAAACGAAAAAAAAAAACGAATAAACACAAATATTCTGCCGAAATGCACTAAAATCACTTGCTTCAGGCAGGTTAACAGCGCTGTCTCATTGTTTCTCAAGTATTACACAATATAAAATATGATAAAACACATGCGCAAACAGCAAAACTTATTATTTAATGTCTCAACTCGCGTAACTCTATGGAAACGGCTCTACGCCTCCCGATCAAGCGCCGAAACTGGGAGGGCGAGTGTCAAGTGACGAGAGGAAGCCCGCAAGGCATTTGGGATGAGGAGATATGTCTCTACGCTTAGTTTTTTCAGTCCTGAAAAAACTAGTTAATTGGAACATTTTGCACATTTTATTTCACTTTTCTCCCAAAGCAGAAACATGGTGAACAGCCCAGAATACTTGTAATCCTAGAATTCACACCAGTAGGCACGTCGAACTGAGCATAATAGAATCCATTGGATTTTGTCATTGTGCTATCGTTTGAGACTATTCTTGCGGTTCTGCCAAGCACCATTATATTTGAAAAGTAGCACTGCTGAGCTCGAGGACACGGGTTCGATCCCCGGCCGTGGCAACGACATCTCTATGGGGGCAGAACGCCAGGTGTTCCAAGTTAATCCGGAGTACGCCACTGCGGCATGCCTCTTAATCATATCGTAGTTTTCGACAGTAAAACCCTGGAATTTATTATCTGAGAAGTTCGCTGAATCATGCGTAATGCATACACCATATATGCAAAATTTCAATATAACCCCCTCCCCAGCTAGCCCCCTCTTTTGCTATGCCTACGATCACCGGAAAAGTACTTGGTCGAGTTCCAGTGGCGTGCTCCTCTGCCTGAGTGGTGAAGATGGCTATTTATTTTTGTTTCTCGCGGGGCCACAGAAAATCCGGTGTCGGCATTGTCGACATCTGTTGGCCATCAGCGAAGTTTTTAATAAAGGCAATATATAAATAGATGATAACCTGAAAATAAAATTGCGGGCCGGGGATTCCACCCCAGGAACTATAGGTTGCGAGACCAGCACATTAACCCATTCAGCCACTATCCTTTTTTTTCTTTATTGCCAAATTCAGCCACTGTCGGTCGATGGTGCGCACGCTCTTAAACGGGGTTTTATATGAAGAAGTTCGGACGCGGCACATGTACGTGCCTTCTATGCTGCGTCCACTTCCTCTTCGATAGGGTGCCGCCAACAATAGCCTCCCATGATTTCCGATGCAAACGTAGCATGTTTAGGCTCTCGCGTTCCACTTTCCAAGAGAACTTTAAACGTCTTCAATTGTAGTGCTAGCTGTGATATACTCACCCACGTTAATACTCCCGTCTTCTCATGCTCACTCACTCACCTTCGTGCTCACGTCTACTAACAAGGAGCACTTACATTCATACCGCCATTCACACTCACCCGCACTCAATAACTCAGCTTCACGCTCACCTCCCCTCACCCACATTCACACTCACCTGCACTCACACTCACTGGCACTCACCTCCGCTCACACTCACTGGCACTCGCCCTCACCTCCACTCCCACTCACTGGCACTCACTCGCACTCACCTCCGCTCACACTCACTGGCACTCGCCCTCACCTCCACTCACACTCACCTGCGCTCACATTCACTGGCACTCACTCGCACTTACCTCCGCCCATACTCACTGGCACTCACTCACACTCGCACTCACCTCCACTCATCCTCTAGCACTCACTCACACTCGCACTCACCTCCGCTCACACTCTTGCACTCGCACTCACCTCCGCCCACACTGACTGGCACTCACTCACACTCGCACTCACTTCTGCTCACACTCATTGGCACTCAGTCGCACTCGCCTCCGGTCACACTCACTGGCACTCGCACTCGCCTCCACGCACACTCACTGGCACTCACACTCGCATTCACCTCCGCTCACACTCTGGCACTCACTCGCACTCCCACTCACCTCTGCTCACACTCACTGGCACTCGCCCTCACCTCCACTCACACTCACCTGCGCTCACATTCACTGGCACTCACTCGCACTTACCTCCGCCCATACTCACTGGCACTCACTCACACTCGCACTCACCTCCGCTCACACTCTTGCACTCGCACTCACCTCCGCCCACACTGACTGGCACTCACTCACACTCGCACTTACTTCTGCTCACACTCACTGGCACTCAGTCGCACTCGCCTCCGGTCACACTCACTGGCACTCGCACTCGCCTCCACGCACACTCACTGGCACTCACACTCGCATTCACCTCCACTCACACTCTGGCACTCACCTCTGCTCACACTCACTGGCACTCACTCGCACTCACCTCCGCTCACACTCACTGGCACTCACTCGCACTCACCTCCGCCCACATTCACTCACACTCGCACTCACCTCCGCTCACACTCTGGCACTCACTCGCACTCCCAATCACCTCTGCTCACACTCACCTCTGCTCACACTCACTCGCACTCACCTCCGCCCACATTCACTCACACTCGCACTCACCTCCGCTCACGCTCTGGCACTCACTTGCACTCCCAATCACCTCTGCTCACACTCACTCACACTCCCAATCACATCTGCTCACACTCACTCCCACTCACCTCTGCTCACACTCACTGGCACTCACACTCACCTCCGCCCACACTCACTCACACTCGCACTCATCTCTGCTCACACTCACTGGCACTCACTCACACTCGCACTCACCTCTGCTCACACTCACTGGCACTCACACTCCCCTCTGCTCACACTCACTGGCACTCACACTCACCTCCGCTCATATTCTGGCACTCACTCGCACTCCCACTCACCTCCGCTCACACTCACTGGCACTCACTCGCACTTACGCATTTGAAATGAGTGCGAGTGACTGTGAGTGAGTGCACTCATGAGTGAGTGCGCCGACCTATGGTAATCACCAATGTCTGGGCTAAAGGGCAGCCGTCAAGGTAAAAAATGTTGCGGTAAGGTTCTGCAGAGGTCCGTAGCTTGTGCTGGAAGGTGAGGTGCAATCAACTTGTTAAGTTCGTCTGTGAGAGTTGGTGAATCAAAGTTTCCTGTGGATGGTGATGGAATTTCGGCATCAAGAGCCGATATCTCGCAATTGTTCACAGGCAAGATGTCACCCAAAGACATGCCCCTGGGAAGAATCTGAGTCGAACAGTTAAAATTAAGGAGAGGGTGCGAAGTCTGATTGCCGGTAACAGTGAGCACAGTAGGGGGAACGGTCAAATTTCTTTCAAGCAGTATGTCAGTGGCGGGACATAGTACACAGACGCCGCCAGGAACAGATGGGAACGACAGTTGAGTGACGTACTATCAGCGTCAAATGAAACTTGAACAGCAGAGTGCGTGGCCCAAGCTTAAGTGAAGATATAGTGCGCGCCGTCCAGTCATCACACCATTGGCATCGCCCGCACAAGGTAGCGCGGGCAATGCGAATCTACCTTGCGATGACGGTGCAAACTGCACCGCGAGCACCGCTGTTCGCGCCGACAGCACTTGTGGTTTCGGCAATCTGTGCAACAAGACTCGCCGTAAACTGCAATATTTTAGCTTCATTCTTATTTTTTATTTTCTCCCTTTCAAATGTAAGGACCAGAACAGAAACCAAATTATATCACTAGACGGGGATCACGCAGTGCGGCCAAACCGGATGCACACACCTGTCAATGATGTGACGACTGGACGGCGCGCACTATATCTTCACTTATGCTTGGGCCACGCACTCAGCTGTTCAAGTTTCATTTGACGCTGATAGTACGTAGTGGCTTAAGGGGACAGGCGGATGCTTTCAGGAGAGCATAACCGTGGTTGTGTGACTGGTTGACTATAGCAACCATGGAGCTATTCAAGCTGAATGATGCTAGACGCACAATCAAAGAGGGCTGAATGGGACGATAAAAACTCTAAGCCAAGTATAATGTTGGAAGGGCATTGTTCCAAAACGGTGCACGGTGCACATACCAAGCACGGTAGGTGCTCCACCATCGACGACACAGGGGGTGCGTGATCTAGCGGGTGTGACAACTTTATTCAGGTGTCAGTGCAATGGAACAATCGTCACGAATACGTGTGCACCAGTGTCAATGAGTGCTGGGACATTGACACCATCAACTAAAATGTCCACCAAGTTCTGTTAGGTCAGCAAAGTGATCAGAGGGTTTTGCAGTCAAGTCGTCAATGCAGCATCAGCTCTGGGAGGTGCATCGCTTAGTTTTCCGAAGACTGTTGTCGGGGCAGCAATAAAGTTATCTGCCCAATTCATAGGTACTTGACGAAATGTTCTCCCATTTATTTGGGCATGGCTTATTGTATGCAACTGCTGACACTAGTCACTGCTTCCAATGGTAGTGCAGGACTTCAAGGTAAGAATTTTATCTGAATAAAAAGCATAAAAGACTAGACAGGTAACAACTGTCCCCCAGTAAAAAGCACACTCTATGGAAGAGAAAGGGGGAATGCAAAAGTGTTGATGACTTGAGCAGCCAAAGCTTACTAAAGAGACAAGGACATGCAGTTATTCTAGAAGAAATTCTCACTGTCTTTGCACTAGGCAGAGAGGCAGTCTAGTGGCAGGGCACAACAGCAGTAGGAGAGAATGAGCACAGCCATTAGATCCGTAGTCCACATGGCTCAAAGGATCCGCAATGACAGAGTCGCAGGCGACAATTGACAAGGGCAACTTTTGTTTCACTCCTTACATGATGTGCTACAATAATGACCAACATGCCTACTGGACTACACAGCCTCTGGTAGGTAGTTCTCTTCTCGAAACATGGCCTCTAAGCATGCCTCTAAAGGTGCAGCTGCTCAGCCTTTCTTTACACTTTGAGGGCTTCATTTTTCGGAAAAGTGTCCCCACAGGATCCCGTTTACTCATTCCAAATTTAAATATTTTAGGGCGACTTATTTTGAGTAAAAAACAAGCAAATCAATTTTTAAGCAAAAATAAAATAATGAAATTCTTTTTTTTATGTGTGCAGCACTATACATGTTTTATTGTTTAATACATGGACAAACGAGCATAATTTTTTACAAATATGGTAATAATCACACAACTTAAGTTTTAGATAGGTTTGACACATTCCACTTCTAGGGTGTCGCACCAAAGGTGCCATCCCAGCAAGGACGGCAGGAACTACGTCTGAACCAATGACGGAAGGCCAGCTTGCCATATGGGCAAGCAAGCCCAGTGGGCCGCACCATACAGAAAAACAAAGAAAGCGAGAAATTCAATCAGTGTTCGTGCGCACCCTTTGCAAAAGGAGACACGCATGTAATTCCGCACGTACATAAGCTGTCCCACAATATAAAAAAGGTTGCAGCCAGATACAATGAGCATATTGTGTTTTCCGCCCCATGCAAATTGGCCAAAATTTGCCCTTTGATGGCGAATAAGCTGCCGGCTACATGCTCCAAGAAGCACAGCTCATGCTACATTGATTGTGTTAGCAATGTCATTTACAATATTGCCCTAAGGTGTGGAGAGGTGTATATTGGACAAACAGGATGATGCTTCAACGATCGAGCAAGAGAGCGCCAGTCGACGGTCAACAGCAACACCAGTAGCCACTTGGCAGACCACTGCAAGCACTGTGGTTGTGTGTCACTCCTCAACAAAATGACCTTTCTAAGGAAAGCAAGAAACCGTACTGAAAGGGAGATAATCGAGGCTTTCTTCATAAAAAGACCAGGAAATAAGTGCGTTAGCATGCCGTTGATGGCATTAAGTGACAAACAAACGTATTTCATACATGATAGTCTGTAATCGCGGCGAAAATTAGAACGTGCAGCTGTCGCATTTGGTTGCATGCTCGGATTACGCCTGTGAGTTAGTGAATTATGAGTTTGTGAAGTCACGAAGCCATTTTAAAGCCAGAAGGATGAAGTTAAGGCAAATCTCCTGGGAAATATCATCTTGGTCATCATCATCATCATCAGCCTATTTTATGTCCACTGAAGGACGAAGGCCTCTCCTGCGATCTCCAATTACCCCTGTCCTGCGCCAACCGATTCCAACTAGCACCCACAAATTTCCCAATTTCATCCCACCACCTAGTCTTCTGCAGTTTTCTACTACGCTTCCCTTCTCTTGGTACCCATTCTGTAACTCTAATGGTCCAACGGTTATCTAACCTGTGCAATACATGACCTGCCCAGCGCTGTTTTTTTCTCTTAATGTCAATTAGAATATAAGATATACGCGTTTACTCTCTGATCCAAACCATTCTATTTCGGTCTCTTAATGTTATGCCTAGCATTCTTCATTCTATCGCTCTTTACACGGTCCTTGGTCTCAAGCTTCTTTGACAGTCTCCAAGTATCTGCCCCATATGTTAGCACCGGTAAAATGCACTGATTGTACACCTTCATTTTCAGTGGTAATGGTAAGCTTCCAGTCAGGAGCTGACAATGTCTCCCGTATGCGATCCAACCCATTTTTATTCTTCTATGAATTTCCTTCTCATGATCAGGGTTCCCTGCGATTAATTAACCTAGGTAAACGTACCCCTTCACAGAATCTAGAGGCTGACTGCCTATTCTGAACTCTTGTTCCTTTGCCCAGCTATTGATCATTGTCCATCTTCTGCATATTAATCTTCAACCCCACTCTTACACTTTCTCTGTTAAGGTCCTCAATCATTTGCTGTAACTCGTATGCAATGTTGCTGAATAGAACAATGTCATCGGCAAACCGAAGGTTGCTGAGATATTTGCCGTCGATTCTTACTCCTAAACGTTCCCAGTTTAATAGCTTGAATACTTCTTCCAAGCACGCAGTGAATAGCATTGGAGAGATTGTGTCTCCCTGTCTGACCCCTTTCTTTATAGCTATCCTCCTGCTTTTCTTGTGTAGAATTAACGTAGCTGTAGAACCCCTGTAGATATCTTCCAAGGTATTTACATAAGCGTTCTGTACTCCTTGATTACGTAATGCCTCTATGACTGCTGGTATCTCTGCTGAATCAAATGCCTTTTCGTAATCTATGACAGCCATATAGAGAGGCTTATTGTACTCTGCGGATTTCTCGATGACCTGCTTGATGACATGGATGTGATCCATTGTAGAGCATCCCTTCCTGAAGCCAGCCTGTTCCCTTGGTTGACTAAAGTCCAGTGTTGCCCTTATTCTATTGGAGATTATTTTGACAAATATTTTATATAATACTGGGAGTAAGCTAATGGGCCTATAGTTTTTCAATTCTTTATCGTCTCCCTTTTTGTGGATTAGTATAATGTTTGCATTCTCCCAGTTTTCTGGGGCCCTCGCAGTCGATAGACAATTCGTATAAAGAGCCGCCAGTTTTTCAAGCATTATGCCTCCTCCATCTTTGTTTAAATCGTCTGTTATTCCATCTTCTCCTGCTGCTCTTCCTCGTTTAGTGTCTTACAAAGCCCTTCTGACCTCATCGCTAGCTATAGGAGGAGTTCCTATATACAGTTCATTACTGTTTCTAACTGAGGTATGCTGACTCCTCTGGGTATTGTACAGGTCAGTATAGAATTCTTCCGCTGCTTTTACTATATCTTCGGGATGGCTGATGATATTATCCTGCTTATCTTTCAGTACATGCATCTCGGTTTGTCCTATGCCAAGTTTCTTTCTCACCGATTTGAGGCTGCGTCCATTTTTGACGGCTTCTCCACTTTTTCTCACGTTATAGTTTTGAATATCCCTTATTTTCGCGTTGATCAGTTGTGACAGTTCCGTGAATTCTATCCTATCTCTTGAGTTGGAATTTTCATTTTTTGTTGTTTCTTCATTGGGTCCCAGTTTTCTTGGGAGAGCTTGCCTACTGGTTGCCTTGGTGCCTTGTCTCCCACTTTAATTGCTGCCTCTGAAGCCAACCTCGTTACGGTTTTATTCATTAGTTCTATGTCATCATCATCTTTCTGTTCTAAGGCTGCATATTTGTTTGCAAGTACCAGCCTGAATTCATCTGCTTTTACCCTTACTGCCTTTAGGTTGACCTGTTTCTTCTTGACCAATTTAGCTCTTTCTCTCTTCAAATTGAGGTGAATCTTGAGCCTCACTAACCTGTGATCACTGCATTTTACCCTAACCATCACTTCTAGATCCTGCAATATGTTGCAATCAGCGGAAAGTATGAAGGCAATCTCATTTCTTGTTTCACCATTAGGGCTTTTCCAGGTGCACTTTCTCTTGCTAGGTTTCCTGAAGAAGGTGTTCATTATTTAAAGCTTATTCCTTTCGGCAAATTCTACTAGCATCTCTCCTCTAGCGTACCCGAATCAACGCCGTAGTTGCCAATTGCTTGTTCACCAGCCTGCTTTTCCCCCACTTTTGCATTGAAGTCGCGCATTTCTACTGTATATTGAGTTTGCACTTTTCTTATCGCTAATTCAGCATCTTCATAAAACTGATCTACTTCCTCATCGTCGTGACTGGATGTTGGAGTGTAGGCTTGTACTAGCTTTAATCTATACCTTTTATTAACTTACGACTACATTTACGACTACGATTACGACTACAGCTACCCTCTTATTCATGCTGTACAATTCGTCAATGTTACCCACTATGTCCTTATGGATTATGAATCCTACCCCATATTGCTTCTTATCGAGAAGACCTCTATAGCAGAGTACATGTCCATTATTCAGCAATGTATAAGCCTCACCAGTTCTTCTAATCTCACTAAGGCCGATGATATCCCAAACAATGTCTGATAATTCCTCAAAGAGTCCTGCTAAGCTGGCCTTACTCGAGAGGATTCGAGTGTTGAACGTTGCAAGGGTCAGTTTCCATTGGCGGCCTGTCCGGATGCAGAGATTCTTAGCACCCTCTACTGCGTTTGAGGTCTGACCGCCGCCTTGGTCAGGTGCTCCGCAACTGCTGGGGACTGAGGGCCATTGGGTAATTGAGTTAGCCATTCGGGAGGGGGTTGCCGAATACTGCACCAGGGAGGCCAATTCCTGATCTGGTGAGGGAGGGTCTTCTTGAAGCTTTGTGGGCCTTCCTAATTTGGTTGTAGCTGGATTAGTATAGCCACACTCGCTCTCGGCATCTTTTGCCGGCAACAGGCATCACTCCAAGCCTGCAGAAGTTGTTCACTGGAGGAGGTAAATTTCAACGTCACCGTCACAAAAGGTAAATAAATATTGAAACTGTTTTCTTCCACTTTCAATTCCATAGTGTTATCATTTTTTTTAATTCAATTAGTGGGTACAAGTGATTTCCCTAATGTTGTCCTTGGTGTCCTTGCTTGTTGGCTTCTTATGATATGAATAATAATATCGGGCCCCATGGTTAACCCCCTTTCTTCTCGTTCATTACATAACGTGCGTCTCAAATCCGGCAACGTTGATGCCTTCAGGTAGCACGTGTGGGTTTATTGACCAGTTGCCTTCACCGAAAAGATCACGTACTCGTGACGCCTGTGGCAGAAAGGTTGTTCCACATCCGCCGCCAAGGTTTGTGAGTGGTGGCGCTGGCTAACACTCCCAGGGTTAGTTCTAGTAGTAACACATAAATATCATGGAAAATGGACGGGAAAATGGCGCCGGCAGTAGCTCAATTGGTAGAGCATCACACGCGTAATGCGTAGACGTGGTACCTTTCCCCACCTCCGGGAAGTGTTTTCCATCAACTTTCAATTCCATAAATTTATAATTTCTTTAATTTAATTAGTACAAGTGAATGAGTACAAGTACAATGAGGGCGAGGACAGACTCGAAACAGCGGCTGCAGATGAAAAAGCTATCATTCGCCTGAAGAAGACGTGGCAAAAATCTATCAAGGACTTCTTTTTCTGCGAAGTAAGCTGCCAGCTGGTGTACCGTTGATCGATCAGTGATGAGCCGTTTGGCGTCATAAAGTAGCAATTCCTTGCTGTCTTTATTTCGCTTGTTTTATTTCCCGCGTGACGGCCGTTTTCTTTTTCGCGTGGCGGGCTGCTGTGAGATTTGGAGGTAAGTACAGTGCACACGGAATGAAATGCGACAGCGAGTATTTGGTAGAACCCTGCATATGTGCAGAGAACTCGAGAGTACCATGTCATGTCGCTAGGAATCTGGTCACCAAAGGTGACTCGGACGCCGCTCTAAGTATACTCACCGAAATTACGTCGATGTGACACGAACTGCGGCCGGTGGAAACGAAAGTATGGGTATTAGTTAGCCCTAAATTGACGCGTTTCATTCCGTGCGCACTGTACATCCTCTCTTGCTTGCTAATTGTGGATAGAAATGGATAGTCGCTATAAAAAACTATTGGTTATAACGAAGTAATTACAGTCCCCCCTTCCACTTCATTATAACTAGTTTTACTGTATAGCAAAATGGTTTGCATGAGGTCTGCAGTGAAGGCCGTTCCTCTATCGGTGATAAGGACTTCTGGGGCATCATGCTGCAGCAGGATGTTCTCAACGAAGGATTTAGCGCTTTCGACTGCACTGCCTTTAGGCAAAGCTTTCACTTAGGTGCAGTGGGTAAGGTAGCCGGTAGCCACAACAATCCATTGGTTTGCAGATGTTGACATCGGGAAGGGCCCAAACAAATCCATCCCAATCTGCTGAAACGGTCGGTAAGGAGGCTCGATCGGCTGTAGTAATCTCACCGGCCTTGTCGGTGGTGTCTTGCGTCACTGACAGTCTCGGCATGTCTTGACGCAACGGGCAACATCAGCGGTCAGATGCAGCCATAGAGTTTCATATTACTATAACTAGTGAAATCTGGCGCTGCGATCGTTCAACTGCCATGGGAATGACGGGAAGTACAGGCTACAGATTGGTACTTTGTTGACTGGCAAACTAGTCTACAGGTATTTTTTGGCAGTTTTGGTTTTGGCAGTTTTGGCGCAATTGCTATAACCCACAGTGAGACGGTGCAATGCAAAGCTTTCTGCTTTTGTTCTGTTGCTCGAGGTGGCGATAGCATGCTGGGTCTGCGGCTGGGCCGATGTTTGTGTCGTGGTGTAGTGTCAAAGCTCTGATGAGAAAGCGATGGCATTGTAAATGTTGAAAGAACGTGTTTTGACCGTCTTGACCTTGGTTTGTTAAGTGTGTTAGGTTGGTGCTGTAGCGTTACATACTTTATAAAACTTCAGAAGAGCAAAAGGAAGGCACTACTGATACAAGACACAGACAGCTGTACTTCCAGTGGCTTGACAATCAAATTTTATTGAGGGCTTCATTAAGCATTGCTCGTTTATGTGCCCATTGAAATGTGTGTTTTAGGACTTTGAAACACAAACTTACCTGTGGTATGAAAGGTTGCTGCTTTGTGGCTGTAGTCTGCTGTAGCAAAATTGGCAAGTGCAAAGCCCCGCCATAACAGCTGCTGGCAGCCGCTTCAGAAGCGGTACGTCAATATAAAATATAATGAAGCATACTCGTAGGAGGCCACAAGCATCCTAGCTTGCACTGCAGCAGACATGCTTAGAAGTACTTGAAGATGTTTAGCAATCGTGACTGCCGACGCAGCCTTTCGAAAGGGCGAGAGAGTTTGCAAGTGCCTGTCGTCTGCGAGAAAAATATCGCGTTCGCAGCGAGCAGGCGTCGTAGCAGACGACACTGGTAGCATTTCTCTCAATGGCGCAACACTTTCTCCCCAATACAAAATTTTTATTTCCGTAAATACTTGATGAGTATTTTTATATGAGTACATGCACGGTTGTTATTGCTGTTATAAAAATAAATTATTAATTATTCTCTGGCGCTAAATCGGGAACAGAATTGCAGAAGAATGCATACCCTGGTGTGCCCTGGTGGCAAACCGTCCTTCAATCTCAAAGTCATACAAAGCTTACGTAATGTGTTGTGCATTATATAAGGTACTGCAGAAATAAAATTAGATTTTATGCGTATAGTTAGTGCATATGAGTATAGCTTCATTTACTGCGCCGCAAGCAAACCCCGCTAGTCTAAAGATCGAAGTCAATCCGAAGCCTGTACTTCCCATCATTCCCATGTAGGTTGAGGCAACGCTCAGGAGAGCCCCCGTAGAGACTAGCGCCCCATTTCCCTCTAGGGTATTTATTTAGAAACTCTATAGGTGCAGCCAATAGAACTTGTATTCTTGTATACAGGAAAATCCGAGGTGCCCAGCTGTTTTATCATCGTGCAGGGCATGCAGGACTTATGACCGGAGTGCTGCAGGCACAACAAGAACGTAGCTTGCGTGAGCTGGCAAAAAGTTCTTTGCTCCAACGTCATTTCGTAAGAAAAACAAAGACAATCTATGCCTAAGTACCCTCAGGACAAAGTCGGTCTTGCCTTGCAAGTACTCAGCAAGGCTTCTGAGCTCCAGGTCCGCTAGCTGCTGTTTGGCAAAGTCGTCTGCATTAATTGCACTTAAAAAGGCGTCCTCGTCTTGCTCTTTTTGGGGCGACTGGTCCGCAGTGGCGCGAGACAGGCAGTCGGCATCAGAGTGTTTTCGTACGAACTTGTAGATTACAATGGTGTTATATTCTTGCAGTCTGAAGCTCTGCCGTGCCAGGCGTCCTGAAGGGTCCTTTAAATTCGCTAGCCAATACAATGCACGAGGGTTGCTGACGACTTTGAACAGCCTGCCATATAGGTAAGGGCGGAATTTCGCTGTAGCCCAAATGATGGCAAGGCATTTCTTTTCAGTCGTAGAATAACTGCCTTCTGCTTTTGACAGCGACCAGCTAGCGTAAGCTATCACCCGTTCAAGTCCGTCTTTCCTCTAGACTAGGACGGCACCGAGGCCCAGTCTACTGGCATCAGTGTAGATTTCTATATCGGCGTCCTCGTCGAAGTGCACAAGTACCGGTGGCGACTGCATGCATCGTTTTGAGTTTTTGAAATGCGTCAGTTTGTGGCGTTTCCCACTTGAACTCGACATCACATTTGGTTAGATGTGTTAGCAGCTCAGCGATGCATGAGAAGTCCTTGACAAAGCGCCTGTAGTAGGCACACATGCCAAGGAATCTACGCACTGCCTTCTTGTCGAAGGGCTGCTGGAACGTTGCGATGGCAGCTGTCTTCTGCGGGTCGGAGTGGATTCCAGATTTGCTGGAGACATGGCCCAAGAACAGAAGCTCATCATAAGCGAAGCAGGACTTTTCCGGCTTCAGAGTGAGCCCCGATGATATGATGGCCTCTAGTACTGTCGCAAGCCGTCTACGGTGAGCGTCGAAATTTCTGGCGAAGACAATGACGTCATCCAAGTAAACAAGACAGGTCTGCCACTTCAATCCCGCTAACACCGTGTTCATGACGCGCTGGAACGTTGCAGGCGCTGAGCAAAGTCCGAATGGCCTGACCCTGAACTCGTAGAGGTTGTCTGGTGTGATGAAGGCAGGCTTTTCACAATCCCTCGTCGACTTCTATTTGCCAGTAGCCAGTCTTGAGATCCATCGACGAGAAGTATTTAGCGTTGCAGAGCCGATACAATGCATGGTCTATGCGTGGGAGGGGGTATACGTCCTTCTTTGTGATCTTGTTCAGTCGACGATAATCGACACAGAAACGTAGGGTTCCGTCCTTTTTCTTCACCAAGGCTACGGGAGATGCCCACAGGTGTTTCGATGGCTGGATGATGTCGTTGCTCGGCATTTCGTCAACTTGTTGCCTTATAGCTTCACATTCTGCTTCAAAACTCGGCAAGGGCTCTGGCGGAGTGGTCGAACGCACTCTTCGGTTATTATATGATGCTTTGCAACTGGTGTTGGTCGAATATTCGATACCATCAAAAAACAGTCTTTGTATTGTCAGACAAGACTTCTGAGCTGTTGC
Source organism: Dermacentor andersoni (assembly GCF_023375885.2). Classification (NCBI taxonomy): domain Eukaryota; kingdom Metazoa; phylum Arthropoda; class Arachnida; order Ixodida; family Ixodidae; genus Dermacentor; species Dermacentor andersoni. Next base: position 17,085,525 of record NC_092814.1, read on the forward strand.
TGCTTACTGAGGGAGAGACTTGGATTTATGTTGAAGTCTGGTTCGGGAACTATGGTCGTCAGGGTATATGCGGCAGGATCCGAGAGGACAAACACATTGCTGGTTTCTACAAATTTCCTTGATGTATGCGATTGTCGTGCCCTTGTTGATGTGCTTGAACTCCTGGCTGAAATTTGTCAGCATCACTTTCGCTTTCCCTCCGTGCAGTCGAGCGATCCCTCTTGCGACGCAAATTTCATGGTCGAGCAGTAGACTGTTTCACTGCCGATGGAAAGAACAATGCTGGAGCGAAGCGTGATGCTGATTTGGTCCTTAAGTACACTCAAGGCACGCTCGACTGGAAGACCTCTCCATTGGTATCACTTGGTCTTTGGACGGAATTATTGACTTCGACCTCAGGTCGATGATTGCACCATGTTGGTTCAGGAAGTCCATGCCCAAAATTATGTCTCGCGAACACTGTTATAGGACAACGAACGTCTCAGGGCAAGTCCAGTCATGAATTGCCATTCTTGCCGAGCAGATTCCAGTCCGCGTTATGACGTGTCCTCCAGCTGTCCAAATTTGAGGATTGTCCCATGCAGTCTGGACTTTCTTCAACTTGGCAGCGAATAATTCACGGATGACGGAGTAGTCAGCTCCTGTGGCAGTGACAGTGTGGCCGTCGAGAAGCACGTCAGGGTCAGTGGTGCTTTGTCTTGTGTTGCAGATAGGTCTAGGCGTTGGATCACGGCTGCGTCTTGTTGACCTGTGGCTGGAAGGTCATGTCATCAGGTCTTCTTTTGTTGGTGTATTCTTTGCTTCTAGGGCTTCGTTGGCATGGCAGTGTCTCGTTGATATGTCGCCGTGATAGTCTATTTGACGTCTTTGTCAGAGGCGGAGGATCTTGATCAGTTCGACGAACAGCAACTGCACCTCCATCGGTTGCTCTTTTTACTTTTCGGGATATGGGCTGACGGACTGGCCCCGTGCTGGGCCAGTGTATGGACGGTGCTGCAGCGACAGGTAGTGGCCTGGTGACGGCGAATGGGACAGTTGTCGAGGGCTCCACTGTGTGGCGGCGAAGTAGTCGGCGATATCACAAAGGCATTCACCTTGCTGAGGGTGCGGATCATTGACGGCAAACCATTGTAGTCCCATTTCGCAGTATGGGCACCGGTGGTAGATGTGGCCCGCTTCTCTGCAGTGACAGCAGAGTGGACGGTGGTCTGAGGCGCACCAAACGTCGGTCTTCCTTGGAACACTGCGCTGGTCGGCGGTCGGGTGTGCTGGCAGCAGCAGCGGTGGACAGCAGAACTGCAGCGCTGCGAGGCCCTGGAGAAGGTGCGGAGGGGGACCATGGCGGCATGTCATAGCTTCTGGCTGTGGTTGGAGCGATTGGGCTGCACCTGAGGAACTCCAAGTGATCGCTGTAGTTCCTCCTTGACCATGTCAGTGACCGAGGCCACCTGACGTTCCGACTAAGGCAAGATCTTCCACAGTTCATCACGCACAATGGCCCTGATGGTCTCTTGGAGGTCGTCAGAGCCCAGTTCTTAGATGGCATACTGCGGTGTGAGCACTTGGCAGTTATTTCGTGGTGTGCATTTCCAACTTTTCTCAATCATCGATGCCTCTGTTGGAAACTCAGCTATGGTCTTCGGCAGGTAGCGGAGCAGTCCGCCGAAAAGCTCTTGCTTCATACCACGCATCAGGAAGCAAACTTTCTTTTCCTCAGACATGTCCAGGTCGGCGTGGCGGAACAGGTGGGCCATCTCTTCTGCGTAGATTGCAATGCTCTCATTTGGGAGCTGCACACGGGATTCCAGTATCACCTCAGCCCTCTCTTTGAGGATAACACTCGTGAAGGTGTTCAAGAAGCTGCCGCGGAAGAGGTCCCACGTTGTCAGAGTGGACTCGCAGTTCTCAAACCACGTCCTGGCAGAGTCTTCCAAGCAGAAGTAAATATGGCACAGATAGTCATTGTCGTTCCAGTTGTTGGACGTAGCAACTCTTTCATACGTTTTGAGCCAGCTTTCCAGGTTTTGAAATTACGATCCGCGGAGGGTCAGTGGTCCCCTGGGCTGCTGCAACACGATTGGGATGCTGGGGCTGCCATTGGGGTTGTTGAGTTGCCCACAATATTCTTGGTCTTTTCAGGTAGAAGTCCGTGCCCAGGGAGCAGGTTTAGTAGCCTACGGCTTGCTCGATGGTTCGGGGCCAAGTTGGTGCAGTCTTCAGGAAAAGCTTGGATCGTGGCTTTGCAGGGCCATCTGGTACATGAATGCACAAGCACCTCCACCAGATGTCACGTAGTAGTAACGGTGAAGAAAGCAGCAAAACCGTGAAAGGCGAAACTAACTTTTATTGGGTTAACTTGTGCCCACAAAAACAGGCTATACTCAAAGAACAACGATAGCGGCGAACACAGTCGGCGATCGTCAGAAAATCTGATCTGTGGGGCAAGCGCATTGGCTTTTATACACGAATCATTGGAGGTTACAGAATAAACGCTGGTGCCCGCGTGTTTTCCAAGAAGTACTACACAATTTACATTGCGCATATAATCATGTTACACAAGGTTCGGTGACAACAGACAGTGGATAGATCCATCAATAACATTCGAGAAACTTCCGATACATGCGGGCACGTCCTGCGCTGAGTGATAACATTTGTTAGACAGTGAAAAGCAGTCAGCCAAGAAAGATACGCATCAATATTCTAGTTGACATTAAGAGAAAATAACAGAGCTGGGCAGACCATGTAATGCGTAGGTTAGATAACCGGTGGACCATTACAATTACAGAATTGGTGCCAAGGGAAGGAAAGTGCAGTCGAAGACGGCAGAGAACTAGGTGGGGTGATCAAATGAGGAAATTTGCAGGCGCAAGTTGGAATTAGCTAGCCCGAGACAGGGGTAATTGTAGACCACAGTGGACATAAAAATTGGCTGACGATGATGATATACTAACCCTCACTCCCATGCTGGCTGAGCTGCACTGCTTGCAGCTCCTGTAGACAGCAGCGCCACAGTTCCTCCTAGTAACTGTATGAAACTTTGACCGCATGCACTATTTGCCAACACAGACAAATTACTAAGTTGCAACCCAAAAAAATGGACAACCATGAAAGAGGCCAGAAAGGAGCTTCAACATGGCGGGGTGGGAAGAGCAAGATAGTGAAACTTCGGATGGGGGAGAACTTTGCCTCGAGATGTGGCAGCGCGGCTTCAACACCTGGAGATGGGAAGAGAGTGGGGTGCCCCAAGAGATAACGAAACATAGTTTAGCGAGCTTAGCCTCGAGAAGTAGCTTCATGCCAGCGTGGCATGCACTACTGAGACGCCACTCTGCAAGACAAAATTCACACTGCCGTGAAGCCACACCTCAAAGCAACAAAATTCAGATCTAACCCACACCCCGACTTTGCTGTTTTTTATGAGGATTATACAAGCAAATAAGCGGTACTTGGAAATGATCAGCAGTGCATATGGGAACAACTTTTTTCTCTAATACTACAGCACACTCACTGTATAACAATCTCTTTGCGAAGTTAAGAAGGAGTTAAGGAGGAGTGATTTGGCATGCAATCAGGTATAATCATACCAATAAGTGAACCCAAAAAGTCTTCACCAGGTTCTAACAGTTGGGGCAGCCATTTCACTGCGTCCTGCTCCAACCATCAAATTGCCCATAATCTGCTCAGATGGAACACAAGCTGAGGCACTGACCTGAGCCCGAGCCAGAGGTGGTCATCTCAATCATATCCTTGATGGTCTGCCCGGGTGGAAGCAGGATGGGCTCACTCTCCAAGCTTGTCTCCATCTCATAGCGAAAATGGCGCCTCCGCTGCTGCCACAGCTGGTACACCACCATGAGCACCACGCACACAAGGCATATGGGGCCTCCAATGGCAAAGGCCAGCTCATGTGTACTTGGCCACGACGAGCCCACCGCTGTGTCGCCTGCCACAGTCCCATGCACTGTTAGGCACACCAGCAAAAGCACTGCATACTACATGCAGTAGCGAATGAGTGCCAAAGCACAGTGACAACTCACGCTAGAGTTTTATCTTTTATGGCAAGATGCTTGGTACTGCAAGTGGACATATTTGTACTGCTATCTTTTAACCACCTTTTTCATGTCACTGCAAATTAGTTATTCCTGATTTTGTAATCATCCATTCATTGCTTTATGCTGCATTGACTAACATTAAAACACAATTGGCAGCAAAGTACAATTACCAGAATTGCTAGCCTTCTCAACATCACGCAGTCATGCATATAACATGTACGAATATATATGCACAGTACATTATCACATACAAACGTTCCAAGCAATTTTGACCCTCTGAAGTATACAAGTTTTGCTTTAATAGTCCGCTCTATACCCCAATATCTGAATGAAGCACTCGTTTTCAAATATTGTGTGGCAATGTCAACAGGCCACCTGAATTAGTAAATCCAGCAAGCAAACTCTCAACTCAGGATGTTTCAAAAACTCAAGTTTGGTGCAATAAAAATTGTTTTTCACAAGAATTATGGACACTGGATATTGCTCTAGGGTCCTACAGCCTGTACACTTATTGACAAAAGTGGAGGCAACTCAGCAAAATTTTTTGTACTGTTGAATTCAGCATGAGCTACAGCCCTCCCCCCCTCCATTATCAGTCATCTCAAGTTAACTCGTGCAGTAATAAAGGCCTCGCCTACTTCCTATAACCTCACCAACGGGTGCAAGTACTGTATCCAATACTCCAGACGACATGATCAGAATCTCTTGTTCCATCCCTTGTTCTCTTGTTTCAAATGAAGCATACTTGACCCTCCCTGCCTCACTTTTTTTGTTCACACCTCCTGACGTAGTACTTGAAAACGTTCAGAGATGCCGTGCTGAGGTGCCATGCCAAGATGCCCTTTACCACAGTGAAACTTCATGAAATTTCACATTCTAAGCCCCAATGCTTTTTTTTACGAGTAGTATTTCACTCTTGCATCTCCTGTCAAAGTTTCTCTTCATGTGCTGTTTGCAACTATCCTCCTCCTGTGCACTTTGCTTTGTCTCTTTAAGCTCAAGCTTGCCCAGTTCGCATTCCACAAGAAGTTTCGGCACGACTCCCGAGGCGGCAAAAAGAGGGCTACACCCCAAACTACTTTTATATAAACAGTTATGGTGCCTCACAGCAGCCTCTAGGCAGCATTTTCAGCCACCAGGCCACTCTGGGTACATCTTTATGAATTGCTTCACAAGGACTTCTGCTGCAGGATGATAGGGCAAGCAAAATTCGATAGTCATGCCGTGATCTTAAGTACACTTTTAGTAGCTTAGCCCTATGAAAGACTGTCTTTGTGTGTCTCAAGTTGAGTGTGTAACTGAGGCCCATCTGGTCAGGATGGAACATTTTAAAGGAGGGGTTATGGCACCAACCAAAAAAAGAATTTAAAATCGTTCTTTTAACATTTCAGCTCCACTACGGGAGCCTTGTTCACATGGCACCCGTGGGGGAGCCAAAACATTAAAAACAATTTTCAATCTTTTCTTGGTTGGTGTCCTCACCCCTTCAGATTTTTGTGTCTGAAACACTCAGCTTGAAGAAGACCAATGACGCTGTTGACGCCTTCCTTTCCCGCCTTGTTCGTGATCATTCTGGTGCATTCATCTATGGAAAGTAGAAAAGCTTGCTTCGCCCACTTTCTTTAGCTTCGCAAAATCGAAGTGAATGACTTCAAAGGAGACTTGCGATGTGGGATTATCATAGTGTCTGTCACCTGTCTGAACTTCACTTTGTTTACTTGGCATGTCCTACACAGCTCTTCATGTCTTCTTTCATAACTGGCCATGTAAAGTCCTTCAGGAGCTTGTTGCACATGCTTCAAAACCTATCATGCCCACCTGACTCTTGCGCATCATGGTAAAGGTGAAGGATCTTCGAAACCATTGTACGTGGCACAAGGTACTTTTCATCAATGCGTTTAATTTCCTCTATGCCTCCCACAGCTTTGTGTAATTTATCTGCTGCAGGTGTTCGCTTGTTTCTGAAACAAGCAATCTGGACAATGTATCTGCAACAGTGAGCAGTGGACCAGGCAAAGCAAAACAATGAAATCAAATTGTTGCAGGTAGTTGACCAACATGCGCCCTCGGCATTGTGCAATATCAAGAAAGTGTGTTATTGGAAAGTGTGAATTTTGCTCCTTCTAGGTAAGTAGGATACACTGTCATGTCTGTGGTGGTGTACACTTCTGCAGGCTTCAATGTATAGCTGTAGTATCTCACCACGTGGTGCCTCGGGTTGTCGGGTTGGTTAGAGGGTTTCTGATAAAGTATACTGAGATGCATCAGTGCTCAACAGAAATGGTAAAGAGAAGTCAGGAATGCAGAGAATAGGGTCTGATGATACTTGCTTACTAGTTCATGGAAGGTGCTTTCACACTCTTCATGTATCTGTAATGGCACGTCTTTCTGCCTCAATCATGTGAGGCATCTCATCTTGACTGCAGTCTCTAATAAAGGCCCTAAACCTAGAAAGACATGCAGGGCTTACATGTCGTAACTTAGAAATTCTTTCCAGAATACCTGCTTTGTGCTTTGGTACAGCTATCAAATACCTTGGCTGGGAGTAATACTTTCCTTAAAAGAATGCACTTTTCTTAAATGGAGAACTTCGGAATTGCAACCTTTGTTCTCTTTTTTTGTCTTTGAGAAAACGATTGTCATCTATATAAACTTTGCAAAAGCTAAGGAATATATAACAGTGCAATAAGGAAAGAAATACTTAAGAAAGAGGGAGTAGAAAGAAACAGAGCAAGCACTAAGCTTCAACTGTTTATTCTGAGAGCGATGTCAACGAACATGCATGCATGCAACAGTCACGTCAAAAATTACAGCAACATGTCGAACAGCTATATCTCGTTCCCAAAAAGATAAATAAAGGTGCATTGTTAATGCAGTTCATGCCTCCCTCTGTTGTATAAAAGGCCTCCAACAGCTCTGGTGCCAACTACCCCTGTGTCAGAGGTTTTCTGAAGACCTTCAAGCAGAGCACGAGCACCAAGCAATCCATCGAGTGGGCCAGGGAGCCATCCTCACTACGCTATTTAACTCAAGTCATAACAAGTCTGGTCAGAGGGTTGCATACAGTCCCGCAACAGCACACAGATTATGGGTGGACTCTCAAGAGGCAAATACTGATACTAAAGAAATGATTTCCATCATGTAAAAAGCCTCCAATATGAGAGCTGACAAAGAGCCTTCTCCCAAAACGTCACTGGCAGCCTCAAACACAGAATAGCCCAAGTAAACTTGCCAGTGAGCCCATCCAGCACACTCCTAAATGTGATATTCACATACTTGGGAGTCCCTCTGCACAAGCAAGGCAGCAGACAAGAATGAAATGGGCAACTCGAGCTCACACGACAACAACAGATCCATCTGATCAAAAGCTGTGGCACAGGTGCCCGCAGCATCTGCTTTACGTGACAAATTTTGCACCACGAATGTCTGCATGATATTACAGGCTTTCCAAGACACGCTAGGACAAAAGAGCATGCAAGTCACAATACATCACTAGAGTTACAGGAAATGGTCAATGCCTCCTGCAGGGTTCACTGAAAAGCATTCCATCATGGCAGAACTCTGCAAGCTGCACTTGCAGACCTCACAAATGCCCTGTTTTAGCTACAACTTAAGCAGGAGTCAGTCAGGAGTCACCTAGCGCTATCTTGCATACAAGAAACCTAGTCAACTAGACAATTATTTCCAAGAACTCAGCTAATAAAGACACCCCATGGAGGTATGCTGTTTCAAGTAATTCTAAAATTCTCTACCTTAGCTAAGGGAATTTGTTCACAGGCAAGTTGGCACATTATTCTTGAAAACAGTTTGTGCAGCGGAAACATGCAGGTCATAAAATGACTGGCACCTAGGAGGCCAAATGTGTTGATACACGTGTATGAGAAACACTAACAGAGGACTCGATGCACCTTGCGACCTCACAAGGGATGCACACAAGGGAAAGGTGGGTGCAGCAGGATCAAGAACTGAGCTTCAAGCTTTCTGCTTAAATAAAGAAGATTTTGTATTTATTTATTTATTTATTTATTTATTTATTTATTTATTTATAAATAAATAAACTTTTTGTTGCACACAAACAGCAAAGAAGGTGCTGTGGCAAATGCAGCAGATAATAAATGCTTCCAATGGTCGTCGTTTACGGCACAAAGGTGTTGAATTCTGGGTTTTATGTGCCAAAACCAAGATTTTATTGTGAGGCACGCCGTAGGGGGGGACTCCGGATTAATTCTGACTATCAAGGGAATTTTAGCATGCTCCCAATGCATGGGACATGGTGCCCCCGTCGAAATGCGGCCACCGTGGCCGGCGATTTGTTCCCGTAACCTTGTGCTTAGCAGCGCAACACCATAGCCACTAAGCCATCATGGCGGGTCGGCACAAAGGTGTAGTCACACAACTGGGGAACAATTACTGCAGCCATGGGAATAGACTTGTCCTAAAATTTTTCATTCAAATCATTCTCATAGCCCCAGGTGTGGAAGAACATGACACATGCGCTAACTTCAACAAGTGGTACATCAGCCAGTGTTTTATTTGTACTATTCCATTTCTCTACAACTTTCAGTACTTTAAATCGCCAAACTAATTCGTCAAATTTGTGCACTGATACAAATTTTAGAATATTACAAATCATTAATTAAGGCAATATTGATTTACTTACTATATTAAAGTAAATGCTACAAGAATGAAACTTTTGATGATACATTTCAAGTTGTAAAAATTTCTAATGAAGCATTTTTAAGTCAGACAGCGTTAAACGCATTTCTTACACACAAATTGGAAGTGTGCTGCATGAAGTTGTGCTTCATTCTCATGTGCCTCAGTACTTAGTAAAAAAGATGGCGAGGCTCCCAATAGTTTTCTGCTTTTGGAATGCCTCTTTAATAAAATGCAGCAGTTTCACCTGAAAGGTGGAACATTGACAGAGATGGCAAAGTGTATCTAACTGCACAAGGTAAGGCTTGTAGCTTTATCAACTGTACAAATTGCGGCAAACATTCGCTTACCAATTAAATTAACAAGCACGGTGCCAATTGCATACAAATATGAACAGATCTCACTAGATGACCTGACCGCAATACGCACTGTAATGACAATGGCATGATGAAGAGCCGGGAACGAATGCTTTGTGATGTCGCTCCCTTCACTGTGCCTCCGAAACTTGAGATCATGCGACCTCCAACACTAGGCACCTACCACAGATCCTAAACACCATGCGCAGATGGCATATGCGCAGCCACGGCCAGGCTAAAGAAGGAGTCGTGCACACCCTAGAGCTTGCTTGATCACGTGACCTCCAATTTTGGGCACGCAGGAAGACTGCATGCATCAAGGCAACATCCTTCTCAGCTTACCTTTGCACACCTAGGCACCTTTGCACCCGAGTGTCCATCCGTCTTATCGTACATGGGTTTAATGCGGAACATAATGCAACAGCAAAAAATTTGTCCTAAGTGTCCAGTATAAAGTATAAAGTTTTTTATAGCAATAAGAACACCTTGATTTGCAGAAGGCAAATTACTACACTGAATTCATCAGATTAGCTGGGAAACAAAACAACTTGTCAAAACCGGTGTTTTTCCCCTCATTTTCAGATTGAACCCCATCGCACAAATTCCAATGGACAGCTAAAAAAAAATGGTAGGAGTATAGTTAACAATGGTGGGAAATACCAGAGCACGCAAATTTTGCAGGAAGCAATATCACAATTTATAGCAGTTACCTCTCCTGCAGCAATTGGCTGAAGAAAAATTACAGAATGGGCACTTATAAAAAACAGAACAAAAACAAAATTGAATGAAGACTAGCATGAATATGCGTTAAATTGACAGCAAGATTGTACTTTACGCTTAACTCTTTCCTTACCGGGCCAAAAGGAATCAATCAATTTGATCTATAGTTTTCCAGCACATTGTTAAACATTGCGTTGCAATTCTTTCATGTGAAATGCCATAATGAATAATTACACATGTACAAATAATCAATACTCTCGAATAACGAATCAAATATTGTGCCATTCAATTCGGTCCTCGAATAATGTGAATATTTTTCTAACAGTTTTCAAATACTTCGCTTGCGATCCATGTACAATCAGGCATGAACTGAAGCAAAAATAAAGCAAATTTCCCCCCTGTCACAGTGGATATCAGCAACAGTAACCTATGCAGAGCGTGCTATATCACTCAAGCTTGGAACGAAACTTTTGCAGACAAAACGACTGTCATTCGCATTCACATTTTAGTCAGACTTGACATCCGATGTGTGTTTGTTGCTATTTACTGACTCTGCCATCGCATTCTATAGGAATTAAAGCTCAATACACTCGGTTGCAACATTATTTTGATATTACAGTGGCACCATTTGCAGCCATAGAGAAATAGTGCTTTCTTTGCTCTGCCAGTGCTGCAGTCAATGTGAATGTCCAGATTATTTTAGTTGCCAATGGGCTGGCTGTCTTTTAAACCTTCATTCTGCTAAGGAACCTTTCCAGAAATGCATGCCACAAGGCAGCATTGCAAGTCTGAGCACCACAGCCACCAAACATAGGGAGGTCAGCCAGTGTATGTACAGGCTGGCTACCCAGTTTTGGGGACAAAGGGAGAAGGAACAAATAAAAACGCAAAGCCTAACCGCCAGCGGAAGCACTGCAGAAATTGCAGCATCGCTCCCTCCGCTGGTAGTTAGGCGCAAGGCATTGTGGAAGAGCAAAGCACCAGGCCACGCACGGCTCGCATACTGCAGCCAAGGTTAAAAGGCAAGTGTCTGGTGGCGGCGGCAGCTGGTGCATGCTCAGGAATGCCTGGTACTTTGACAATATTGTTGGACTAATGTCCAGTCCTACTTTATTTTTTCCCACCGTAGGTTTTTTTTTTTTTTTTTATCCATCAATATTTTAACAGCGTACGCATAACTTAATACAAACTACCTTTCCCACTGTGTGCAGTTTACACTCGCACAAGAGCACATAGTCAATCTCGGACTAACTTTCGGCAGAAGCTTGACCAGAAGTCTAATCCTTTTTGAACACCGCCTGTGCAAATGCCATTAATAATTACTGTACAATACTATGTACCACTGTGCATTAGTGTACAGTACCGTACAAGCCCAGCACAAAGCATGTGAAGGCTCAAGTGCCAGTTCAAGGCACATGAATATACCTGCTTGCTTGCACAGAAAAGCTGGTCGAATAGAATAATCAAGTATGAAGAGGCTTGTACATGCTCCCAACCTGAAGAATGCAGTAAAAGATGGAATCAGGTGCTTGCTGCCATGAACAAAAACAAATGCTCCCTGCACCACAGTCTCTTGCCCATTCTCACATTTGCAAAGCTTTTTCACATAGCATGGGCGTCACTATGGCTAATATTCATGCGAACAAACCTGCGCTAATTTGTTGAGGGCTTTTTCATTCTTTTTCCTCAAAAACTATCTTTTAAAAATTCTCTAAAGCTATCTGAACAATTATTTATGTTTTACTTCCATTCCAAAACAAATGATCAGGACACAATTAAATTATCATGCTAAGTGTTGCGACTAATACGTCTTGAAATAAAACGTTAAAACATAAAGGCACTGAAAATGAGCACATTTCAAGCAGTAAGGAAAGAGTAAATGAATAGCAAACAGTGATACACTATCACTAAACTGATAAAAAAGTACTGCCACATTGACAGTGCAGTCAAAAACATGGCTCGCCTACACAAGCAGAAAACTTTTACTGTCAATATCAGCACAACAAAGACAACAGAAAAAAGAAACTAGCTAGCATACTGGTGTCACAGCACGATTGTAATACCAGAAGAATTTGCAATATTATACAGAATAGAAAGTAGAATAAAAACTGCCTGGAATTACTGCTTTCAGCAATGGAGTTGAATAAACAATGGTATGCCTCTTTAGAGGTACCAAGGAAACCAGAATATAGAGAATAAATGACAAGCATAAAAACTGCCATATAATGGGGCTAAGCAGAATATACAGTCACGAACCAATATTCATAGAAACAGAGGGGACTAAAGGTGTCCTTACAGTAACAGTTTGAAATAAAAAGAGAAAAGGAATATGTGGCCTGATGGCCCCTGATCACCACCCCTAAAGAGAATATAGTGGACATTGGCACAGCCTTCCCACCCGCCATTACGCTGGCTGGAGGTTAATTTTCAGCACAGTCATGCCACCCAGCTAGGCCTAACAGGCACTGTTTCACCTGAAGTTGGCGACATGTCTGGTACCAAGTTGACAATTGCAGCACCCAAGCAGCATGTGAAAGCCCTACCTTAAAGACAAGGGTAAGGGCTATAACCTGAACAGTAGTAACTCAGCTCACAGCTGCCATTTTTGCAACACCACGCACGCAATAACCTCTTTAAAAAATCCGGCAAGAGACTGTACAGGTCAGGAAATTTCAATCACCCTTGCATATAAATATGTAGAGCATGTGGCACTGCTGTTAGGATGTCCACATAATGGAGCAAGCCCAATAAAGAATCGGGTATATATCAGTCGTCAACAGCAGTGGTAAAGCATGAATTCCCTGGCAGCCATGAATACTAGCCTTCTCACTGAAACGGCAATATATGAATCAGTGTAAATGCATTTAAATGCATGTCACTTGCAACCCTTTAGCTTATTTATAGCAAGAAGAGGGGCAATCTTTTTGCATATCCTCCCACCACCTGTGTTGAGCACAGTGTCTCACTTGTAGCGTGGACTTAACAAAATGCATTCCCACCACCGAGTTGAGGAAAGTAGCACCTTCAGGATAAAAGCCCCAGGCAGTTCACTTTTGCAGGGGACGACACTACTGCGTTCTCAAAAAGAAACTCCGCCCAAAGCAAGAAAGTACCTTAAACTAGAAAAAAAAAACATCTTCAAGGTTTCAAAGCCACTCTTCTTCACAGCTAAGATGATAGTCAATTCTAGTGAACAACAGTACACAATATGTTGGTAAAATGCAACAAATGCCCAAAACAAGGTACCCCATTCCTATTCAGTTTCATACAACACAGCAGTATCACATAATCCAACTCTACAAAAATTATGGCAGCGCCTGCACTTTTCATTGTGGGTCCAACATGCTCATACGAGAAGGTGCTCAAGTTACCTCCTACAGCATATAAAAGCAGTTGTGTCTAATGTGGTCCTTTAACCCCTAAGGGCCCATTTAAAAAGAAATCATGGTACCAAAATGACCCAATTTATTTACGACTTGAAATGCTTCAATAACATGTTTAAAATGCAACAATTGCTTATTTGCTGTTATGAATTGGCCATTTCAATCTTGGAATATGGTAGTGTTCAAAACGTGGCACTACACAAAGAGCCAAGCAACAGTCTCCTCTATACCTTCATCACCACCACAGTGTTCCTCACTTGAAGAATGAAACACCCCATCCTCCTTACTCTTGCTATCATCATTCAATCTACTGTAGTAACATGCTGCACAGATGACACAGTTTGTTTGCATGCATGGAAAAATCTCATGCAAAGATCTCCGCCATCTAGAGTAAAAAATCTTACTTCAATAAAAGGCCAGAATTCAAAATGGCTACTGCCATTTATGTTGCAAGTGGAAAAACACCTATGACGGCCTCTGCTCGTGAAGAGCAATTCAGAAAGTGGCGAAATACACATGACAAGGTGGGCTTTTATCATAGGCGAAAAAGTGACTTTCACTCATGACTAGCCAAGGTCGTCAAGGTCCCTAAACTATGCCTAAAAGTTCAGCGAGACAGTTCTTGCATGGAACGAAGACCATCAGCAAATGCAAAGACGTCCCCATAGCCGAGCAAGGGATGCAGGCCACACTGTTTACACCCTGCCACTTGCCTAGCATGAGCAAGCGCTGCAGTGTAGCAAGATGGTCATTAACAAACCTGCACTGAAGCAATTTAGTCGAGCTTGCAAGAGGAGAAGCCTACATTAGCATAGCACAGTATGCTGGCCACTAGGATTATGAAACGCTACAGTATCCCTCAGCAAATTCTTTTCCAACATAAGACCTACGTCAACTGCAGTACAAAAATATAGAAATGCACATCATGTGCTTTCAAAATGCATGGCAAAGCAGCTCATGTTGTTCACAAGTTTCGTTTATTTGTGCTTCATTCAGACATTAAGTAAGGCGTTCTGTTAACACTGCATTTCCCGCCCCCTTGACGGCACAAAGCTAAGCTCAGCTACAATACTGCACACCACACACATTGCGCTCATAAAATAACGCGAGCGAAGTGGGAGGAGGCGGGCATCCTCCCCCATAAGTGATGAAGACACAAGGAGGGGAGCAGGGCATTCTCTGGCATGTTTTAGATGCACACACACCCCATGCCAAATATGTCAATAAAAGGTGACAACCAAAAAAGGCTCAACAGCTTTGCCTCCAATCCAAAGTAAAACAAGGCATGCAGTGCACATAACCCATCTTGAGAAGAGCATCCATTGAAGCAATATAGGAAACCATGATCTCCTAGTAGCCTGTGGGCACTTGCCCCGCTGATGTGTGCTGTTTGCAGAAGCGCACATCTTTAGAAAGGCAACACTTACCTCGTGGGCCTTGAGCAAAGCACAAGCCTTTACACACACACGCACACACGCACACAGAGGACAGACTGCACAGCACCCTATAAGATGTGTCTTGCTAGGCCTCAGATAAGGGTCGCGATGGGGACAATGCCCTTAGAACCAATGATGCAGATTTTAAGATGTGGCGCTCTGCGACGATTCTGAAAAAATCTTGATAGCATGGAAAATTACACCTAATAGTTTGAGTGTTAAAGCATGACTGGTTACTCTTTTCCAAGACGTGAAAAATAGATCAGGATTCATTACAACAATCACAAACTCCAAACGATTTCAACTCTATGTACACTGCTCTAGACATGCGAGGTATGATTTCCATGTCCAAAGAGAAGTTCCAAAATTGGAGCAACAGCCTAACAGAACAAACTAAGGACGACTCACCAAGGGCCCAAGGTGGGTATGAAAGCAAGAGAAGGTACTGCAAACACTTACAAATGACAAGCAATCGAGTCCTGCAGGCTGATCCGGCTACACTCATCCCTTATAAATCCCAACATTGCCTATCCAACGAATTCCACTCCAGGCTTCAGTAATTCTAATTTCTTCTCCATGTCATTTCAATGGGGTTTTGAAACAAAAGATGCACAAACAGAGAAGAAAGTAAACTATAACAAATACAGAACTGATTAGAGAAAAAAAAGAGGGGTATAGGTGGAACACTGTGCAATCCACTTATAGGGGCATTCATCAGTGGCTGTCTTCTTTTATATCCAGATCAACAAGGAAGGTAACAAAATACCTTTTGCTACCTTGGCATGACAATTTTCATGATAATTGTCAATGGACATTGTGTACCCCAGGTGGTAACAGCAGAAATGCGATGATGTGCTCACATCAACTGCTGCATAAAATAAGCAGGCGCACATGGTTTATACCCTTGCATTTTGCTGGCCAAATTCATTGCAATCACATTCCAATGCATTTTTTAAAGGCCTGTCAATATGTGTACACCTGAAGCTTAAAAAAAAAAAATAAAGTTGCACCCACCCTCTCAAATAGCACGCTGATCAGAAATTTGATGTGCAGCTGTGATTCTTTCAGTACTGCTTTCATGCAAGCTATATGCAAAACTCAGAACAATGCCAGCTCTCCTTCACACACCAGCACGTCCTCATTTACCACCAGCGCAAACGACAAAGCCAAGTCTACTTAATGCGGCCAAACGAAGGTGGCATCAAAAGCACATGCTGTAATAAGTACCACTCACTTGATAGTTATCATTAGTGGGACTGCATTTAAGTTGGACTGAAACCAGGTGCAAGGATTCTGAAATATTCAGCTGAAGCATGAAATGGTATTCAGTGTACCTTCAGAAAACTCCACATGGGGCCAACCCAGCCTTCTTAACCCTTTGAGGGTAACTGCCATACATGTACAACAGCGACGAAACGTTTAATAAAAAGATGTTTTTTTTTTTTGGAACGAAATACCACCTAGTGTCCCACTGGAGGTGCCGCAACCTACTGTTACACATAGAAAACATTCTTATCGTACTGCCACCCCTCGGCTTTGCTAAAACTGATTTTTCACTTCGCTCTATAGTGGCTGCCACGGTAGTAGTTTGAGAGTATTCCCACTTCGCTTAGTTCCCTATATGCGTGCTCATGCCCATGCTTGTGTACTTATCGGCATTTTTGCGCATCAATTTGAGTTACAGGCGTCAAGTAAAATTACTTGTATCTCGTCTTTTATCCCTCAAAGCATTACTTCAAGATGCTTGCCCACATCGCTCTCCCTTGGGTGTACTTTGTTTACAGGCAGGAATCTCTTATGCGAAACGCACAAAAACAGATGGAATCTCGTGTCGCGATATAAACAGCGATTATTGCAAGTTTTTTGCTCACTGTATTTTACGGGTATGCTCCACTACATGCTTGTACTGAAAGTTGGTACTGAAAGTTGCTCAAAAATGACCCGTCGCGACTCTGTGTTGAAATGTGACACAGGGACTTGAAAACCGTATCCAATTCTAAATAAATGTATAGGCCTCTGTTCGTTTCAGATGCTCCATCTATAAATTTTTAAAAATGTTTGTTTCCTAATATTGCAAACTACGTCTCTGCGTATTTGGAATGTGGAGATCAATTTAGCAACAGTGGCGCTGCCTGTGTGCAAGGAAAGAGAACCATTCATTGACGTGTCGCCGAAATTGGCTCCGAGTAACAGAGGCAAAAGTGATTGCGGACGTGGAAGCATGCCATGGCTGCCATGTCTCCTTTCGCCAGCAGGAAGTTTGGCAAAACAGAAAAACGTCCTTAACATCTCTACATTAATAAGAAGTTGTTGAAGCTGTCTTTATGGATGCAACTGCAGCTTTTAATGAAACAGCAATTCTGCAGCCTAACTTTCATGTTTCTGTCGCCATTGATATCCGTTTTCACTGTTGCCGGTGCCCGTACACAATAAGTAGAAGAGAATTTGCACATTGGAAAATGGTGTTTTAAAAATTTCCAGACGTTTCCCGAATGAACTGCTGCCAGCATAGATACTTGAGATAGTGGGCTTTCCATTACACCAAGAAATGGGGTATCTTGAAAATTGCTTATCGGCCCCTTTAACGCCCAAGAAAAATCTAGCGGCGAGATTTGATTGATTTTTGGTAAAAATTATTTTTTCACACTCTAACTGCACTGTTGAAGTTTCATAAATTGCACTTTATTCCTTTCAAATGCTGCATGGTGTACTTTAAGGGAGCGGAAGCCGATGCAGGTAATATTTTGGAACTTCCCAAAACAAAAAGGCTTCCAGCAAAGAGTCAAATTTAACTTTACGTGGGACTGCTTACCCTTGTGATAGCAAAATTAGCATTTAAGTGGGAATTATTTTTTGGCTGAGATGTGTTTTTACTATTCAAGTGTGCAACATATGATTTCAGCAGGTAACGTAGAATGACTTTAGTGCTGCCTTCGGAGACATGCACAGTGCTAATACATGATCAATGTATTATTAATGCATTATTGATATTTTATGATGGATGCAGGCATACAAGACTAAATTCATAATTTGGCTATAAGGTGCTTGAAACATTCAACATACTGATGGCATCTCCTCCGATGGAAATCTGTTTCTTCCATTAGAATCCTGCTGCAATACTTGCTTGGCAACATTCTGACCTATCAAGAGATGGTGTTCTGCCTTTCCAATGCAGGTTACCCTCGTTTTATTGCATAGTTAATCTTGTTTGGCATAGAAATATACATCGCCTTTGTTATTTTCTGTTTCCCCCTGCTTATTACCCAATTTGTAATAAAACTGTGCATAAAATCATCCCTTCTTATTAAAAAAAAAAACTTCAGTGATCCTTATGCTTTTATACCTACAACAGTCTCTGAAATATCTGTAGCCAGGAAAAAAATATCTTGCTAAAATACAGCTAAACTACCACCCTTTGTGCATTGAGAAGAAGCGAACCCTTCAGCATACACATAGCCCCAGCGTACTTAGTAAGGTACACCTGTATTCATTTTCGTGTGACTAAAAAGATGAATTGTATATGGATGTCATGAATTCATCATTTATGCCACCCTTTTGAAAACTTAAGACACAGAAGTCAGCTTCGAGAAGCACATACTAAGCATGACAAAAAATTAAGAAGGGGTGTGCACAGCAGTACCTGCAACTGATCGACACTTCTCAAAGTATGGCCATAAATAGATCAAAGACATCGTGCAGCTGACAAAAATCTTAGTTGTCTTGACAAGGCCCTTCTTAGCAAAATGGCGCAGGAAACAGTGCACTTCTTCAACAATCATTTACACATGAAAGCATTGCTGTACGTTCAAAAGTTCTCTGGGCACTACTGGGTGAAGGTGCCGAACAGCTTCATGTGAATATTACGCACCATCAAGTACAATTAAATTCTACTAAAGGGGACCACATGATTGCAACCAATTATTTGAGGATAGTATTTCTAAAAAAAAAAAAAAGAGGGGTAAAAGAGTCTGCAAGTGTTCCTTCTTTTCATGTGCCAAAACTAGCATTAATAGCCCTTTGCAGCCATTAACCATTGCCAACATTGCAATCACTCTTGTCAAGAACTAGTTCATGCCTTTCGAATGGATGGAGAATGGTGACGGATAGAGAATGGCTCTAAAACAAAGGAAACAACTCCAGGCTATCCAGAAGGCAGCACGAGATTGTGTGAAGCATATACGTGGCCCGAGGCATTTAAAGCTTTACAAGTTGACCAATTTCTGCAACCCATTTCTCTTACTTCATAGCACTTGAAATACAGCATGTTTCAGCTGTAACACTCAATGCAAAAAAGAAATAGGCGAGTCATATCCATTTCTTTTCTTAGTCCTCATCTTTCTTGCACCATTTATCCACCATTATGCAACTTTACCACCTCTCCAATGTGTCATCCTGCTCATAGTATCCCTTGTTTAACCTCGAATGCAAAAAAAATTTAACACAATTTTTGGTATGCTAACAGGCTACTACTGCCTAAAACACATACCACTTTAGGTATGCATTTTCGGTTTAAACTGGAAAAAGGAGTCACTAGAAAAGGTATGCTGCATTTATTTTCTCAGGAATTCAGTTTTAACTGAAAAGGCTCAGATGAGACGGCTTGCAAGGAGCATGGAAAAGTCAAGGCCGCCCATATACTCTTATTTGCATCTACTTTGCCTGTCGCTGCGACAAGAGTCGAGGGATCCCTGGCACCTCGCAGTATTTGCACTGGGGTCATTTGTACAGGATGATATATATACTTTTTTTTGCCATTCATTGGAACTCTATACTCACGAAATTTAGTCTTATTCTAGTTGTACTCAAATATCAAATGCCTTGCCTAAATTCCTACATAGTCACATAATCAATGGCCTTATGTCCTAGCCTGCTGTTGGATGCAACTGCAGTGTCGAAGAGCAGGGTGCGCAAAAATACAGCATGTTTCACCTGTAACGCTTAATGCGAAAAAGAAATAGGAGAGTCATGTCCAATTCTTTTCTTAGTCCCCATATTTCTTGCACCGCTTATCTGTGAATATACAACTTAACCAACTTGCCCAACTTGTACATATACTACTTTATTTGCATCTACTTTGCCTGTCGCTGCGACAAGAGTCGAGGGATCCCTGGCACCTCGCAGTATTTGCATTGGGGTCATTTGTACAGGATGATATATATACTTTTTTTTTTCATTCATTGGAACTCTATACTCACGAAATTTAGTGTTATTCTAGTTGTACTCAAATATCAAATGCCTTGCCTAAATTCCTACATAGTCGCATTATCAATGGCCTTATGTCCTAGCCTGCTGTTGGATGCAACTGCAGTGTCGAAGAGCAGGGTGCGCAGAAATACAGCATGTTTCAGCTGTAATGCTCACTGCGAAAAAGAAATAGGCGAGTCATGTCGATTTCTTTTCTTAGTCCCCATCTTTCTTGCACCATTCATCCGTCAATATACAATTTTAGCAACCTGCCCAACTTGCCGCACTGGTCAAAATTTATCCATCAAAAAAGAAAAAGAATTGTAAAAGTTGGTGCTTAAAGACTGGCGACAGGGAAGAAAGCCTCTCCTGCCATTTTCCCAAGCTGTTCTTCGGTACCACTTTAGGGCTTCTTTAACTAAAATATGTGCAGTTTACTTTTGCATCACTATATGTGGATTGCACAGGAACACTGGTGAAAACGAAAAGCAGGAAGGGAGAAAAGAAGATGGCACAGCCAAACTCTGGCCATGCCTGGTGGACTGTTGCCACATTGCAGTGCTAAGAATTCAAGTCATGCTGTTTTAATTGTCCTCCATGTGTTTGTGGAGAGAGGAAAACCATCCCGAGTAAAGTACCTTGGGCTGCAGATGGTTCAACTTGACTGCATTCAAGCAGCTGCAATTGCAAGACGTGGACACAACAAGGATGTTAAAGCAACAGCACAGTGCTTCAAAACACAAGGCCTCCCCAAACCCTCTGGCATTCCCTCGAGCAAGCTACAGCAATGTAGTACCTGGCTGAACAAGCATGCCAAGTAATCAGTACCTGTGGAGCTTCTAAAGAAACAGCCCCTTTCTAAAATCATCCATCAAAGTAGCATTAAAACAGCAGGAACCCATACGATGAACAGCCATTGCTCTTGCAAAAACTTCCTCTGAATGCTGTAGCATCAATGACAAGGCATCCATTAAAGCATTACACACTGCTAGTTTCCATTTAGATGTTGCCATTCAATGAAAGGATTACAAGCTGTGTGCACACACAAGGTTAGTTAGCTGAGCAGCTCTCATCTGGTGGCAGGCACAGGTTCAGTAATCTTTAGTAAAAACATAAAGGGGGGTGTAACAGCGTATTATACTTGGGAAATATACAACTCTGCAAGTTTCACTACATAGAAGCATTGTAGAATTAGCACAGTGTTGACAAACATTAACAACCAAAGCATAAAAAGTACTCATGTTCTTGCTACAACCATAAATTAGACTTAACAAGAATAAATATTATGTGAAAAAGAACACTATTTTTAGCCTTCCGTAATGGCGTGCCACACTAGTGTTTCCACTCTAGCGCAAAATGGGCTTGCAGCACAAAACTTTTATTACAAGTGCCGTCATCTTATCGACTTGCATACATGGCAAACAGTCAATTCTCAATCTATTTGGATAGCCGAATTACTGTGAATAAAGACCGCATTATTCTGTTCCACTACAACTGCCAATGCATTAATCACCTTTAGGACTATGCACAAACAGTGCAGCTGAGACAAGGACACACAGTGTATGCTTGCCGCAGTTTGAGCCTAGATAAACCAACCAGCCCTCACCAAGATGTTAATGATGTCCTAATCACCCTCACTGCCACCAAGTTGCTTGCTTCGCCTTGTGAATGACAAGTTCACCAACGGTTTCAGTTTTCATCACCCTTTCCAAACCTCATAACATACTGATCTCAGATATTTATCAAGCATATGCACCTCATATTAACTAATCACTGCTTGGTAGCACATGTCACTCTATATTTAAGCACATTAACTTCAGTTTCATGGTCATAACATGCCACAGTTTTTTAGATTCCTAATGATGGTACTGCCAGAACCAAGCTTTCAGTGTATAAATTAACACAGAAGTAACCAGTGGTCACAACATGTGTGAAACATGTATTACAAGACAACAGTTAAACTGTCATGTAAATAGAAAACAAAAATACCATTAACCTAGACATGAACAAAACAGTCACCAAAAAAATATGGTAGGCTTTCATGTGACTGAAAGTCACTAAAGGACAGGTATAAAAATTGTGTATTTGGCAAAAAATTAATAAAGCTTTGTTGAATTTTCAAAAAATAACTGAACATGCTGAGCTCTACATTTACATGATTGTGAACGAGATAAATGGTCAAGTGACAAAGCCAAACCAAAGATTCATAATTAAGGACTCCAAGGACTGGCAATTGTGTTTAGCCTAAATTTTGCTGCCAACTCCACCATTAGAGCTTTGTGCAAGTAGAGAGCCTACATAGATTCCATTAATAGTACCAGCACTTACCAGAAATCTGAGGGTTGCACAGGAACATCAGTTAAATTTTAATCACCCATAAACTGAGACATTGAAGGAAGTATCGCGTGCTGGCATGTCTAACTTCACAGGACTGAGAGCCTCAAAACCTTAACATGTGCTGTCACACCAGAATGAAACAAAAATGGGAAGGCGCATTTCCATTTCAACATTCACCAATGTGCAAAACACTGGTGTGATTCATTCAAAAATTTGAACACATTTAGCACCATGTTAAAGCACACTAACACAAAATAATTTCAAGTAGTTAGGCATGACAGGGGTTCTCTTCCCACATGTGGTTCATTAATGCATGGTAGCACAATTAAAAGCAACAGCACTAGAGTAGCACTAACAGACACATTCATTGCCAGCTAAAGATTTCAAGCAGGATCTACATCTACAACTGAGCATGCAGCACCTAACAACAAGATGAGGCAGGTCAGTGGAGGTCTCCACCACTGGCACACACAGAGCAGGAAGGACACAGGTCAGGCAACATGCCCAAGATTGGCAGAAGAGCTCACTGCAGTCCACCTAAAGCTGAGAGACTGGTCATCACCTCATCTTACAAAAGCACAGTTAATGCTCTCTGCATGCCCAGGGACAGAAGAGTCACGAGACAAAATGTGCTTTCGTCTACATCTGAAAGAAGGCCACACCTTTGTTCTCCACGCCATTACTTGTTGTACGCTCGCTACAGTAGCAGTCCTCATTTTACAGCAACAGCAGCGGGCTCTCCCTGTAGCTAGGACCACCCCTGTCAGTAGCACTGACAACCTTGCGAAGTCTGGGCTTACTGAGCACCACAGTGCATCCCACATTACTGCAATGCTATGGCAACAGTGAACCCTGAAGACACCAGCAGTATTTCAAGCCTCAAGTGAGGGCAACAACGCAGGTTGAGAAATTACAACCCTTGCATTTAGTAGTCACACACTTATTTCCTCTGTGTAGTTGACACTGCCACTGACAGAGCTCAAAAGCATAAATTAAAAAAATGCACAGTCAATGGGTCATGACAAATGCGAAGCACAGCCAAAAAGCAACCACAACTTGGCTATGAAAGAAAATCCAAACATCCTGCTATGCTTTAAACACTGCCTTCCACTGGACATGTGCACACACATCCTGATGTCACACAGTCCTCTCAACATGGCCACCTACTTGGAAGCCCTAGAATACCACACGCCAGTACAGTGGACCAAGCAGGAGATCAAGTGAGGGCCACAATTTATTGTCTCTTGCACAACCACAACTGACATCTTGTTGTTGACAAGCATTAAAGTGGCAAGCAGGTGGGCAACATTCAGTGTTCTTTGCCATGTATCCCGTCAAAGCCTGCCAGCATACCCAGTACACCAGCACAACAAGGCAGCATGTCTCTGGAGCATTTTTACCAACACTAAGGTTTAAGCCAGCCAATATTTTCCAATAGGGATCACTATGTTCAGCCAGAGAGCAAGCAAGCAGAGACGCATCATCAGACCAGTCAAGTTCTGAGCAGTACCCATACATGGTGAACCAACGTCTTCTGTAACCATAAAGAGTGAAAAGTGGAATGTTAAATGACCCAAACATGCAGTACCATGGCCTCCTCAAAGATAAGGTTAAAATGCTGTCATCTGCTAAGCTCTAGACGCACTCACACAAAGTCCACCACAGTGAAAAAAATCAGGGGTCTGCATTCTGAACACAATCTGTACCTGGCATACTAAGCGGACCTGGCATTGAGCAATTTTCGCTAGTACCAAAGCCCTTCAAGCATCCCTTGAAGAAAAAAAGAAAGACACTGATGGGTTGTAAGCAGTAATACATTTTCAACTTCGGTATAGCCCTCAAATTCATGTTCTGCGAGAGCTACACGTTGATTATGCATTTGCACACAATTTTGGATGAGGAAGGGAACATGTTGGAAATTTTACTGTTTTAATTTTATCTCTCTTATTATGCGGATAAAAAATTTGTGGTTACTGTTTCACTGTGCCTCGCACACATAACACCAGGTCATGATGGCAAGTGGTGTGAAACCAATGCACATGTTCACGCAATCTAAGGTTACTGCTGCATTTTCCATCAGTTCCAAATGTTTCAGTACATCACATATGACAACACTAAAGAACTGGCAGTTTCGCCCGAAGGGTGAAGCACTGACTGCTCTTGAACTTTTCGAATGGTGTTCAAACTATACATGGGTCCAAATAACGCAGACACAGTATATGCGGGTGCACCAAAATCTCTGGCACCCTTAAAAGCTTTAATATGCCATTAGAGACTGTACTGACATCGCGCCAATATGATGCCTGTAGAGAGCCGTGGCAGTATAATTACATTACTTTCAGGTTCAAGCAATGCTATTATTTTGCACTTTTAATGATCGTCTGAGGAGATTTAGGGTAAAAGGTATGCACTGTGAATGCTATGTCTCATGAAATTCATTTGTCGGCTGCCATTCTCAAAATTCTTAAGAATAATGAAGTAAGACCTGGTATGAATAACTTTAGTGTTTGCATAGTGTAGCAACATAACTGGCATATACGGCATAGATAAGCATATAGCATACATATACTTAAATATATGCAGAGCCCCACGGTGATGATGGCGGCTAAAATTTGCTCGGAGTGTGCATATAATTTCTATCGCAATAAAAGCCAGCAAAAGAATACAGAAGTAACAGTTCTGCCTAATACTTAAGGGGGGACCATGCACTTCATTATTTGTTTTTTCGGGTAGATTTTGATGAAAATTGCAGTTTTATGTATTTCAATGTGCTAATTTAAGATATACTTTCCCCTTTCATGCAAAGTAAACAACGTTTTAGAAATTAAGAAAATTCAGTTTTTAGGCCAACTTGCCTGTCGGTTATTACTTTTAGAAGTTTCTTGTAATAAGATTAGTTTATATTATAGGCCTACCGCACTCTCTAATTGTCTACCTTTCTGACAAAAGAAATACCTAATGCGATATAAGTAGAACCAGAGATATTTCTCCAAAACTGCGACACTACCAGAAATGTTTTGCGAAAAAAAAAGTTTCCCAACATTTTTATGGTGATTATGGCAAAGGCTAAATCAATCAAGGATGATACAGGGATCCAATCAAGCAAAAAAAAATGCTCTACACCAAACTGGAGCAAAGGAACAGAAAAAGATATCTGGGCTCCCCCCTTAATACACTTCAGATCATGCTTGCTATGCATTATTCAGTTAAGCGATTCCAGACAGCTTTAAACCATGTTTACAAGCTTTTTCTTGCACTGGCATCTAATGGTGTGTGTTAAGCGTATTCTTCCTCAAGCAATCGCTGAACAATTTAAGTGCAGTCGAGCAATGGCTGTTCATAAGTGCACAAAAAATGCACTCTTCAGCTCAAACCGAGCTGCAGTGAGCTACTTGTGGCAAGTTAGTGGTGAGAAGAAAAAAAAAAAGCAGGCAGCAGTAACAAAAGTGGGGCAAGGCAAACGGGTGAGTAAGGACAAGAGAAGAGGCAAAAGTCAATGACAGGAGCAAAAAAAGATGTAAACAACAAAATATGGCAGCTTCTTGCTCAGTAGAGGTTTTCTTGGCTTATTTTTCTGTTGCCCTACCAGTAGGACCCACCTGAAGCCTCTGTGGCCGCAGGAAAGGTTGGACGGAGATCGCGGTTACAAAAGTCATAATTGGAGCAGCAGTTTATGACCATATGGGTAGGATTGTGCGAGCCAGACTTTGAACACGCCACTGGATTGTCAGGAGGGAACATCTTTTTTTTGTGGAGACACCTGGCACAAAAAGAGAGAAGAAAAGACACACAGGGAGGAAAAAAAAAAGAGACAATGCAAGTTACTCATGTGCTGACGCTTCTCGGGGCACTCTCAAAAGTTGTAAACATACACCAGCACACAAATGCTTTCCTGCAGCTGGTAGCCAGACGACCACTCGGACGGCCAGAGAGGGGGGAGAAGAGCTGCAGGTTAGACTGGGCCACAAGACACACAGGCGGAAGGGGTGGTGAATGTGTGCATGTGTGTATGTGTGTGTGTGCCAAAAGAAGACCACCCCCTTCCCTCAACCCCACGCCTCTCTCTCTCTCATACCTTACCTATTTGCACACTGGACGGGGAGAGCGTCGGCACGATGTTAAGATTGCAATAGTCGGCTTCTCGGCAGCACTTTATGGCAAAGTGATCGTCTACAGTGTTTGAGTGATGGCAAGCGATTGGGTTGTCAGGGGGAGTGAGTTCTTCCTTTGGAATGCACCTGGGACGAGAAGAAACAGGCCAAGCCACATATACAGAGGTCAAAACACAAGGCGAACACACAGAAGCATTCCCCAAGCCACACATACACAGCCATGTGCTGGCCTCTTCACAAGTCCAGACAGTGCTGCTTCCACCATGTCTCTACAAAAGGTAATGTATGCTTATGCCGAAAATTGCCACAGCCTCCAGTACTCATGAAACAGTCCATATTGCTCTATAAACACAACTGATCAAGCTACAATGCAAACAAGCTTTTACAACAAGTGTTGCAAGCAATGTAGTTCCTCCCATTCAAGCTTTCTCATGAGTAGCTCTCACCCATAGCTTAACATTTTGAAATTCATTTACAAAACAAACAGAGCCATTTTACAAAACAAGGTTTTTTTGTTGTTGTTTTTTTATTTAAAAATACCACTGGACTGAGCAGCAAACTGTCAGGAAAATTCACAGCTGACTGTAGTTCCTGTCAATGTCAGTGAGCGGTAACCTGGTATCTCTAGCCATGAGCGCTCACACTTATGTTCTAAAAACACATTGCTAACACTACCATAGCAAAACGTGAGTATAAGCTGTCTTGGCAACATATTTCAGCTTAATGCAATGTCAGCTGTATGTCTGTTGAAGCAATGCACCATACTTTACACTGGCTCTTTAGCTGGAAAGGAATCAAGTGCTCATAAGACACATGTAACAGGTTCACCAGTTATGGATGCAAATAACTGTTCCTTTGTGCACTAGAACATATGTATAGTTCAGCATTTATGGCTTAAACCGGGGGTAAAAAGAAGCACGCCAAGTCTTTTGCTCATTATTCGGCTTTAACCATGAAAGCACATTCACTGCATTGATGGTGATCAAAGGGCTCCAATGAGCCTGGCAAGGTCAAGGTCACACGCCAGCATGCCATCCAAGCTATCTTTACTTATATGTTCCTGTTTTGCCTGCCATTCCGTTGAGAAGCAAGAGTACGCTGAGGGAGTCTTGCACGCTTCAAATTTATGCCAGTGCGGCGGATAAACTGGATAAATTTCCTGCTTCTTGAAAACCACCCTATGTTATTCTGTGTAGTGGATACAACTACAGTGTTGAAGAGCAGCATGTGCATTGATACAGCATGTTCCAGCAACGAACTTGTTGATCCAGATCATGAAGTAAGATAAACAGGCGAGCCAACTGATCTGATAACAGTGTCCTGTTCTTGGGGCGGTGAGGGAGCAGTTTTGCCACTTGTGGTACAGATGGCAACACTCGCAGTTACTCCGCACCAGCCACTAGATTTGGTGCATTTCTTTCGCTACTGCGTCACCAACTGCAGTCACCGTCTCCGCCTTGTCTGCTGTCTGCTTCAGCTACAGATGCGTGTGCTGTATGTCGCCTGTTGCATAACAGCGTGCATATCACCTGCCTCAGCTCACGTTGCAGACGCTCACTTGCCACGATGATCACGGATAAAAGTTCTCGCAAGACAACTGCTAAATAAACTCGAATGTGTTTACAGCACAAGCAGGTTACATTTCAATCCCTGAAGACTATCCACACGAAGCTCTCACTGTCTCCACTATTAGTAGCAAACGTACCATAGGGGGCATCGAGGCTTGTGCTAGATTTTGTGCATGTACGGCAGAACCTCATTGATATGATTCTGTTTTGTACGATTTCCCGGCGCCAACGTTCATGACTGAAAAAAAGGGCCCAATACAGTTACGCTTCGATTTTATCAGTTAATATGACCTTGAAAAACATGATCTTTCAGTACCAACGTTCAGTACGTTGCTAAACTGCGACTGTATATGTTGTCTGGCGACTAGGTCCCATGTGAACAAGAAAAGGCCCAGGGCACACACGATCGAGAGCAATAGGCACCTGCTACACTGTGCCCAACCGCCTGTGTCACGTGAAAATGCCAGCACACACTCAGTTTCCTTTTTCGATACTAGCAAATGTCCTCACAGGTCGTAACATGTCGCATTCACAGCTCTCGCCGCCAATGCTATTGCGATAAGCATCAAATATCTGTTTCACAGACTGTGTGATGCCGTTGGAAGCATACTGCGCACTTTTAATGGGCGATAACCCAAATGCACTGCCATTCATTGCTGCAGGCAGTGAGCGCCATGCTTTGCTCTGGTGGCATCATATTCCGGTGCCAGCCACCAGCTCAATTTTGTTTTCGTTTCCCGTTACGTAAAAGGATCTTGAGCTGCTGGGACCACACCAGCTAAAGGCACCCGAACGATAAAATGACCTGCCCCAAGAAGCTGCTCATCATCATCATCATCAGCCTGATTACGCCAACTGCAGGGCAAAGGCCTCTCCCATACTTCTCCAACAACCCCGTTCATGTGCTAATTGTGGCCATGTCGTCCCTGCAAACTTCTTAATCTCATCCGCCCACCTAACTTTCTGCCGCCCCCTGCTACGCTTCCCTTCCCTTTGAATCCAGTCCGTAACCCTTAATGACCAAGAAGCTGCTGATTCAGGCCAAATTCAAGGATCACAAACATAACCTTGCCGAAGCCGCTAAAACGACACATGCGTCTCAGGTCACTGGGGACCCACAAGCTGGGCGCGCATCGGCATCTCGTGTTTCAACGATTTGCAGAATGCTTCACATCACATAGATGTCAACTAGTCGAATCTGCCGAATCTTTTTAACGACTTTGGTTAGTACGTTTTTTCTCGCGTTTATTTAGAAAACATATAAGTGAGGTTCTATTGTATATCATGCCACAGTGATTGTTGAAAGAAGGTAGAGATGGTTAACCTAGTAGAGAACAGCAGTTAAAAGAGTAAAGAAACAGGACAATAGCACTATTACTGTAAACTAAATGTTAATCTAGATTTCATTTCACAGCTATGTTATTAACAACATAGGAGCAGCTCCTAGGAACATCCACTCAATGAACAACCCTTAGATCATAGGTGCCACGAAAAAGAAACTTTTAGTTTTCCTTGCCATAACTGCACAGTTATCAGAAAACGAAACAGTTCCCGACGACTTTACTAATCCAACATTGAACAAGCTTAACAACCTAAAACCATTCCATGTGCGCCGAAATATCACCTATGAGTTGAACAAGACCAATGTGCTCCAGCTGATGACTCAAACCATGATTAAAGTGATACAGAGTACCACGACAACTGCGTAGCATGACAGCCGCTGGAGACAAGTTGGTACCAAGTGAAAGCAATCGATTTGTGTTGACAACTTATCAAAGAACCAAGCAATGCACAGCTCATGTTTGCAATGGGACTGGCATGCAGCTGTATCCTTTTCTTGTCTGCTTGTCGCCCTCTATGGCTGCACAACAGCCACTTTTCCAGCTGGCTCTTAATATCCAACTTTAACGGTCATGGCATTTGTGCTAGCAGCCTGCAGAGTCAGAGAGCATGCTGCACGCACCGAGCGTTAGGGAGTCGCTTCTCCTGTAATCTTGCTCTCAGATCCAGATATTCACCGAAAGCCGGTAAACTGAATGCAAAAAATTATTCTGCAACACAAGAGGGTGAAAGTTCATCTGGAAAAGTATATTCAGTGGAAAGAAAAGGGGGGGGGGGGGGGAGGTGAAGATAAAAACTGGAAAAAGTACAATGAATTTTGAGAAAATAAAAATAAAAAGTTCCAAAATATATGTTATCCACAGTTGAAGATGCTGCCTCAACAAAAAAAGTATTTAGAGCATTCCCCCTTTGAAGCACTCCGCAGCTCTTCACATAACAGCCACCAAGTTGTACCTCTAGCTGCGTCTTCCACATGTGCTATTGGGAAGCTAACAGCAGCTATAGGCCGTATTTCAATTCCATGGCCAGCTATTGCGTGGTAGCCTCAAGTAAGCATTTATCAGTGTATTCAGGTGCAGAATATTGATAGCATTTTATTTGCCCACCTGGGGTGCATCCAAAGCAAGGAACACAAGCATTTTTGCATTCCTCACCCAACAGAGTTCAGACTTTCATGCTTTAGTCGCATGGGGGCCTATGCAGTATGCCAAGTTGCAGCAACAGCTTCTTCAACTTGTTTGATTTCATTTCTTTTTATTTCCTTAAAGACCCTGTAGTCGGGCTAATACCACCACTGGCATTATCACACTGGAAGAAGCTCTAGTAGATGGTGCCTTCACTATTCGTTCTCAGTGGACTGATAAGAGTTGAATCATTTTGACTATTATTACAAATATCATTTAAAGCATGCAGATATACAGTTTTTCAACACGCATTCAATCGGCTAGCATTATTTTTAATTCCCGTAGTCGTGGGGTGCATTGACAGATATATAGCAGCCACATAATCAGAGTTGGTGAATGTATGCCTAAAAAAAAGGTAAAAAATAAAAACATATGCTGCAGCATCAACTAATACCATTTATCACACTGAGGTAATGCGGTGGATGTTATGTCAAGGCAAAGTACTGCTAAAAATGTTCACTAGAAGACAGGGTGCCTGAACCAAAGGTCTCGCCGGTACAGTTGCTTGCTCAATGTGCTCAAGTTAGCTGAAATGCAAAACCCACAATATGCAGCACACCTGCTCAAAGGTGGAAAACCTCACAAGGTAAAGTGCATAGTCAGGTGGGCTCAACCTCATGCCTCAGCAAGATCGAGGGCTGCACGGTTTGTACAGCCATTTTGTTGCACACATTTAGCACTTGCGTCAACATGTAGGTGCAGCTCACCAAAGCCAGACTTCTTACAGAACATCCATGAGGCATGCTCTGTGTGCTTACTCAAGTGGTATCATCATCCCCACTAATGAGAGGCACAATGAGGAAGGGCACACGCAAAGCAAGACGTTAACAGCAGCCCATTGGCACCACAAGCTGCAAAACAGAAAAGCCCCTCAAACACACTGTATTACAAAGAAAGCAACAGGAAATGCTCCACTAAACCAAGTCTCTGTCCTTCCAGCTCTATGAGAGTGCACACAATGCAGCCCACACACTTTCAAACACTGCAACTGTCATCTCTGTCACGGTTTCTTGAATAGTAGCAAGTCTTTTGCATGGAGTTGTATGATATGGTCATGCCAGGACTTGACAGGTTAAAGAATACAAGATTTTTAATCGCACTAATTTAGCAAGCAAGCCATTACACAGACAAGCAACAATCATTCAAGTCTAGCTTTCAGTAACGAAAATTCAAGAGCAATTGCCCAAATTTTTGTAGGGACACAAAACGTCTGATGAAGCAAGTAGGCCAAGTCTTAGCTTGAGCTAGACCTGAAGCAAGAATAATAACTAGCCCTTGTTTTTTTAAGTAAGGTTGCTGAGATATTTTATATATTTTATAGCCAAACAAGGTGAAAGTACAAAGACTTGTTTATTTTCTCATGCTGATTTTAAATATGTAATGTTTCTTGTAGGTCAACTAGTTCAGGAGACAAAGCTATGACTCCATTGTTTCTGGAGACAATAGGAAAAAAACTGCTCAGTAGAAAGCCAATATAATTGGATAGGTAGACACTAGAATATGCAATAAATGCAGTGCTGAAAGCAGGTTTCAAATCAATTCATAATTAGTCATTCTGCAGATGTTCAAAGCTCAGTATCTGTGCCATAACTATTGAGAGGAAAAAACACAATCAAATCTTAAATATATTTGGGCACAAAATTAAAAATCTGCTCCCAGTACTATCTGATGTACTGTTAGCAGTGTGTTCAATGGGTCTGGTTGGTTCATCTTTAGAATAAAAACAGGCGCAACACAGGACGAGCGCTCGTCCTGTGTTGCGCTGTTCCTGTTTTTATTCTAATGATGTACTGATTGGTTTTTATGTTAAAAAAATATTTATGGTTCTGGCTGCTCTAGATGATCAGATATCACTCCGACAAACTAGTAAAGTGATCAAAAAAGATGTTTTCAGAAAAAGTGCCGTTTCAGCATCCCCTTCACCTCAGATTCAGCCCGTATATGTAGTATAAAATGAAACTGCGGCTAAAATAATGATCTTATAAGTATAAAATTAGGTTTACATGTACTGAAGTGGCTGTAGATTTTAAAAATAAGATAGAGAGAGAGAGGGAACTTTAATGAACACCAGTAGTTAAAATAATATAGTCAATTTTTCTTTTCCTCTGGTCTCCAGAACTCGCGTCCTCACTTAAATTCGGCATGCCTAACCATGCCGAATAAGGCACGCCACAGTGGGGGGCTCAGGATTAATTTGGACCACTTTAACGCGCACCAAATACAGGAGCGGTTGTGCATTCTGCCCTCATCGAAATGCGGCCAGGATTGAACCCGTGATCTCAAGCTTGGCTGTGCAACGCCACTGGGCTACAGGGGCGGGTAGTGCTGCTTTTTTTTTCCTGGCCTACTCCCACTGCAAGCTAATGTTCTTGTCACAAAATGTTTTACAAAAATAGAACTGTACCACAATTTATTTAAGGCAGATTGTTTAAATGCACTCCAAAAAGAAAAAAGAATAATATACGAGAGTCAAAGTATCTAACAGATCATTGCCTTGAAATTCTTTCCCCTATCAGGCACATCAAGGTCAAGATTACTCTAATGATGTAAAAGCATTACATGATAAGCTTATCTTTCACATATCAAATTTCACAGAATGTTCTGTATCTGCTTCCCAGTAACAAAAACGACACTTTTCAGTCAAACACTGAACTGTAAAACTGGTCACAAAGCTTGCCATTAATTCTAGATTCACCTTAATTCACATCACTATTAAATTTATAGCTATCAAAAAAGTTCACAGTGCGATAAAAAGAAATTTATCAAAAGCTGAGCTTTACAGTGGCAGTACAATCATTGCGTCTCATCTATGAAGTAAAAAGATTACACAATGAACTTAAAATATGCTTAAAATATAACATCACAAATTTTCTTTGAAAAAGACTTGTGTATGTCAGGATGGTAATTGTGGCAAAATTATAGAGCTGCTTACAGCCGTGCCTCATTATGATCCTCATTATTACAGACGGCTAAAATGATAGAAAATTTTTGCAGGAACCAAACTTATTCAATGCATCTATGCCTCAATATTATGAAAAGTTGATCTGGACAATAGACAGGGCAGAAACACAAAAGTGCATGTCAATGTTGTGGGGATGCGCGACTCTCATGCGTCCCCTGATATCTTGTTTTCCCGCATAGCTCCTGCAGTACGGCTTCGCCGCGCGGCCTGGCGCCCGCGGCGGTCGGAGTGGTACAAGCGCAGTGCGAGAGAGGGCGCGAGTGTTGCGCTGCTAACGCCGCCGACAGGCGGGGTTACTTGGGTGCGGGTCAGCAAGCAGTGCGGACGTGCCGAGCCGCGCGTGCGCCGATCCATGCTTCTGCGAGACCGTCTCGCGTAGCCGCCTTTGAACGCGCCACCGTTCGCGTGACCGTACACGCGAACGACCAGGCGTTGGGATCCAGCATGGGGCGAACATATTCGCTCGTTATCCGGTCGCGGTGAGTCGGACTTCTAGATTTGTCGCGCGCCCATCGGCATGTTTTGTGGATAGCAACTCGGCTAGCAGGCATTGATCTATGAAAGGTGCAATAAATGCCCTTGTGATTGTTTGCACTACTGTGTTGTCGTTCCTTTGTTCCAATGCGCATGCAGACTTGTGTCGAGTGTACGCAGCGTGATTGGAGTCACCCCTGGTTTGCCGTCACCTGTACATCGTCTGCGCTGCTGCCCCGGGCTACGATCGAGCCACCGAGCAATGGTGATGCTGTGGCGGGTTCGGCGCAGCGACTTCGGCGGCCGCCTGTCTTCAGCTCGCAATCCTCGGCTGCGGAGAAAAGAGCCGGCGGTCACCGACAGCTACTGCAGCTCTCGCCAGCAGGGCGCGTCGGCGCGAGCGACGCTTGCTCGTTCCGACTACTGCGTCGCCGTTTCCGGTGTCCGGGCCTGGAATCGTGCCGTCGAGTCTGCAAAGCTGCTGCTGTGACCGGCGGACGTCAGCGGTGTACCCAAGGACAATGTCGGCTCGCATGCTATGGACAGCGTGTGGACATTTCCTCAGCGCGGCCACTGTTGCATGTACTATCTTGTTCCCAAAGCACGGGTTGATGTTAGACCGTGTCACATGTTTCGCCGGAATAAGAAGTGATTTAAGGTTGGGGGGATGTGGGGATGCGCGACTCTCACGCGTCCCCTGATATCTTGTTTTCCCGCATAGCTCCTGCAGTGCGGCTTCGCCGCGTGGCCTGGCGCCCGCGGCGGTCAGAGTGGTACAAGCGCAGTGCGAGAGATGGCGCGAGTGTTGCGCTGCTAACGCCGCCGACAGGCGGGGTTACTTGGGTGCGCGTAAGACGAGGCGCTCCCTCTTTGGTTCGGGACAGCAAGCACTGCGTACGTGCCGCGCGTGCGCCGATCCATGCTTCTGCGAGACCGTCTCGCGTGGCCGCCTTCGAACGCGCCACCGTTCGCGTGACCGTACACGCGAACGACCAGGCGTTGGGATCCAGCATGGGGGCGAACATATTCGCTCGTTATCCGGTCGCGGTGAGTCGGACTTCTAGATTTGTCGCGCGCCCATCGGCATGTTTTGTGGATAGCAACTCGGCTAGCAGGCATTGATCTATGAAAGGTGCAATAAATGCCCTTGTGATTGTTTGCACTACTGTGTTGTCGTTCCTTTGTCCCAAGAGCGAGTGTGAGAACCCCACAATGTGGACACATGGACTCTTCCAAATGAAAGGAGAGACTTCCCCATTTAACACATGGGAAAAGCAGGAATGCTGCACACTCACTGCATCTAGACATTGCAGCTGCTTGCACCCTCATTGACAGGGTACATTTTCATGCATTTCCAAACTAAAAAAAGATATGTGGATCCCACGCATTGCGAGACTCAATGTGAGCGAAGCTTTCCATGTTGTTTGCTTCGATTGACGATAATTAGCGGTGGCACCGATAGCGAACATGTAATTTCTTCAGCGATTAGTCAAATATGAGTGGTGGGTTCACGTTAAACGTTACCTCGCGTGCACCACTGCTACTTGTCTGCATAGTACACACAACACACAGGGAGATGTGTTTGCTTGAGGAGTTCTTGTGCGCCACTGTTCATAACCTCCGAGAGGGTTGAGCATGGTCATTGCCTCACATGGTACATCGCATCGTGGCAGCAGTTTATTTGAATTATGGGGTTGTACATGCCAAAACTACGATCACATTATGAGGCATGCCATAGTGGCAGACTCTGGATTAATTTTGACATCCTGGTGTTCTTTAATGTGCACCTAAATCTAAGTGCACAAGCGTTTTAGTATTTTCCTCCCATCGAAATTCGGCTTCCGTAGTGTTGCTTCCGTAATGTCGCATAGACCCTACGGTGCTTCAATGCAGCTTTGCATCTGAGCACCCTGCATCAGTTGTCCGCTTTTGCATACTATTTTTTTATTTATTTATTTGAACCTCAAGGGTCCCTGGTGGGACATTACATGAGCGGTGGGCGCAAGAACGGCGGTTAACAATGAATGTTACATGAGAATCATGACGATGACATGGCTTCCTCGATGGCAGTCTTGAAATGGGCTGGATCAGGGATTAGTGCTAAGTCACAGGGAAGGTCATTCCAGTCGCGAGCTGTGTGGACAAAAAATGATTTCTGAAATGTAGTTGTTCGGGAACGATGCGGGATGACGCTGTTTGGATGGCCTGTGCGGGGTGTTCGACGCACTGGTAGGATGAGCTTGCTGTCACGGGGCGAACAATGAAAAACCTGTGATAAGCAGAGACGTGAAATTCGGCGACGGGAAGCGAGAGAAGGAAGTTTTAGTTGCAACTTCAAGGCGGATATACTAGAGTATCGCGAGTAGTTTGAAAGAATAAAGCGAGTGGCACGATTCTGAACAGATTCAAGGGCTGAGTTAATGTTAGACTGATGGGGGTCAAATATTGCGCAAGCATATTCAAGTTTAGGTCGCACAAATGTTTTATAAGCTAGTAATTTTAAGGACGAAGGTGTCATGCACAGGTTACGTCGGAGATACCCAACTGCTTGATTAGATGAACTTATTATGTGGTTAATGTGGCAAGACCATGATAAGTCACTAGCAAGGTCAATGCCAAGATACTTAAAAGAGTTAGTGGAAATAATGGCACTATCGTTAATTTTATAAGTAGGCGGAGTATAATTTCGGCGGCGGTGAAAAGAAATTTGTACGGTCTTTGTAGTATTTAGGGACATTAGCCACCTAGTGCACCACAGCTGTATGTTATCCAGGTCATTTTTGAGGATGTAAGCATCCTCGGCGTTAGTTATGGGGCGGTAGAGTACGCAATCATCCGCGAAAAGGCGGATACTAGATGTTACTGTGGAAGGCAAGTCGTTAATGTATATTAGAAAGAGCAAGGGGCCAAGAATTGTGCCTTGAAATACTCCTGAAAGAACGTGTGAGTAGGATGATGAGAAGCCATTAGCGGAAACAAATTGCATGCGGTCAGTTAAAAAGCTTCGAATCCAGTTCAAGACATTAGGATGAATGAAGAGAGATTTTAAGTAAAAGGCGGGAATGGGGTACTTTATCGAAAGCTTTCTCGAAATCTAGAAATAGCGCATCAGTTGGTATATTGCGGTCAAGATAGGAATGAATGTCATGCAGGAACAAAGCTAATTGGGTTTCGCTTGAGTGGTCTTTCCGGAATCCGTGTTGGTTTGGATGAAAAAAGTTGGCCGATGTTAAGAATGTGGCAACATTATAGTAAATGACGTGTTCCATGATCTTAGGGCATACACTGGTTAGCGAAATGGGTCGGTAATTACCTGGGGATGATCTGTCACCTTTCTTGAAAACTGGAATGACCTTCCCAATTCGCCAGTCATATGAAACTGAGCCTGTATCAAGCGACTGTTGAAAAATGAGGGAAAGAATAAGACTGCAAACATGTTTAGTATTTTTTAAGACTTTGGAATTAATTCCATCGATACCGCAGGAAGATGAAACTTTTAGCGAGTCGATAATATTAACAATACCATGTGCGTTGAAGGTGATGCCGTCCATTGGTGGATGCGGCAAAGGCGCTGGATCAGTGAAATCACGAGTGGTTTCATTAGTAAAGACTGAAGAGAATGCATGGTTCAAGACATGGGGTACGTCGGATACGCCTACTGGGGAGCCAGTGCTGTCAATGAGAGAAATAGTAGTATCAACATCAGGGATGACTGTTTTCCAGAAGCGCTTAGGGTTGCTTTGTAGCATTTCAGGGAGGGTAGTGGAAAAAAAACGGAGCTTAGTTTGGGTAGCGAGATCGGAATATTGCTTGGCAGTGGTGTGGTATTTGTTCCAGGCACATTTGGTGTTAGATAACTTGGCAGAACGGAAAAGGCGCTTTTTCTTATTATTTAAACGCTTTAGTGTAACATTAAACCACGGAAAACGTTTTCGCTCTGTTATGCTAATGGTAGGGATGTAAAGTCGAATCAAATGCAGAA
Source organism: Dermacentor andersoni (assembly GCF_023375885.2). Lineage (NCBI taxonomy): Eukaryota > Metazoa > Arthropoda > Arachnida > Ixodida > Ixodidae > Dermacentor > Dermacentor andersoni. The sequence goes on from NC_092814.1 coordinate 17,123,272, forward strand.
TTTCTGACTTGAAGTGAGACCAGTTCGACTCGGCAGAACGTAAGTGGTAGGTAGAAGCAAAATGGTTATGGAAAGCAAGAAGGTCACGATTCATGCTAATGTAGTCTCCTTTGTCGTACAGCGTTAGTACTTTTTTTGGATTTAGGACTTTTGGTAACGCTGGTAGAAAAGGTAGTGTGAAGTACAACGTGGTCACTAAGGCCCGTAATGTACGAAGGAGCACAGAATTCGTCAAGGTGAGTGGTCAAAATAAGGTCAAGAATGTTTGATGTATGGTCAGTCGTGCGGGTGGGCTGAGAAACAATTTGAGACAGGCCAATAGTTAAGCAAGTGTTTAGGAATTCACTAGATGCCTGACTTTTTGTTAGGGTGCGGGACATATCATTCCAATCTATGGATGGAAAGTTGAAATCGCCGAAAAGCAAAATGGGGGTGCGTGGGTAAGATGAGATTAGGGAATCGAGCGTGTCATGAAAGAGCGTTATGAAGGAACCGTCCGTATCGGGTGGTCAATAGCATATACCGATGAGTACGCGAGGGGATGAAGCATGACAGCACACCCAAATCATTTCCAACGAGGTTACTACGTTAACAACTGAACAATATAGAAGGCGCTTGGCAGCGATAAGAACACCACCGCCACGGCAGCCATCAGGTCTGTCTTTTCGGAATATATCGAAGTCAGTAAGTTCGGGCAGGATTTCGAAATCTAAGATTGATGAATTTAGCCATGTTTGAGTCAGCAGAACGACATTACTGGATGATGAGCTGATAAGACTACATAAGGAATCACGCTTCGGTATTATACTGCGAATGTTAGTGTAAAAAAGGGACAGATGATCGTTTTTGGGCCGTACGTTACTGCTGGAGGGGAATTGGTGGCTGCTATGATTTACGTTCGAGCACTTTTTCAGCGGTGTGATCAAAGATATACGTTTTACCATTAGAGATTAGCCTGTTGTGACTGAGCTTGTAGGGGATGTGGTTAGTTTTCGCAAATTCAATAAGGCGTTTACAGGCGAGTCGGGTGTTAGGGGAGAAGTCTTCGCTGATTGCGTAATCAGTCAATTTAAGCTTATAAGCCGATGATAAAACGCGTTCTTTGTCCTTGAACTGCAGAAATTTAACTATGATTGGGCGGTGCTTTTCTCTTTTGAATGTGCCTAGACGATGCGCTCGCTCGATGTTATAGCTTTCGATGGTTATATTCAGGTTCTTCTGGCAGTGATCAATTATAAGTTTTTCAGAATCCCTCCAGCTTTCGTTTTCCGCATCTTTGAGCCCATAGAACACCAAATTGCTTCGGCGAGACATGTTTTCAAGATCATCCATTCGGGTAGTCAAAGTAGATACTTGAGCTGAGCAGTTGGCGGTAATGCTTTGTATACTGTCAATTTGAGATCTTACATTTGAAATAGACTTGAAATCTGTCTCAATCTTCGCAAGCCTAGTGTTTAGGTGCGCAAATTCTTTATCATGCTCCCCAAGGGTGGACTTGATAGAGCCTAGCTGCTCAAGGATTGTTGACTGCCCGGATTGTAAAACTGTAAGCGCGGCAAGTATATCATTGGAATTGTCAGCAGCAGAGGAGGGGGGAGGACCGGGATTAGTTTCCACATCTCCGGCCAGCAATAGCAGTTTCAACAACATGTGGGAACACTCGTAAAACATAGCTATAGATCGCCGTGGGCCCAGCAGCACAAACAGAACAGTTACTGGAGCGCTTGGCGTAAAGGCTGTGATAATTCATTACCTGCGTAACGAAGATGCGAAAGCAGTTAGGGTGATCCATTTCTGTAGCGCTGCCAAGCCCACTAAACATGGCAGAAGCTTACTGTACCATACGGCACCTTCAGTTTGCCCGCAGCCACTGTTTCCTTGCCTTCTCAAATCTGTCTTCCATCCCCCCCCTCCCCTCCATATGGGAGCTGCGAAAGTGGCAAGACTGTCACTCGTTTCGCGACTGCATCGGTTCTACCCATTCTCTGCCTCCTCTTCCCCCTCCTCTCTACAGTTCTATCCATGTCCCCTCTGAACTTGCACATTAGTAGAAAGGTAAGCGCTGCAGTTTTTGCAACGCTTTTGAGGGAGGTCGCAGATCATTACAGCTATCAAGAGGCTAATGTGGCAACACCCAGGGAGCTCCAGAGGGCATTGTGCACATACGACGCGATGGAAAGGTTCAAACGAGTTGCGTAGCCTTTCCCCTTTGCCATGCTCCTGCCATGTATATACATGCTCTGAACCACCCCTTGATGCAGCGTGCAAGAACACAGCAGCAGCACAAAAGTCAAAGCAGAGGCAAAGAAAGCTTCACTATAAAGTTACGACAGAAACCATCCTCAACAATCATCTTAGTCAATGCAAAGAATTTCTTCCCTGCACCTGGCACAAAGCCTAAACGAACTCGCGTGCTCCTGAGAAAATTCTTGCTCGAGGAATGCCACATGCACGGGCCGAGACACACCGACAACATACGATTGGAAGCAGAGGTGGTCGCAGACGCTAAACGCCGCACCAAATTCGTCTTCAACAAAGTGCTTTTGAAAGTGCACATCTGCGTTCCCGCAACTGTCAGTCCTCTAATCAGTGCGTCTTGGTGGCCTGTTCAGCAGCCAATTGATTGGCATGCCGCCATTCTTAAGCCGCGTGTATCTCATCAGCCTCTCACTCCACCCCCTGCCTCACCACTTCAGTAGGCATCGCATACCAAAGTAGTATTTGCCGAGCCTTTGCACTCTTATGCTCCTCTTCTGCGAGTTTGGGCACAACACAGCGCACCTAGCATGACTGAGCAAAGTTTATTTGTGGCACAGAAACCCTGTACTGGAGAGCGGAGTCGGGAGGTGTAAAGCAATGTGCAACTAGCCACTAGCAGCGTGTGAGCGTGTTGGTGCAAGGAAGTGCTGAGCAAATAGCAGCAAGCGAGTGGGCGCATGGGTGCACATAAGCAACAAACTCTGTGACTTTGGCCCTGACTAAGCAAAGGAATGCTTCGCTTTTAAAACTGCAGACACACAATGCAGACCAAAAAGTGACATGCCTTATTTGGCACAGCAAACTTTATAAGTTATTAATTTCAACAAAGCCGCATCTTTATTAAATTTCAAATTTGGAAGCATAAAAAAACATTTTAAGGCAGCGAGAAATGCTATTTATTGAAAACTCAGTTTCACTCGAAGGCAAATTTTGAAAGCAAGGGCAAGGTTTAGCATAGCGCTGAAGGCATTTCAGAACACTGGCGTGATGAGGAGCATGCCAGCAGAAATACAGGCAACCCACCATGCACAAGACTGAAGAAAAGCTGTTGGCGTTGATCACACATCCACACAAAGGATGGCACATGTGTCGCCCGACAGTGTGGCATGCACACACACACACACACACACACAACTGGAATGCTACAATGTGCACACAAACGCCAGCAGCGTAAACATTGCCCTGCCTAGAGCATCACGTCCACTTGGTTTCATCCCTTTTGGAGTGAAACACTCTTCGCCTCTTTGGAAGACTACCAACCCTCCCCGCACAAGCCATCTATGTGCCATAAATAACAGGGCAGCAACACCGCAAATGTGCCTCATGCGTCCATGTAATTGCTATAAAAAAATGTGCAAGCCTGTCGCACGTGCACAGTCTGTAGATGGGGATCTTCAGCTTAAATATCCAAAAATGCCTAAGGGCAGCCAAGATATTTAAGGGAATTCTTGAACTTCCAAGTTGCTTGACAATAAAGCCACAATATGTGTGCATGTACAACTAGGTGGTATAAAAGCTGCTGTAACACAGCTTTTATCCCATTATCCTTTGCCTCTTGTGTACCTACAAAAATCCGCTCAACAGGTAAAGTGGCTATGCTCTGACACAATAGGAGGCACTTCAACAACAATGCATGCTACAGTATTGCTCCAATTTTCATTCCATGAGAAAAACTGTCACTGCGAGAATGCAACAGCAAAGCCATCTGTCATTCCATAGTAGTGAACATGGAGCAAGTGCATCCTATTTCACAAAAACATGACCAGAGGCTAAGTTAAAGAAAAAGGATATAACCAGGCGTAGCCATGCAAAACAGTTGGGCAGCAAAGTGGTGCTCATATTCACCCCTGAGCTGCTTCACTATTTCAGCCTCTGCTGCAGTGCCATTCTGTTCTAGACCTCATCAAATTCTAAGAAACAGGTGCATCTTCTGTAAGAAGGAACATGAATGCCTTTTTCAAGGGCAGTGAGTGGTAAACCAGCACTCGTGTTTTGCATTACAGGTGTATGCAGGATGCAAACTGCAGCAACTGTAGAAAATGCAAGCAACTTCATTTTGAGGCCACCCTGTACAGTAGTGAGAAAACCTGCATCGGATCACTCATGTCACCCCAGAAGCTGAGGGAGACATGTAGTTCCTTTAGTGTAGCATACTGTCATAAAAAGATGAGGAATGTGCAGCTTGTAATGCTACTTGTTTATACTGCAGATTTGCCTCACTAAAGAAAAGTGCAAAATGATAGGACCTTTTCTGCAACTGGCAACATGGCATCAAAAAGCTGATGCCATGATCATTAAATGCTCACCAGCCACAACCAAAGATACTTTGTCCCCTCCTACTTGATAGAAATGTATCTTCAAGAAGAAATACAAATTCTGGTTGCTGCTTGATTTCAGGCAGCAGTGGCACTGGTGGTGCTTTGCTGCAGTTTGTCATAGTTAAGTACACACCCACCAAGCTTTCAGTCCTGCCACCACTTATAACTTCGGATTTGTGCTTGTAACCTTGAATGCCTGTGACGCAAAAGTTAATGGTGAGCTGAATGTCGAAAGAAAAATGCCAAGGCCAATCTTGCATAGGGACAAGCCAAATACCTTGGCAAACAAATGCAGGTGATGTGTTTAACTCATTATGCATTTTTGCAGACACCACAGATGTGCCATATCCACAGAAAAAAAACGCCAATCTGCCACCAGAGGCAATTTTCAATGTGCACAAGCATTGAACGAGTATGGGCATATGCACAAACTCTACCACATGACCTTTGGCATGTGATACTTTTTTTTATATATATACATTTGATACTCTCCATATTGCACACACATGTTGCAGTTGTGGCTGTGCTCACACGTGTGCAGGAATGGAGCTAATCAATGTAGTATGTCACGACCAGCGGTGCGCAAAGCCATCATCATTTGTTTTCCTCCCTCACGCTGCAAGTACCATCCTCATCTCACCCTCCTGCTGAAAAATTTTACTGCCCTACTTCACCCTGGTCCTAACCTATAAATAAATCATCCACCCTGCCTCATGCTGAAAAGGCTACCATCCTTCTCTTACTTTCCATTTTCTACCATTTCAAATAAACCATTAGCTTGACCCGCAAGCTTAGTTTACAGCACTCATTGTCTAGTGCCATTCCTATTGCCTAAGCATGCCACACTGCTTTGCATTTAGGCACTTGACCATGGGTCGGTAAAGTAAACGGAGCTCATTCAGACTCACTCACAAATTATATTCTTTGCTTAGAACTCACTCGGACTCAGACTCTTCGAAATTCTACCCAGCCGGGATCCCTCAGACTACGACTCATCAGAACTATACTCGGCCAGGCTCACTCGGATTCAAACTCGCCAGACTTATACTCAGCTCGGCTCACTCAGACTGAGACTAACTGAAATTCTACTCAGCATGGCTCGATCGGACTCAGACTCGTGAAAATTCTACTCAGTCAGGCTCACTCGGACTCAGACTCACCAGAATTACAGTCAGCCGGGCTGACTCTGACTCAAAAACTCAACAAAAATTCCACTCAGCCAGGTTCACTCGAACTCCCTCAATCAGAGCCAGAAAGGTCTTGTCCCACAGATCTCATGAACTCAGACTTCCTCTTTAAATGAATATATCAATGACAAAAATACCTCCATACCAGGCTAATATATATGGGATGCAGAGGGATTACAAATGCTAACAATTTAGAAAAGACTATGCGCAAGATTTGTTAATATGTGAACAATTTCCTAATTTCTTGTTCATCATGGCCTCTTGTAAGAACCAAATAAGTATGATGCTAGACCTTGGCAGTGTTGGATTTATTTCGCCTAAAGATAACATGTGCAAAACGGATATTTAAAGAATATGCAAATTCTTGTTCGTGCGTGCAGTGCGCGCACGCATTTGTTTCTGTGGTGCATGCGCATTTTTGGCGATTCGGGATAGATCACAGTCCTTTCTTTCTAGTACTGTACTAAATGAAAGCTTGCCTCGTAAACAAAGTTTTCCCAGCTGGAATTGTGCGCAAAGAAGCTTGACTATATGTAATGCCCCTTATCCACAAGTTACTATAGAACTGCAGGAGGTCCAGCTCGCTGTGATGCTTTTTGAGGTGTCGAACATAACGCTATGTGGTGATGATTTCTTAAGTCCTGTTAAGTCTTAAGGGCTGTCATGTTGCTAATAAATCCCTATTGGTGTTTTTCAGACTAAATGTCTCAGGCTGGTTACAGGGATTTGAAAAGAGAATCTGTAGGAATTCATGAATACATAATAAACAACTACGTGTTAATCTATTCAACTATTCTGCTGTGATTACTCTTGAGAATCAGTGCAACAGCTCGACGTTGTGGAGAGTGAGATGAACCTGAATGTTTACTGTGAATGAAGTCGCTCGACTCTCGTTGCCATGCACGAGCTTAACATTAAAGCAAGTTTTGGTTGTACTACAGACAAGCTCTAGCTATATTACCGCTATGTCTTTTCTTCATCTTGATGTTTCCTTTAGTACATATGTCAACAAACAGTCAGTGCCCGAAAATCCTCAAACTCAAATTTTTGTCCATTTACCTAGAGAAAGAAAAGGTAAAACCCAGGGTGTTTACTTCCGATAAAGGAGTACACTGACCACTGGTGATCAGTAAAAAAATTTAAAAAAACCAGAGTGACACCAAAAAGTCACCGTCACTCCTCCGGCTCTCATTGCAGTGGCTAAAGCTTTCAATAGGTTTAGCTACAGCTAACATCAACAGCTGTTTATGACTTCAGTCAGTTCAAAGAGGGCTTCGACGTACACGGTCGTCCACTCTTAGTCAGGCGCCCCGCTCCGTGTTGCCGGCGCTCCGCGGGGCGCCGGAGAAACTATTGCGCAGGTGCAGTGAGAGCCGCAGGCGGGGCTTTGCGCGTCGTCTGCTACAGTGCGCCCTGTACTGCGTTGAAGTGGACTTCAAATTTGCACTGCCTCCGCAGAACGCCGATCGGAGAAACGTTTCTGAATGAACAAAAGACTGCTGAGAAGCCTGTCAGCTGTTTTTATCCCGTTGCAGCAACCCTAGCAAAGTTTCCTGCGTGCCTGGTGAAGTTGAAACACACAAATAAGCATGCCGGGGAGGAAATGCGCGCCGCGTAATATTCGAAGCTTTATACTACTGCTGCAGCACTACGATCCGCCAATATTTTTAATTTTTGGCGTCTTGCTGAGTAGCTGGTAATAACTGTTAGCAGACGACTGCTGTTGTCTGCTGAAATCTCGGCGCAACGAAAATTAATCGGAACGGAATAGTAATAGTGGAGGTGGAGCTACATTTTCAGTCTCCTATCTTACCTTCCCACAGATAGCGGTAGACGGCCAGGTAGACTCATCAGCGTGTGAAAACAATCCCTAAGGTTTACCAGGACCTCAGGCTTCAGCTTTGCATGGCTTTAAGTAGTTGCTGAGAGGATATTTATTAAGGCGATAGCGTTTAATTGTTCCTACTAGCGTCCGTCCGTTACATTACATTGTTTTCATACACTGATGAGTCTACCTGGCCGTCTACCTCTATCTGTGGGAAGGTAAAATAGGAGACTGAAAATGTAGCTCCACCTCCACTATTACTATTCCACTCCGATTAATTATCGTTGCGCCGAGATTTCAGCAGACAACAGCAGTCGTCTGCTAACACTTATTACCAGCTACTCAGCAAGACGGCAAAAATTAAAAATATTGGCGGATCGTAGTGCTGCAGCAGTAGTTTAAAGCTTCGAATATTACGCGGCGCGCATTTTCTCCCCGGTATGCTTATTTGTGTGTTTCAACTTCACCAGGCACGCAGGAAACTTTGCTACGGTTGCTGCAACGGGATAAAAGCAGCTGATAGGCTTCTCAGCAGTCTTTTGTTTATTCAGAAACGTTTCTCCGATCGGCGTTCTGCAGAGGCAGTGCATATTTGAAGCCCACTTCAACGCAGTACAGGGCGCACTGTAGCAGACGACGCGCGAAGCCCTGCCTGCGGCTCTCACTGCACCTGCGCAATAGTTTCTCCGGCGCCCAACAGAGGCGCCCCGCGGAGCGCCGGCAGCACAGAGCAGCATTCTGACTAAGAGTGGACGACCGTGTACATCTGCACTAGAGAGACTTGAAGGGGCCCTGAACCACCCCACAGGCTTGACTGAAAAACACAGCCCACGGATAACATATGCTATGAACATCTCAGCCCAATTTTGTAGTTGGGTGCGGCACGTGGAGCTCGCAAGCAGAGCGTTAAGTCACCTTTCTCTCAAATGCTCAAACCGAAGCCTCCTCCTCACTCCTTTCAGGCTGCTTTACTGCATAATATAGCACATTCCCACACGCACCTGCTGTTGGCTAATAGCTGACATAAATCAATAAGGGCATTTGTATCAGTGTGCTTCATCCTACCGTTACACAGTTTAATGAACAGGCTGAAGTAAGCGAAAATCTGCTTTCAAATTTTGATAATAATTACAACATACTTCCAGAAGAAGCCAACTACCGTCTGCTCAAGATCGGCTGCGGCCATCCGCATAGGAATTAAACTTTGGCCACCGTGCTTATTGGTGTCGTAGCCATCGGGTCTCGCTGATTTCAAATAATTTTGAACACTCCACTAGCCTCAAACCACGCGATACTTAAGGTCAGATCACATACATGCTTGCCAGCACACCCTCACTTCTGGCCGCTCCTGGTTAGACGCCTCGGCAGACTTTGCTTCATATTGAGCTGTTGACAGCGCTTCAAAATGCGCAAGTTGGATATGGCTACTATCCGTCGGTCAAGCTGGTGCAGGACAAAGACAAAGCACCATGTAGCGCAGCTAGACAGGAGCATATGAGTGCCCACTCAAGCCCTGTCGTGCACAAAACAAACACTGCAGTTGCATGTAGCAGCGGTCCGCTACGTAGCGTAGATGCCACGGCTGCCGCAGGGTGCCACGACGAGTCCACTGGCTAAACGCACTGCAGCTCGCCGAGGACAACTGCATTTGATGCTCGTAGATGCCAAAATTAGAAGTGGTGGTGTCTACATGAGCATTCAAAATCAGATTTGAACTGCGAGCCACGGTGATGTTCGGTAGGCAAAGTGTTGTTGGCACGCCCCGCTCTACCGAAGCCTTCACAGTACAACTCATTGAAGGAGCAGAAGCAGCATGAAGGGGCTTTTTGATTGCCAATAACTCCGCTTCTGCTGAATGCATTGAAGTACTTCTTGCGGCAAAGTACTTCTGACATAGCCTAATTTAACTTGAAATGCATTTTTCAACTTGGATAAAAAGTGGTTCAGGGCCGCTTTAACTCTTTCCTACCATGCCCAGTGGGCATCGTTAGCCCACTATCAATGGTTTGAAATGCCGCTTTCGATTCGTTCCGCGCCACTCATGGACACACTGTGCTATCGGATGTGAAGAACTATTTCTTGTTTCCTGAGCAGTTCACTTTTTCCTGCCAGACGTTAATTTTTGAACGAGCTCCTAAATTTCCCCATCATCACAGCAGAAATGGCTGCCGCCGGGAGCGGTGCATGTGCCTCGAAGTATTGCACTGCATCTGCGTTCATCGATGCAGCAGCACATCTGGGGACGCTGCCTTTTCGTCAGACTGACTCTGAGAGCGACACAAACCAGCTTGAAACATCGGCGGTCGCTTCCCGGCACACCCAACTGTAGTGCTTGCAGTCAAATTTTTGTAGTGGAATACCTATTCAATGAAAAATGTTGATTTTTTTGGAGATAGTCCCTATTAGATGGCAATACATTGTGTATATCTAGAAAATAGAAACAATACAAAGGAAGGCCATTCGATTTATCCATAACTAATTTAGACGTGAAGACTCTTCCTCTAACCTTCTAGCAATTTCGGGGCTCCTTCCGCTCGAAGCACGAACGAAACAGGCACGTTTGAAATTTCTTTATTAACTTCTGCATAATTATTTCAATATTGACATTTCAAATTACATTTCTTATTCACAAACATGACCTACCAGGCACAAATACACAAACACCTTAGTAGAATATAAATGTAATAATAATGTGTTTAAATATTCCTTTTTTCCGGTTGCCATCTATGAATGGAATATGTTATCGCCTCTCACCACTAGCACAGAGTCACTGTCTCAGTTTGAATTAAAAATTCAAAAAATTGTTTAGCAGGTTAAAATTGCTAGTGCTATTATTGATCGTGCAAACCACCATGTACTTGTGCCCTGCGTATGTAGCCGGGTATGCAGCATAGAATACCTCAATTGCCATTTTTTTGAAAATTAGCATGTACTTGTGTTTGGTGTATACATTTTGTAGTGAAAATTGTTTATGTTTAAAGTGAAAAACTGACGTTATACATGTATTGATACTTAACATTATCAGTGTTCTTTGTATATGTACATATATATAGTACCCACCTGCTATGGTTTCAGTAGAGACTGGCAGTATTGTAAATAAATAAATAAATAAATATCTCATAATTTTCTTAAATATCTTTTTCTTAGTAGGTGCAGGCGTGTCTTTACAAAGTTTGTTCAATTTCATCCCACAATCTTAATTCTGGCAATCTATATCTCTTTTATGACATATATCTTGTTAATAAATCTTTTATGTGGGAAAAGTGCATTGATTCTGCTTTTTGTTTAAGTATTACATAAAATATTGAGTGCAGTAGTTCCTTGAGAAAAAAATCTGGCATACCCTCCAAAAAACTCACCATGCATACGACCTGAGTGACTTTTCTGAACACGAATCACCGTTTCCTGAGTTTAACCTCACATCAGCACCCTCCCTCGCCCCAAGGGCCATCCTGGCCACGTGAGGGTGCCCGAGTGCCACAACTTGCCAGCAACATGTTGTGGCTCTGACCCTAAATGGTGCACACAATGTGGAAAAAGTGGTAGTGCAAGGTGTTTAATGTGACGCTCTCAGCAAGGTCACGTAAGTTCATATTCAATTTGTCGGTTCACCATAAAACATAAAACATCATTTTTCCACTTACAAATTTAGCAAAATAATGCTACAACCTTAAACTAAACCTAACAATGTCTGTAATACTCAAAAATCATAAGGAATATTTAGCAGGTAATAAGTGAAATTTAATATAAAACTTAATTTCTTGGTTTTGTGAGAAGTAATAAGATAACTAAGAGGTTTGAGAATAGTCAATCTGTATCATCTATGTAGTAAGAGTTTACAAAAGGTGAGTTACACCTAAATCTAAGTAGACGGGTGTTTTTGTATTTCTCCCCCAACGAAATGTGGCCGCCGTGGCCGAAATTCGATCCCACGACCTTGTGCTCAGCAGCCCAACACCATAGCCACTGAGTAATCACGGTGGGTGCATCTCGAACACTTGAGGCCAGTATAATACTGAGAATAGGTGGTTTAAAGTTGCACACAGTAACTCATCAGCAGAATTCTATGACAATTTAGAGCTGTAATTTCCAGGGAAATCTTTGTTCCATTTATATAACCAAGCTGAAAATTCAGAATCAGTGACATGCACTTTTTCTAATGTGGTTGCATAACAAAGAAAAATGTGATTCCTGCATAAGTGCTATAAAAAAAGGAACAGAAAAGGGAACAAACATGTACATCTTCTAACAAATTAATCTTGCACCAGTGCAGATAGATTTGGCTCTATGTATTATATAATTACCATGACAACTACAAAAGTTTGCAAACAAGAAATATTTAACCATTATTGGCTGGTTTATATAACCAGCTAATGATGGTTATATATTATATATATATATATATATAACCAGCTAATATTTAACCATATTTAGCTGGTTTATATGTTTCAATAGATAAATTTGCTAATTTAAACACACTATATGCAAGAAAAACAACTTCTGAATATTGAATTGATTACTAAATATATTCTAAACAAAGTAAAATATACCCCTGCCGTGGCTCAGTGGAGGTTGCACTTCCAGCCACATTCCTATGCAAGAAGTTCAAGCAGTCGACATTAAGCCCATCATTATTACAGTGTCTCTTACAGCCTGTGTGTAGTTTAGGGACCCCATACTTTGATTTCATTTCGAAGGTTTGCATGCAGTCTGTTCAGTAAAAAAGAAGGCTCATTTACATTATTTGATGCATGCAATTGAGTAAATGAAATAGGAGACAGCACATCGCCAGTGCCAGCACACTGTTTTAATAAGATGTAGACATGGTGAGAGTGGCCAAACAATCGATTTTTCTGAACTGAGACAGAAAATTCAAAAACTGCTAAAAAGCGGGGCATTCGTGAAAAATCATTGTGTAGAAGCTATCTTTCCTATGCATTCGTAAGGCGCTTAGCAGTGAGAGACATGACCATCTGCACAATAAGTAGCCAGTACAATTCTTTAACAAAATTTCGCATAATAAAGGTGCACAACCGCAGCTCTTCTACAGCAAATTCACATCGCCACTTGCATCGTTCTCTATAGAGGCTCCAGGGCCCGATATTTTAACAGAAACGAATATTCAACAATTTCAAAAAGTGAATTCCCTAAGCAAATCTCTATTTTGCAACACCCCTAAATTGAACCAGTTTCAAAATTTACACTTTCCTTCTGGAGTTGAACCTTAACCGAGCCAAAATGCTTGAACCATACCTTGAACCGAACCAATAAGCGTTTCACTTTGCCACCCTGCATGCAAATCACCTGTACGCAGTGAAGAACATACACCCATAACTTCCCTGCACTTCTCACAAACGCACAGTAGACTAGAATGGCATGTAGCCACATCAAAAAACAAAAAGCCGTCACATCAATGTGTTACACGCACACACCACTGTCTCGGTAGGCACTAATGAATAAGCGTCTTTTTATACGCTGCAAGACCTTGTTGAACAACAATCCACCTGCTTTGAAGTTTCTTTACAAACCACAAATGCTAACCGGAAAATGCGACCCTGTACTCTGAATGCACCGATTCTCTGCCTATGAAATAATTTGCACGCCGAGTAAGAATGAAACAGTTTCAAACATTGAACAAAAGTGCGTGTAGTGCTCGCTTTCGGACTTAACGATGACATAATAAGCGTCACCGCCAAGGAGTGGACAAGCTCACCTGTATTCGTGCACGAGGGCGCCCGTCTTGGATTTTGTGGTGGTGGCGAAACAGATGCCGTCGGTTTCACAGGTGTGATTGGTATCCTCACTGCAGATATCACAGTAACACTTGAGGCCTGCAACGAGAACGGCAGCATGGCGACGCTCATCGCATACGTGCCAATACGACGGCAGGCTGTGCGCTTTCATAAGAACAGCAAGTAAACTACACTTACGGTGGCCCCGCTCCATGGTTTCAATTTCGCACCCGAATCCCGAAAGCAATCTTGTGAAAGACGTTGACACCTACATGTGACTGCTATGATCTCAAGCACCACTACGAAGGAGACTAACTGAAAATGCACCCAGCGACGACAAAAAAAACGGGCATCATCGATCCCAAGGAGATGATACGCGCTGCGATGCGGCTACCGGGCCGCCGCGGAGTCCGAAGACAGCTCTCTCCCTCTCTCTCTTGCTTTTTCTTTCCTTTAAGCAGCAGGGGTGTGCGAATATTCGAAACTTTCCAAACGAATCGAATACTAAAATTAAATTATGGGGTTTTACGTGCCAAAACCACTTTCTGATTATGAGTCACGCCGTAGTGGAGGACTCCGGAAATTTCGACCACCTGGGGTTCTTTAACGTGCACCTAAATCTAAGTACACAGGTGTTTTCGCATTTCGCCCCCATCGAAATGCGGCTGCCGTGGCCGGGATTCGATCCCGTGACCTCGTGTTCAGCAGCCCAACACCATAGCCACTGAGCAACCACGGCGGGTGAATCGAATATTGTCCTATTCAACGTCTTCGAATTGAATAGTCGCTATTCGTAAACGCGAACAGTTTTCCATTATTTCGTAATCGCCAACTGTATACTCAGTCAAACAAAAACTTCACTGACAATTACGATATACCCTAATGCAGAATTTGTGTTTTCATTTCACAATCTGTCGCGTGCGGCACGTTGCAAACGGAGCGAAGTGCGGCGCGACTGTAGCGAGAGCCAGCGCGCGGGTGACACGTGGGCGTGATTCGCATGCAGCAGCTAGCCGCCGTTGACACAACCTATGACACCACTCCTAGACAAGCGCGCGTGGGTCATTTCGTAGCCATCGTCGCCGCACTGCGCTTTTCGTCTCGCGCTCCGCATCATGCTACACCCTCCTCTCGGTTTTCCTCCTCGCGTCTAGCTTTCATGGCCTGCTGCGTTCCGCGTTCGCTTTCACTGTGCTTCCAGCAGAACTTTTTGTTGGGCTAGTTGGTGCATGTTACTGAAGTACTAAAGCGCCAAACAGACGACACAAGAAGAGACACGGACGAGCGCTTATCCGTGCTCGGATAAGCGCTCGTCCGTGTCTCTTCTTGTGTCGTCTGTTTGGCGCTTTAGTACTCGGATAAGCGCTCGTCCGTGTCTCTTCTTGTCTCGTCTGTTTGGCGCTTTAGTACTTCAGTGTGCTTGTTCGCTCGGTCACGCCGACGCTCGCCGCAGGAACGGGCGTCTACGCTCGTAAACAAATGTACACCCTTTGGGGTGTATATTTGCCACACAACGATGCACTCTTAAAACCGTTGCACCCTTCGGGTGTATATTTGTCCCACAACAATAATCGTCATCTGCCTTGCTTGCGTTTCCTTTCTTGAAAACTCGGCGCTCGCTACTTTCCTGTCGGTAAGGCTGCGTCACGCTGATAACGGGCACGCCGTTCGTGACTGGGAAGTACCGGGCTCGCAGCGTTAAAGGAAACGCGGGGAGGCGGATGACGATTATTCACTCTAAAAAATGTTTACACCCTTTGGGGTGTGTATCTGCCACAACGATAATCGTCATCTGCCTTGCTTGCGTTTCCTTTCTTGAAAACGCCGCGCCCGCTACTTTCCTGTCGGCAATGCTATGTCATGCTGATCCCATCACTTACATGTATTTTCCTTAAAGACCCATTTTGTGGTGTTACATAGGGGGGGTTACAAGATGCAGGCGTTTACAGAAGTTGAAAATGTGGATGGGCAGGTTATGGCAGCGATATGGCGGGAAAGGCCGTTCCAGTCAGTTGCCGTTCGTGAAAAAAATGAGTTCATGAAGGTAGTACGGGCTCGTGGACGCAAAACTTGAAGAGGGTGACCGATGCGATGGGATCTGCGTGGTGGGGGTACGCAGATGTATGGTTCTAGTATTAGGGGCGAATAAAAGAACTTGTGATACAAAACAAGACTGGCAATGCGACGGCGAGCAGAAAGATCCCACAAACCTGATTGCAATTTTAGAGATGATATGCTAACGTCGTATGAGTATGAAGAGGGAATAAATCTGGTAGCCTGGTTTTGTACAGCTTCGATGGCATTTGTTAAATATGCTTGAGGGTTCCAGATGGGCGATTCGTATTCCAGTTTAGTTCTGATAAGGGAGATGTATGCTTGTAGTCTGACATGTTGAGGTGCTTCCCGCAGGTGACGTTTTAAGAAACCTAATGTTTTATTAGCTGATGATTAGGTTAGTCATATTAGGTTAGTCACGTGCAGACGCCAAGATAAGTCATCAGAAATGGTGATACCTAAGTATTTGTAAGACTGGACGAGGTCAACAGGGGAGCTAGAAACGGTATATTCAAAAACAAAAGGGTTGCGACAGCGGTGAAAAGATATGTACTTACATTTTTAGGGTTGAGTGTCATCATCCACTGCGAACACCAGTTTAGCACGTGGTTTAGGTTTGCCTGAAGGGATTCTTGGTCAGAAGAGTTAGTTACCGAACGATAAGTAACGCAATCATCAGCGAACAAGCGGATATGACAAGATACGCGCTGGGGTAAGTCGTTAACGTAAATGAGGAATAACAAGGGACCGAGGACGGAACCCTGCGGGACGCCGGAGGTGAATGGGAGCGGATTGGAGGATTGGTTGTTAATGAAGACGTACTGAGAGCGATGCGTGAGGAATTCGTTCATCCACGCGATGATGTTTGGATGTAGGTTCAACTGGGAAAGTTTAAGAAGCAAGCGTTGGTGAGGTACTTTATCGAACGCCTTAGCGAAGTCTAGGAAGATGGCGTCAGTTTGTAGATTAATATCAAGGTTGGCGTAAATGTCATGAAGAAAAATGGCTACTTGAGTCTCGCACGAAAGACCCTTACGAAAACCATGCTGTGACAGATGGAAGAAGTTATTGGAATCTAATGATTTGGGAGTAAATTACATGTTCCATGATTTTGCAGGGTATACTTGTTAATGAAATGGGCCGATAATTAAGAGGTGAATCAGTATTACCTGTTTTGTGCACGGGAACGACCTTCCCCACTTTCCAGTCGTCTGGAATGGTTCCTTCGGAGAGTGATTGTGAAAACAATAAACAGAAAATACTGGAACAGGCTAGGTTAGCGCTTTTCAAAATTTTTGGATTAATGTCATCTATGCCGGCTATGGGGTGAGGTTGATTACTCCAGTCGATATTGGGGTAATTGAAGTCCCCTAGTAGAATGTGTGCTTTAGGGTGCTTTAAAACTATAGTTTATTTAGAGCATTGCGGAGCATGCGGGGAAAGTCGGGACTTTTGCGAGTTGGCCTATAACACACACCAATTAATACCGTCAGTGGTGAAGTGCGGCACATAATCCACAACATTTCTAAGTCTGACGCGACATTAATGGCAGAACAGAACAATTGTTCGCCGACTGTAATTAGAACTCCTCCCCCGCGAGAATACTTGCGATCAGCGCGAAAAAGATTAAAATTGGGCAGGTCAAACAGAATTCCTGAGTCAGTGATCTCGTTGTTCAACCACGTTTCGGTTAATATAAGTAGATTGCTGCCTGACGAAGTTACAAGGTTCGATACGATATAGCGTTTCGGCAAGAAGCTGCGAATGTTAGTAAAGATTACTGATGGTGAAACGTTCGCACATGGCGTAGGTGGGGGATAGCGCGATGACCGGCAAGTATGAGTTGATTAAGATATTTCTTTTACAGATTCTGAAAGTTCATCAAAAACGTAACGTTTTGGACCAATATGCAAAGTTTTAAATCTCAGGGAAAAAGGCACGGGCTTCGCCCAGGCAAAAGCAACAAGATGTTTCCGGCAGTGTTGAACGCGGCGCGAAAAGTCTTCACCTACGCTGTAGTCGGCACCTTTGAATTTTGAACCTTTAGAAAGAATTGATTCTTTAGTTTTAAAGGATGTAAACTTAACGATAATTGGACGTTTCCTGTCCTTAGAGCGTCGTCCGAGGCGATGGGCGCGTTCAATGTCGTTCAACTTTCCAGTAACGAACGGCACGCGCGTTATCAACGTGATAGCATTGCCGACAGGAAATGCTATCATGCTGATAACGCGCATGCCGTTCGTTACTGGAATGTACCGGGCTCGCAGCGTTAAAGAAAGGAAACGCATCAAGGCAGATGACGATTATCGTTGTGTGGCAGAAGGGGAACTCCAAAGGGTGTAAACTGTTCTTAGAGTGTAGTTGCTGGTTTTTTTTTTTTTTTTTTTTGAATAGAGTCCGATGGTTACCAACCTGCATGGCGAAGACGAGTGGACTAGACAACTGTGATGTGGCACAGCCACCGAGCCCACAGGGTGCGGTGGACGGTCGCTGCTCATCTATAGTTGGCTCGTAGAGCGTGATTGCTGACGATGGGGCCTTCCAGTCTGCGCTGAGGGTCAAGTTGACTTGAGTCGGCAGAGCGGAAAAGTGGACGTTGGGGGTTGCTGCGCAGAATGTCCCTCCGTCAGCCGCGCAAGGGCGCACGCTCAATCGTGGTCGCCCAGGGAGCGCAAAAGACAGCAGGGAGCATGACGCAAATGATCAAGGGCGAGTACACCTGCATGCATGGCGAAGACGAGTGGATTAGACAACTGTGATGTGGCACAGCCACCGAGCCCACCTGGGACAAGATAACGCGCATCTGTTATCTGGGACAAGATAGCGCGCATGTGTGGCAAGATACGACTCAAAGGGTGTAAACTTTTCTTACACTCTTAGAAAAATTTACGCCCTCTGGGGCTTATCTTGTTCCACAACAATAATCGTCATCTGTCTTGCCCGCGTTTCCTTTCTTTAACGCTGCGAGCCTGGTACTTTTCAGTCACGAACGGCATGCGCGTTATCAGTGTGACGCAGCATTCTCGGCAGGAAAGTAGTGAGCGCCGAGTTTTCAAGAAAGGAAACGCAAGCAAGGCGCATGACGATTATTGTTGTGGGACAAATATACACCCCAAAGGGTGCAACCGTTTTAAGAGTTAGTGTTGTTGTGGGACAAGATAAGCTCCAAAGGGTGTAAAATTTTTCTAAGAGTGTAATCGTCATCTGTCTTGCTTGCGTTTCCTTCCTTGAAAACGCTGCACAGCAGCGCTCACTACATTCCTGTCGAGAATGCTCTGTCATGCCGATAACCGGCATGCTGTTCGTCACTTAGAAGTACCGGGCTTGCCGCGCTAAAGAAAGGAAATGCGGACTAGACAGATGACGATTATTGTTGTGTCGCAAAAAAAAAAAAAAAAACTGAGATAGACCTTATACTCTGCACTAACACTGGCATCATACAAGATGTGCACGTGCTCGGCAAGGTGCGCTGCAGTGACCATAGGATGGTAAGAACTCGAATTAGCCTAGACTTCAGGAGGGAACGGAAGAAACTGGTACATAAGAAGCCAATCAATGATTAGCGGTAACAGAGAAACTAGAGGAATTCCCGATCAAGCTACAGAACAGGTACTCGGCATTAACTCAGGAAGAGGACCTTAGTGCTGAAGCAATGAACGACAATCTTATGGGCATCATTAAGGAGTGTGCAATAGAAGTCGGTGATAACTCCGTTAGACAGGATACCAGTAAGCTATCGCAGGAGACGAAAGATCTGATCAAGAAACGCCAATGTATGAAAGCCTCTAACCCTACAGCTAGAATAGAACTGGCAGAACTTTCCAAGTTAATCAACAAGCGTAAGACAGCTGACATAAGGAAGTATAACATGGATAGAATTGAACATGCTCTCAGGAACGGAGGAAGCCTAAAAGCAGTGAAGAAGAAACTAGGAATAGGCGAGAATCAGATGTATGCGTTAAGAGACAAGGCCGGCAATATCATTACTAATATGGATGAGATCGTTCAAGTGACTGAGGAGTTCTATAGAGATTTATACAGTACCAGAGGCACCCACGACGATAATGGAAGAGAGAATAGTCCAGAGGAATTTGAAATCCCACAAGTAACGCCGGAAGAAGTAAAGAAAGCCTTGGGAGCTATGCAAAGGGGGAAGGCAGCTGGGGAGGATCAGGTAACAGCAGATTTGTTGAAGAATGGTGGGCAGATTGTTCTAGAAAAACTGGCCACCTTGTATACACAATGCCTCATGACCTCGAGCGTACCGGAATCTTGGAAAAACGCTAACATAATCCTAATCCATAAGAAAGGGGACGCCAAAGACTTGAAAAATTATAGACCGATCAGCTTACTGTCCGTTGCCTACAAAGTATTTACTAAGGAAATTGCAAATAGAATTAGGAACACCTTAGACTTCCGTCAACCAAAGGACCAGGCAGGATTCCGTAAAGGCTACTCAACAATAGACTATATTCACACTATCAATCAGGTGATAGAGAAATGTGCGGAATATAACCAACCCTTATATATAGCTTTCATTGATTACGAGAAAGCGTCTGATTCTGTCGAAACCTCAGCAGTGATGGAGGCATTACAAAATCAGGGTGTAGACGAGCCGTATGTAAAAATACTGAAAGATATCTATAGCGGCTCCACAGCCACCGTAATCCTCCATAAAGAAAGCAACAAAATCCCAATAAAGAAAGGCTTCAGGCAGGGAGATACGATCTCTCCGATGCTATTCACAGCGTGTTTACAGGAGGTATTCAGAGACCTGGTTTTGGAAGAATTGGGGATAAGAGTTAACGGAGAATTAAAAATTAAATTAAATTATGGGGTTTTACGTGCCAAAACCACTTTCTGATTATGAGACACGCCGTAGTGGAGGACTCCGGAAATTTTGACCACCTGGGGTTCTTTAACGTGCACCTAAATCTAAGTACACGGGTGTTTTCGCATTTCGCCCCCATCGAAATGCGGCCGCCGTGGCCGGGATTCGATCCCGCGAACTCGTGCTCAGCAGCCCAACACCATAGCCACTGAGCAACCACGGCGGGTAGTTAACGGAGAATACCTTAGTAACTTGAGATTCGCTGATGATATTGCCTTGCTTAGTAACTCAGGGGACCAACTGCAATGCATGCTCACTGACCTGGACAGGCAAAGCCGAAGGGTGGGTCTAAAAATTAATCTGCAGAAAACTAAAGTAATGTTTAACAGTCTCGGAAGAGAACAGCAGTTTACGATAGGTAGCGAGGCACTGGAAGTGGTAAGGGAATACATCTACTTAGGTCGGGTAGTGACTGCGGATCGAGATCATGAGACTGAAATAATCAGAAGAATAAGAATGGGCTGGGGTGCGTTTGGCAGGCATTCTCAGATCATGAACAGCAGGTTGCCATTATCCCTCAAGAGAAAAGTATATAACAGCTGTGTCTTACCAGTACTCACGTACGGGGCAGAAACCTGGAGGCTTACGAAAAGGGTTCTACTTAAATTGAGGACGACGCAACGAGCTATGGAAAGAAGAATGATAGGTGTAACGTTAAGGGATAAGAAAAGAGCAGATTGGGTGAGGGAGCAAACGCGAGTTAATTATATCTTAGTTGAAATCAACAAAATGAAATCATGGGCAGGACATGTAATGAGGAGGGAAGATAACCGATGGTCATTAAGGGCTACGGACTGGATTCCAAGGGAAGGGAAGCGTAGCAGGGGGCGGCAGAAAGTTAGGTGGCCGGATGAGATTAAGAAGTTTGCAGGGACAACATGGCCACAATTAGTACATGACCGGGATAGTTGGAGAAGTATGGGAGAGGCCTTTGCCCTGCAGTGGGCGTAACCAGGCTGATGATGATGATGAATACACTCTAAGAAAAGTTTACACCCTTTGGGTGTATATTTGTCCCACAACAATAATCGTCATCTGCCTTGCTTGCGTTTCCTTTCTTGAAAACTCGGCGCTCGCTACTTTCCTGTCGGTAAGGCTGCGTCACGCTGATAACGGGCATGCCGTTCGTGACTGGGAAGTACCGGGCTCGCAGCGTTAAAGAAAGGAAACGCGGGCAAGACAGATGACGATTATCGTTGTGGGACAAGATACGCCCCAAAGGGTGTAAATTTTTCTAAGAGTGCAACGATAATCGTCATCTGCCTTGCTTGCGTTTCCTTTCTTGAGAACGCCGCGCCCGCTACTTTCCTGTCGGGAATCTTGTGATGCTGATAACGCGCATGCCGTTCGTTGTTGGGAAGTACCGGGCTCGCAGCGTTAAAGAAAGGAAATGCGGACAAGACAGATAACGTCTATTGTTGTGTGGCAAGATAAGACTCAGAGGGTGTAAACTTTTCTTAGAGTGTAGCCGTCATCTGTGGACGCAAGCAAGAACTTTGCGATACGGTTTCCCGGTCGCACGCGGGACGAAGCACAACAAAAGGCAGCTTCAACTCTGCACTCACAATGCACAGCCAGCATTTCCTAAATAACGAGCGCAACGAAACCGTGAACTGGTTGTTATGGTAACGTTTACTAGTCGACTATATCAATTTTCCTTCTTTTTTCGCCCTTCGTCATCGGCTCGGTCTAAAGTCCCTCAATCATTTAAAAGTACCGCCAGGCTTTGATCCAGCCGACAACGCCTGCGATAGGGTGATCGGTGACATGTGACCTTGCTCCGCCCCTTTGCCGCCATGAAAGTTCCTGCGCGCCGGGCGAAGTGCGCGCGTTTCGCCTGTTGTGCTATGCACATCGCTGCGATAATTTCGTTCCGGGAGGTCCGAAATGCCTTGTTGCTGTGCGGTTGGGTGCCGAAACCGGACGAAGGATGGCAAGAAGTTATTTTGCATCGCGCGCGGCAACCAGAACGTAACCAGACGAAAAGTATGGTAACACAGAATTGCACGGACGGACTTTGAACCGTCGGTAACAGCACGACTATGCGAGGCAAGTAACATACAAAGATACAAAGGTGCGATAGAAAGTATACACGTGCGTGTGTCGAGCGGTGATAGTATTTCACTCACGTGCATGAATGTTGAGGGCTGAAGTTTGTGGAGATTAATTATTTTAGTTCGCTGTGAGCCCGCTGAATAGATCGGTATGACCTAGGATGCGAAGGACCGAAATGCCTTGTTGCTGTGCGGATGGGTGCCGAGATCAGACGGAGGACTACAAGAAGTTATTTTGCATCCTGCGCAGCAAACAAAACCTAACCAGAAGGTAATTCTGGTTGCATAGAAATGGACGGAAAGACTGAACCGTCGGTAACTGCACGACTATGCGAGGAAAGTAACGTAGAGCGATACGAAGGTGCGAGAGAAAGTATACACCTGTGTGTGCAGAGCTGCAGTATTATTTCATGCGCGCGCATGAATGTTGACGGCTGAAGTTTGTGGAGATTACTGATTTTAGTGCATTACGAGCCCATTGACTTAGCAAGTGCAGTATGACCTAGCATGCATGTAAATAGTGGGGCAGAAACGCATTAACTCGCTGACAAATATCCGCATTGCGTTACGTGCGATAAAAAATAAAATTCAGCAGCGAATTCTACTTTTACACTTTCCTGTGTTTGTGCGCGCGTTGTTAACTGCGCTTTACAACATGTCCAAAAAGTAATTTCCAATATCCTAATCGTATTTTGTGCATTGCATATGTGAATAAATATACTGCTAAGTGCCTGCATTATTCTGTTTTTAAAAACGAATGCTGCATAGCCACAGCTACTGGCCGTCAAATAATAAAGCGTAATACAGTATATCAAAGTACATTACATACAGCTGCGAGCTCGTTCCAAGTTTCCCTTACACTCGAAGATCTTTCAGTAATCGGCAATGCCATTTTACTGATGAAAAACACACAACTGCAAATGAACATAAGAAAAACGCCACAAGCGATACACAGATTGCCAGCCAAACACAGTGCAGTAATAGCTGGGCCAATCAGCGTGCGTTTCGTATGAGGGCCCTCTAATTCTTAGGGGGCTTTAGCCATAGAGTTACTATACTGGTTCTAGAGGACAAGCTACCCATAGGGCCCATGCCTTGAAATCGGGAACCGCAAGAGCGCCGCCATGTTGCTACGCGCCGAGGTTGCCAGCTCCTGAGACGCTTGCTAAACTTGGTGGCAGTAGTCAGTTTTAATCCGGCAACCGTAGCAGCGTAGCAGCATGGCGTCTCGCTTGTAGTGTCGTGATGTGTGCTTGCAGCCGTGTGTTTGGGCTTTATAAGTTGGTTCTTTATTCTATGTTGCGGGACGGTGTGGGTGTGGTCCATGTTGGCCGTACATGTGGCAGTTATGCAACCGAGGGATGATCCTGTTGAAGTTTCCGGCGGTATGCGGTTTTCAGCGGTCACGCCTGTTGCTGTCACTCGACGAGGTTACGAGCTTGAAGCTGTGGTCAGATTCCTCGTTGGCGTTCCGTAATTCTCTTCGCACGGACGCGGTATGTTGCAAAAGCCGCTTTCGCGATCTATCGTCGCGACGATAGATCGGGTTTATTTATTATTATAAGTACTGATCCAGCTGTAGGGCGCATGTAACCGACAAACGGAAGTCTCAGGAGAGCACCTGAGATTATAATAAAGCAGGCGGCGCAGGAACTCCAGGGCACCCAAAGGACAGCGGGGGGATCATAGCTCGAAGCAGAACGGTACGTAGGTTGGGGCCGCCGAGGCAGGTGTGTGCCAGGGAGTGTTCGCACGGACAGCTCCCCTGGAACGCGCAGCAGTGCCTCGCAAGGTCGAGATACTTTAAAGGCACATGCGCCCATGATCTTTCTTTTGCCTCGGTGCAGTGAGCACGATTAACGAGTATAATATGGAGGGCATCCGGTGCAGTCGCGAATGCGTCATGGCAAATGTAGCTCGCGTCGCCTGGCGTGTGTAGTAGTATCAGAGTTGGTTGTATGAACTTTATGCATAATACTCTTTGTTGCGGTACCTTAACGGAATGGGTCTAGAGGACGGTGTTGGTACATTTTTTCGTACCGCCCTAATCCTATACCCCCCACTACAAACACACACACATATCCCCCTTTTTTTTATGTATACATACAATTCCTTGCCATGACAGATCATAGCCTCCTTTATTTTTGAAAAATAGAGGAGGCTATGGACGGATTGACAAGTTCAAGTTGTCAACTTGTCAGTAACTGTTATAGGAATCACTGTAATAAACACAACTCCACAATCGGATTGCTTACTTTCATTTTTTGTTGTAACACTGAGGACTACATAGAACTTTATTTTGTATATGTGAGAGAAGAACGGATATCACGAGCTTAAGCCAATGTGCGATACACAGACAAAGCAGCTGCTACAACATGAACTGCATTGAGGGCCACACAACACATACGTAATTAAAGGTGCAAAATATAGGGGGAAGCTTCAAAATACGCTCTGTAGCACTGCAAAGTATAACATATATTGTATGTGTACAATAAATGTTCAAAAAAACAATGCATCAATGTCCCATTTGCCTTCAAGTTTATTATCAAGTTCAAATTTAGTGAAGTTTATTATGAGCATATGTACAACAGGAATCTACTGACACACCCGCAGTCAAGGTGGCTGTTCGAGGTGTGCTGGCTGCCTCGGTATAAGAAAAAGAAATTGGGTGAATGTCGACACCAGTGCTACTGCTTCTTGCCTCTGACCTGCACGTGCCTCCGCGGCATCTTTGTGCAGAAGTGTGCTGGCGTGGCAAGGCGTAGGAGTCATCCGAGAGAAGGAGTATCGTTTACATGGAGGAAGTGGCTGTTCACATTGCCTGTCGCTTTCCCTCAAATGTTTCCTTGGTGACTAGGGTGACACACCCGCAGTCAAGGTGGCTGTTCGGGGTGTGCTGGCTGCCTAAACGAAAGAGAAAGAAATTAGATGAATGTCGATACCAGTGCTATTGCTTCTTGCCTCTTACCTGCATTTGCCTCTTGGCTTGCGGAGTCTGTATGAGGGAGCTGCTGTGGCTAGGCGTAGGCATTGTCTAAGCAAAAAGAAAAGGCCATTCAAATGGGGAATTATGGAAATAAATGCAGTTATGTTTGCTTCTTGCACTCCCTTGCCTAAAAGTTTTCAAACATAGTGTCCAGTACACACCAGCACTTTGACTGCTTTTTGCTTCTTACCTGCAGGTGTTGCTGCGAGATCCTTAGTATGGCTGCATGCAGCATTGTAACACTTAGTGGAGGCATTTGAAATGGTAGCCAAAAATATAAAGTATAACCTTTGTCTGCATGAATGCTTTCAATTTCTAAATGCAGTGGTAACTATCACTATTAGTGCAAGGCCCCTCACATCTATGCGGCAAGTGCCATAGCTCGAAACTGAATTTTTCCTTCAGTGTTTCACAAGGCGTCTGATATGTCCACATTTGATGTGATCTGTTTGTTTTTATTTATCCCAGTGTGGAGAGAGCATCATTAAATTGTTTTTTATTTTTGTGTGTCTTGTTTTTTGGTTTATTTCTGAATTTATCAAGCAGCAGTCTCATGATGCTAAAGTGACTTATGTAATGGCAATTAGCTTTTGTTTTGAAGAAAAACAATGCATTTCCTGACCCATTGTTTGACATCCCCTCACTTGCATAATTTTGCAGAGTATTCTACCTATATTGACTTGCTTGACCTCCACTAAAGAGTCTTGCATTTTCAAATACGACTCTTTCCTTAAAATCACTCGACACTTCTCATAATTTCTGTACCTTGGGCTTCTGATACTCTGCATTCACCATTTTTGCTTGTTTCTGAGTAGAAATGTCTTCTTTAATTTAGAGCTTAAATTTTACATTTGGAGCACACGGAAGGGCTTGCCATTGCACATCTGCATAAAAGGGAAACACGTTTCATTAAACATTTGCAAAATCCAATTGAAGATTGATGAATGCAGCTTGCAGTGTGATTTGACTGAATGAGCCATGAAAGTAACTCATCTCACTTGGTAAATTAAAGCACATATTAGTGTGATGTACATGATACATTACACTAACGTGGTGGGTTCTCTTGCTTATACAGCAAAATAATCGGTGCGCGATAAAAAAATATTTTTGCATACCCCTTGTACACACTGATTTCAGGAAAATGAGCTGGAGCTGTCCACATGATCTACTTATTTTACCTGCGAGTATGATCAACAAAAATGTGTCCCAGCTGCTTAGTGGTATTTGAGCTTATGTCAGTATTGCATATGTGCCTGTTGTCTAAAATAATTGAATTTTGAAAATGCTCGCAGGGATCTGATGTGCATATCTGTAGTTTATCGATACATGTAAAAGACTCAGCATCAAGTGCAAGTGAACGCGTTCCCACAGGCCCGGAGTCGATCATGCAAATAGATTCGCTGCACACATTTGTGACCAGAAACGATATGCCACATGAAATGGCATGCAAGGAAGTGTTGAAGATATTGCACAGTTAATAGAACACCTACGCTATTAATATGTGGGTTGATGCACTCGTTATGCAAAACGGAGGTGAGGCGTGCAGACAGGACACAAGAGCAGAGTATTTACAAGCAAACAACACGACCGCCGCCCACTTCTCTACTCTTGTGTCCTGTCTGCACGCCTCACCTCTGTTTTGCATAATGAATCCTTACCAACTAGCTTAGCTTTCTGTCGTTCTAAGTCTCGATGCACTCGATTTCGTCCGCATTAGGCACTGGCCTCTTGATTACTTCGTGGCGCAGAAATACTCGGCATCGGGCTGTTTTTCTGCTGTGGCCTTTGTAGAAGCATGATTGTTCAAAGTGCAACAATTAAACAGATTCTTTGAATTGCTTGTGGCTTCGCCAGTACAATTCCGGTGCGCTGGTCCGCCTGTCCAGCAATTTCCTACTGAAGGGAAACCTGCAAATAAAAACAGCGCTCCGCATGTAGAAAAATGCTCTACTGTGACGCTTCTCAAACGATTGTGATGCACCACAAGAGCTGCCCACTCGCGTGATATTCTCAACAAGGAGATACATTCGTTTACTTACATGTGAAGGTATATGCCAGAGCACTTCGGGGTTTCGGTGGCACATAAGGCACGAGTGTGCCATAGCGTCCGATGTCGACGCGCGATCGCATGTCAAAACTAAACTGTACGAAACTACTACGCGTCCAAAAAACAGATTCGAAACCGAAATTCGCGTCATTCTTTATTGCATGAATGCGTACATCGTGATTTACATAAGTCACGGACTTAGCGATCGCTTTCTGTAAACTTAATATTAACGCACCACCTTCATAAAGCCATCAGGTATGCGTTTTTAGATGACAAAGCATAAGGTGACCTGTACTTGTTTTCAGCTCGTTCAATAGTAATTGCGCTGTTCACATTGACCAGTAGCAACAGGGCGGCGCCCTAGAGGTTCCCACTTTTCCGGCCCAGCTTTTCCTCTAGAGTTGTTCTACCAGGTGTTCTGTGGTTCTACTAACTCTATGGCTTTAGCGGTGCACGGAGGCGAAAAGGGATAAACACAACAATGCGCGTCATGATTCGAATTTACGCGGCGACGTCGCACGGTTCACGAGAACAGTCAACCGCATTGACACACGCGCACACACTACGTTTGATATTGGTGTGCCGCGAGATCAGATCGCGCTGGCAGCCCGAACATGATCGAGGAGACACGCTGACGCGATCCATACCGCCTCTTCATCATGTCATGACAGTTGCACTGGCTCGTAGCATTGAACCACAAGACACACAGCAGTCGTCGTGTAATCGCTACACGACAGACACACTCAGCGGCAGGAAGACTGTTGGCGCACTCGTTTCCACACACACACAGGATGTTGTTTAGTTGCCGTGAGGGCTGCGCGCTTCGAGAATCGCAAGTTTGAGCGATGTTATGTCGAAAGTTTTTCGGTCCAAGCGACTGTCAGCCTTCATTTTTACACGACTTCTTCGTTCAATGCAACCGCTATGTGTACGCAGCACACTTACATGCAAAAGATTTCACAGAGCATACGGGATTAAGCGCAAGCAATCACCAAGGCTCGCGCGGTGATTGAGCGCAAACGAACGAAATGTAAACACGCGGAATCGAGGCGATCCAGCCCTCATTACGCTCTCTTGAGCTATTTTCTTGGAGCGCTCATCTGAAATTAAAGGATTAAATTTAGCAGTTCGGGTGCTTCTTTCGTTTTTCGCCACAGTCAGGCACCAGTAGGTTTTATTTCCGCGCGTATGCAGATATTTTTTCACCTCCCGAATGCCGCGGCGCCGCGGTTTAGCGTGGGCGCCGTCTGCTACAGGAACTTCCTAGGTGGCGCGCGCGGCAGATGTCGCTACCTTGAAAATTATAGCTCGGTCATGACTCGCTCGCCGCCGCGCTGCCGCTACGCCTGCGATATGCCCCATGCACGGCGCGTCGCGTGATAGAAGCAATCGAACTTGAAATCGAACATTACAATATACAGGCCCTGCATTGCCTGCTCGAAGTAAAATCGAAGAGTGTGGTGTAGACGGTGCGCGCTGTGCCATGAAATTGAGGAACAAAGTGCGGCACTCCCGAACTAGAGAAAAAAGGGCAGCCAAATAAGAGATCTCTACAATGTCTTCCCGTCCTGACTGTATAGTTTTTCCTATGGTGTTGGGCTGCTGAGCATGAGGTCGCGGGATCGAATCCCGGCCACGGCGGCCGCATTTCGATGGGGGCGAAATGCGAAAACGCCCGTGTACTTAGATTTAGGTGCACGTTTAAGAACCCCAGGTGGTCGAAATTTCCGGAGTCCTCCACTACGGCGTGCCTCATAATCAGAAAGTGGTTTTGGCACGTAAAACCCCATAATTTATTTTTTTTTTATAGTTTTATCAGCCTAACGAAGGAAGCGCTGGACCAGCCTAGGTTTAACCCTTCTGATTGCTGAACGGCGATCTGCGAGCTATTCACGCTGGCGATAGCACTGGGAATTCGATCTCACCATGCAAATATCTTCTTGGCATTGGCTTTGACGCGGAGGTCACGGGAAAGCTGACCCAGCCCTTCTACCGGCCAACACAGTAATTGCGAGAGCAACTTCGTGGACAGTATCAGCAGCAGAGATCTAGGCCATTCCGATGAATGCTTCGCTTCCGACCGACCTCTGAGAGCTCCAGGCGGGTGGCAATGAACCACAGCGTGCAGTTCCTTCCTCTGCGTGGAATGACCACTGGTACGCTTGCACCCGGGTCACCTCCAATTGATAGCGTAGCCGGCAAAAGGTCTACTCAGAAAGCCGACAGGGGCGGTGCAACTCATTATCCGTCATTTCTTCGAACGCGTATCGCCCTTCCAGCCGTGGTCGACACCAAAAGAGCAACGCCAAGCAGACGACAAAGGCAAGTAATAGCCTCCGAAGCAACCGACGCACGCCCGCGTGTCTCTGGGGTTGCGCGACCGGCGCACGCGGCCAGGGTCGCAAGCCAACAGCCAAGCCACAGCAACGGAACCCAAAGCGGACTACCCCTTCGCCGGTTCCACGCCAAATACGGGTTCGCTTTGGAAATGATCTACAGATGCGTGATGTGATCGTAATTTGCGGTGCCGCCCCGCTGTCTCTGACGGCCTCTGACGCAAGCAAAATTTTGACCAATCAGATGAGGCCGTTCCCTTCCGAACCGTTATAAGATTCCGCGTGCGTCTAATTGTCGTACAAAAATCCCTCACGTGACCTGATCCTAGGTGCCTAGGGACAGCATCGTTTAGGGATTTTTGAGAAGGCGCGATACTGGCGGCGAGCGACGCCGTGGCGTGTTCGTCCTCGGCGTGATCGTTCTCTGGACCGCGCGTTGTTCAACATTGCTCATGTAATCGTGCGTGTGTTGCTTGTGTGTTGGTTGTAGGTTCTGTGTTACTTGGCGGAAAGCCGTGAGTAGTGGCGGTGCGGCAATGCGGCTTTGGCCTCGATGAGCTCTGGCACTACATAATCTGCGTTGTGTGACCCGTGCTTTCTTGAGAACCCGGCGGTGGTGACAATTGAAATATCGAAGTGGCCTAGCGCCTCGGCAGCGAAGTTCTGCGAACCGCGATGTGGCGTCGCCGTGTCCGACTTTGCTTAACGGACATCGAGGGATGTGCTGCTCGCTGCAAGTCATGTAAATGCAACTGCGTCGACCGCCCACTGTTCAGCGCTGAATGTGTGTTTGGTGTGCTGTGCTTGAAACGAGTGGTGCAGCCGTGCAGCGGGGGTGGCGGAGGAGCAGATGGCTTAGGGTTTGCGCGTTCACAGACATGTGCTCCCGTCTTGGTCTCATTAGCGGCTGACGCGGGATTGTGGCGTGCTAGCTCCTTGCCTAGTATGAAGTTTACGACGCTAACACACAGCATGTTCACGTTTTTCCGCGCAATATGTCATTTGCATGACGGCCGAGTTGAAAACGAGACATATAGTGGTCTTTGCGTTTGTGTGTTGTAAATTACTTTCTATTGTGGAAGTTCTGAGAGTCTTATTACGCAAGGAGTGCGAACGTAAACATAAACACATATGTGTGTCTGAAATTTTGAATTACCCATAATACCCTTTACGACTGATAAGTGGGCTACACGGCCTGTGTGAATCAGCTACCGTATGTTGCGACGCTCTTTCGTGTGGTAGACTGATGCATGGTGCGCGTTTATTTCTGTACTGTTGTAAAAACCATTTGTTTATTCACTCAATACAAATGTACGGCTTCTTCGCCGCAGTACAGCTTAGTTACGCGGTGAAGCATACTAGAAGTGGGAGGGGGCCGTTATCAGCCAGCATAGTATGTCCACTTAGGTGACCTGAGAGGCGGCGGGTGCGCGAGTGTATAATTTAAGAACTCTTATTATGTCCAGTGACAGTGGAGATCATTAACTGTAGCACCAAAGTAGTGGACCACTACCAGAACAAAGGCATGTAGTATGCCCATCTCAATTCTTGTGCTTATGCCAGTCTTATTTTTTACAGCAATAGCTGCTATGGGCTAACTCCCCTGGTTGTTCTGATGTCTACTGGTGTTGTCACTGGAATTCCCGAATTTCTTGCTAGAGTATTGCAAATAAAGTTCTCATTGTGCTGCGAGGATTTAAACATACGATCAAAAGAGTGGCAGTCCACAATTCTACATTTCAGCCACTCTGCTGAAGGTACAGTCGTGGTGAATACTGATCCTGGAGAGCGTGATCTAGCCAACAGGTGCCTAGATTGGCTAACACCTGCTCAATGTCTGCATACTGTATATAGAGCTGGCATCCACACCTTCAAGTTCTTGCACATCACCTTCCCACTTGTGAAGGCAGTCCTATGTTAAGTTTTCTTCTTGCATGTGATGACAATGATTGGGTGCATCTGCTTCATTAATCTTCTTCTAGTGCTTGGCTTCTCAGATTTACTGGATGGAGCTGTTGGTGTCTTGTTTTCCTCAAGCAAAGCGCGAGACATAGCAATGCGTAGCCCAAATATAGATTTGAGAAAACCAAAACGAATTCAGCAGTAAGAAGCTAAAGGGTTGTTTTGGTGTAGATCAGTGGCTAAGTCCGGATATGAAAGAGGAGGAAGAAAAGCCGAGTCTTTCCACTTCAACACTGAGGCACAACTCCCACAAATAAATAGGACTCTTACTTATTTTACTTTTTTAAGGAGATTACCGACTTGCATTGGCAAGTGTTCACAACACTTCAGCAAACACTGCATGAACTAAGCTTCCTGTGCATATTTCACCAGCTACTGCATCATTGTTTCACATTATGAGTGAAACTGCAATTTTCTTTATGCCACAACTTGCCCAATTTTGTGTTTTGCAGTGGGATGTTAGCAGTGCTAATAAGGCACCTAAATACTCCGATGAATAGTCATACAGAGAAAAAAGAAGTAAGAAAGCAGTGGCTTTTTGTGCGTAGACTATGCATACACCTGGTGCTCTTATGGTCATTTTTTCCCTATCCGCTCAGCCATTCTAAACAAGAAAAGTTTATACACAATTAGTTTATATACAGACCACAACTAAACCACAGGTATCGTTGGTAAGCAAAGTATATTTATTCGGCGACATTTTCTGCAGCCCTGCTATTGAGCTTTCCTTCCTTCCTTTTCAGCTGTGCAGGTTCACTAAGAAGTGATGATACAGTTTGACAATTTTAATCATTGAAAGACTTAGCGAAACCTTTTTCGGGTTGTTTTTTCTTGGTTTCAGACTCTGCACATTGCATTTTAAGGCATGTTTTCTGTGTTTGTTGCTTTTTCTTTATGGGTAGGGCATGTCAACATTTTTTACACCATTTCAAGTATGTGGTGCCATAGACTGTTCTTAAATGAAGTCTTGCCCTTTCATTCTGTACAATATGATATCGGTTTTTTGTGTCCAAGGCCGTTTTACAGCGTGATTGTAGCATTTTGCTAAGTTTTGCCTCTGTCACCCAAGCTTGAAAGATTGCTACCCACTGGTGGTGGCATGACACATGCCACGTTTCTTTTTCAATAAAAGGAAGTCTGTCACTTATCCTGTGCACTGGTTGCCTTTTGTCTCTGAATTGCAATTTGTTGCCTATATTTGCTCTTTTGTTGCATTTCAGATTAGGAATGGCTATCATAATTGACATTTAACCATATTGCACACAATGTGGATGATATATAATTGCAATATATGGCCACCATAAATATAATAGAAGTTAATAATTCAAGAATAGTGCCTTTGCATGGTGGTCCAGCCATGAATTGTGGCTATAAGGTACCAGCGCTGCAGATAGCACTGCTTGTGCAGAATATAGTGCAGCTCTACTACTTTCAACCATCATTGTTTTTATCTGCATTTCTATAGCTCCAGTTTCTGTGAACAATACACATCCGGTGGAAGGGTGGCTTGCACCTGCAGTTGGGTCCAATGAATAGCCAAATTTCTGCCCATTTTCATGTTACTAGCATATTAGTAAAGGCAGTCGTTTTTATAGTAGCCTGTTTGCCCAGTGTAGAAGCCGCTGCAGGGTGTCGGGATCTCATACACATCTTCAGCTTTGCAGGGGACACAGCATCTGGCACATAGTTTGTCACAGGCCATGTATTCGGGGCAAGTTGAGTTCACTCACTAGCAAAGGGAGAACCAAGCTTGTCGGATATGAAGTAAACCGCCTGTATACTCAGTGGCCTTCATTTCGTGTGACATATGTGGTTATAGCGACCCTTGTTTTAAGCACTTCTTGTCTAGCAGCGGTCGTTTGCTTTTTGAAACACTCAGGATAGCTTTCAGCAAGCTGGACAGGAATAACGCTGAAAAACCAGCAGATGTTAATTGTCGCACTTATCATGCGAAGCTTCATACAGTATGATGAGGGCGTAAATAAATGAGGGTGTTCCTCAAGGCCTTGTAGAACATGTTGCGAGTTTGGAGCAACATGATGTATCGCATGCTATAGGTTTAGCAAGTGTGGCCATGGTTGAAGTGCAGTGCAAGGTCAAGAAAACAGATATCTATGAGCAGCACCCTGGTAAGGAGACTCTGGGAAAACTAGTGGGAAGCCTGTTGAACATCTGGTTGACCCACTTGCTGGCTCCACCAGGCAAAGTATAATAAAGAGAAGGAAGTCATCAACACATCAGAAGGTTTTTACATATAAACACTGTGCTAAGGTCATAACATGCCAACAAGTCTTAGTGCACAGGCTATGCACGACCAACTACATATGCCTTCTGTTCGGACATTGCTCATTGTAACTAACAAGGATGGAGTGGACAAAAAAAGAACAGCAGCTCCATTAATTTAGTTTCACTGGTATCGACTGTGTTTTGTAAGCGTACATTGCCATACTCCCCAATGCCTTCTTGGGTGACATCAGCAAAGACCAGCTTGAGGCAAGGGGTAATAGACGTCTTTACAAGCTAAAAATGCATGAATGCATGGAGAGCACATTGTGTCCAAAAAGTAGGCACTTCACAGGGGCACTGGAGAAGGAACAGGTTATTAACAGTGGGCAAAGACAAGCTACTAAACACCCAACACTGTTGCCATGTAATGACCTCTGAAACAATCCCTCTTAAAGAGGAAATCATCTTTGTGTATCCATAAAGAGGGCAGATGGGCAAAGCCCCTTCAGTAATGCTGCCAGCTTCAAAAGCCTATTTTGCACATCCTGAATGCTTCCTTCTTAAGACTTTGCTGGGTGCAAGCATTCTACTGTCCAAAAGCTGTCATTGAGAGCACTGTTGGTTTGGTGGCAATAAAGTTCAGAAGCAATTGCAACAAACCTCCCTTCCTAGTTGGCCTGGATGCTCACGGTGCTTATGAAGCAGCACCATGAGGCAAGCAAGGTGAATGGATGCCTCCAAGCCCTTGTTCGTTTATCACACTGTTCTGTTAGTAACAACCATGAGACTTGAAACCAACAAGCTCAAGCTCAGCACTCGCATGGTTACTGCGGAGGATTCATAAAAAGCACAAAAACAGAAAACTCAAGGGAAAGGATAAAGCACCATTTAACACTTAGTATTGCTACAGCCCACCCCCTTCTTTTATTTTGTCTGGTCGTGCTACATCTTTTTACTATATATAGGCATGAACTTAGGTGATGTTCCCAATCAGTGTCCAATATTTATATACACTATGTGCTGGTTCAATGATGTTCAAAACACTGCAATGGAAGCTTCAAGTAGAAAAGGTGCCTGGAAGAAAGAAAAAAAGCTGTGCTGCAACCATCTTGGCAACATCTTGTCCCCTTAATAAAAGTTGTGCTTTCATATCAACTTGAGCCCTCCAGTTTAGAGTAAAGTACCAGTGCGCATATGAACAATGAATCAATTCTCAAAGAGCATGTGCAGTCCAGGGGCAAGAATCCGCATTGTGCTCCTGCATTGAAGGTGAATAACACGTGCCATAATGGCGAATGTGCTTTAGTAAGCTTCATTGCAATATTAATTTGTAATGTACAAAGAATTGTCAATGAAGCTTACCACGAGTACAGATGCACTTGCAAATTATGTCACAATTGAAAGTAATGAGCACAGTGTAAACCTATGTGCCCTTTCCATTCTTAGTATGCTTTACTGCACGATGCTTATTTACACCCCTGTATTGCGGTGTAGCAAGCTACAAAAGAAACGTTGCATAATTAGGCTTTTTACGATTATCTTTCTCGCAATACACTATTATTTCGCGGTGAAGCCTAAGCAATGTACTGCAGTGAAGCATACTAAAAGTGAAAAGGGGCCACTGTCACTGGACATAATAAGACTTCTTCAATTATACACTTGCGCAGCCACCGCCTCTCAGGTCACCTAAGTGGACATACTATGCTGGCTGATAGCGGCCCCCTCCCACTTTTAGTATGCTTCACCGCGTAACTAAAATGTACTGCGGCGAAGAAGCCGTACATTTCTATTGAGTGAATAAACAAGTGGTTTTTACAACAGCAAGAAGTAAACGCGCACCATGCATCAGTCTACCACACGGAAGAGCGTCGCAATATACGGTAGCTAATTCACACAGGCCGTGTAGCCCACTTATCAGTTGTAAAGGGTATTATGGGTAATTCAAAATTTCAGACACACATATGTGTTTATGTTTACGTTCGCACTCCTTGCGTAATAAGACTCCCAGAACTTCTACAATAGAAAGTAATTTACAACACACAAACGCACAGACCACTATATGTCTCGTTTTCAACTCGGCCGTCATGCAAATGACATAGCGCGGAAAAACGTGAACATGCTGTGTGTTAGCGTCGTAAACTTCATACTAGGCAAGGAGCTAGCACACCACAATCCCGCGACAGCCGTTAATGAGACCAAGACGGGAGCACATGTATGTGAACGCGCAAACCCTAAGCCACTCTGCTCCTCCGCCACCCCCGCTGCACGGCTGCATCAATCGTTTCAAGCACAGCACACCAAACACACATTCAGCGCTGAACAATGGGCGGTCGACGCAGTTGCATTTACATGACTTGCAGCGAGCAGCACATCCCTCGATGTCCGTTAAGCAAAGTCGGACACGGCGACGCCACATCGCGGTTCGCAGAACTTCGCTGCCGAGGCGCTAGACCACTTCGATATTTCAATTGTCACCACCGCCGGGTTCTCAAGAAAGCACGGGTCACACAACGCAGATTCTGTAGTGCCAGACCTCATCGAGGCCAAAGCCGCATTGCCGCACCGCCACTACTCACGGCTTTCCGCCAAGTAACACAGAACCTACAACCAACACACAAGCAACGCACGCACGATTACATGAGCAATGTTGAACAACGCGCGGCCCAGAGAACGATCACGCCGAGGACGAACACGCCACGGCGTCGCTCGGCGCCAGCATCGCGCCTTCTCAAAAATCCCTAAATGATGCTGTCCCTAGGCACCTAGGATCAGGTCACGTGAGGGATTTTTGTACGACAAATAGACGCACGCAATTAAGATTCCGCCCCAGATTGCGTTTCTCATTTTTTGTCTTGTCTTGTCTCCCATACACTGGTGCATACCAAGGAGGATATATAAAACTTGCTGGAGTGGAAGCCGCCTATACGCGCGTATGGGCAAGGGTGAAGCCGCGCCGAACGGCCGGCGGCCATCTTACCAGAGGCAAAAGGCAACGGCGCAACCGCGTCTGTCCGCGCTTCTACTTTTTCGCGCTGCTCATGAAGGCGCTAGCATTCAGAAACCAATGAAAACAAGTGCTTCTGGTTGTAAACGGTTATCTCCCATCAACTGTAGCAGCCAACTGGCGTGAAGAAGGCTATTTAACTGCTGAAATATTAAGGAGAAAAGCATAGCGCAGCCGCGCTTTTTCGCGTTTACAAAGCAACGCGCTAACGAGCGGTTCTAGTATTAAACGTCTATTTTTCTTCAACCAGAGGGAGACTGGCATGTACAAGGCAGTTTGCCAGTTCAAATATTAAGCAGAAAAGCTTAGCACTGCCGCGCTCGTGCTTTCCGCGCTGCGGATGACGTTGCTCGCATTTACAGAGCAACAAAAACGAGTGGTTCTAGTTATATCCATTTATTTTCCATCAGCTAGCAGAAAACTGGCATGTAAAATGCAGTGTAACTGTACAAATATTAAGGAGAAAAGCGTAATGCAGCTGCGCTCGCGCTTTTTCGCTTTGCTGATGCAGCTGCTCCCATTTAGAAAGGAATGCAAATCTGTGGTTCTAGTTGTAGTCGTTTATTTACCATCAACCAGCAGCCAACTGATACGCAGAAGGAAGTTCAAATGAGCAGATATTAAGGAGAAAGTCTCAGATACAGTCAAGAACACCATGACAAACACCCTACTGGTGATTGAAAATAATCACCCTCGACAAAAGTGGTCTCACTTTGTTTTTGATCAGTTCACAGTTTCGTTCTTTCGTCATGTGGTGTATTCTCACTTTTATATATTCTTCAGCGATTTTCTTGCACAAAATATAAATATGGTTATCAAGTGGATCAAGATCAAGGATGTGGTCCTCCAGTTTCTGGAACCAGTCTTCATGCTTGCGGCCTGGACGCTTCCTTTTCACCTGAAATAGACGCCATATGTACATCTGATGAGTCTCAAGTCAGAGAAAAATAAGAGCAGTTGTAAAGCTATGCCTCGTTTGCTACCTAAACTTACTGCTTCATAAAGGTGGATGTATGTTATTTTCAAATTTTGCTTAAGCATCTTTTCAAATCATTAGCCTGTTTATATTGTTTAGCATCTGAGCTTGCATATTAATTAGATCTCTTTACGTCACCACCGACGCGCGCTTACTGAACAGATTTGCAGACTGGAGCCGCATCTGCAGCCTACGGTTATGAGTAGCAGTTTTCGTACTTTTTATCCTATGAAAATGAAAAAAAAAAAATTGAAGCTGTGCAAAATCTAGGCGCAATAGCGGTCTCTATCCAATGTCATGGTTACAGCTTAGCTGAGGCGACCCTGCCAGACGGCAAATTTGGTGTAATTTTCATAGAATGTCATTCAAAGGTAATATTAGCTGTGACAATGGTAAATTTAATGACATTAGTTGAAAACGACATCTGCGGTCTAATGAGCTCGAGAAACTCAGTCGCATTTCTCGCTTTTGCAGCTGGCAGGGCACACAGTGTTGATTTTTATCCGACTTATCACGGTCACTTCTTCTCAACGAAAACGAGACCGCCACAAATACATCGCGCGACGTTCTAACATACTCACGGGCTTCTGTAGATGCTCCGGAAACGCAGGGAACACAGAAGGAACACTACCCGCACGCAGTCGTGTTGTCTGTCCGGTGCGGTCGAAGCACTCCGGCTCAAAATGCACACAGCAAAGGCGATCTCCATCTTTCGCATGCCACCTTTCACGGCGAACAGCCCGCTCCCACAGGCTCCGCAGCTCCGGATCTTTTGGAAACCTGTCGGCAATTCCAGGACTATTAGTCGTTGCGCACACACACACAACTTATCAGTTGACATCCATCGGCAACGCGAGCGTAGTGGCTCAATGAACGTGTTCTCGTGTACTTACAGGTGAAACGTGAGGCCACAACGCTTCTTCAGCCTGTTCGCACATCCGTAGGCTACGCAAGAGGCAACCATAATCAAATCGATGGTGTTTACATGCCCCTCACATCAAATTGCACTGCATACCAACTCACGAAAACAGCAGCGAGAGCCGGTGCCGCCGGCGCCGAGCGCGCTTTCTGCCTCTGGTAAGATGGCGGACGGAGGCTTCAGTCGGAGCGCGCTCTCTCCACTCCAGCAATTGGTGCATACCCACTATGGGGATTGGCCAAGATGCAGGCGGTTTTCCGTATTTTTAGAATTAAAGCAAAACTAGATTTGAATAGTAGTGTGGGACTAAAGAACTGTAATTTAGAAGTGTAATGAAAATATTGTTAAGAATTTTGATTAAATAAGTTAACATAAAGAAATGAAATAATAGAAATACTCGATAATTTTAGAAATTCAGCAAGGTACTCTTTTTGTCTCTCTATTAAAATTGTAAACTACAAGAAAAGCATATATATCCCTGTGGCTGGAACCCAGTGAAGTCGCCCCAAAAGAAAAAATGGTTGGCGATGTTAGCGATAGCCCAAGTTTGCTAAATGAGTTTTCTAAGAGTTTTCTTTGTTTTAGAAAGCGGCGGCACGAGGGAAAGTCATGTTCGATAGATTCAGGTGCACTGCAAGAAGAACATAGAGGGGACATAGCGAGACTAGACCTGTGTAAGTAAAAATTTAGAGGCGGTATACAACATCTCAATTTTGTAAAAGAAACTTCCGATTGCTTTGAAGGACACCAATTATTATTCCATGGGAAGCCAAGATGGTGAAATTCAGAAGACGGTGTTAGCATGGATATTCAGAGTTTTGCGATATAGGGAAATTTCTGTACCTAGCCACGGTGACATAAGCTGATGCCGGCAAAATAGATAGGGCCACTGAGGGACGCTCGTGCGAGTGAATCAGCCATTTCATTCAAGTGCAGCCCACGATGTCCCGGTACCCAAAGCAAACATACATTCCGTAATTACGGGTACCATCGAACAAAACGTTCGTTGAATTCTTGAATTTAAAGATGCAGTAAGTGATGTGCATACATAGTGAGTCGGTCACAATAACAGCCAATGTGTCATTTTGGGGGAGTTTTCGTAATGCTAATATAATCACTAATAAGTCTGCCTGAAATATGGGTGGGAAGTCAGGAAGGAGAAGGGAGTAAGACCATTGAATAGACCATTGATAGTAAGACACAAACCGCGCGGAGTTGTGTTACTTCGCTAGCCAATCACAGAAGCAAACAAAATCATTGTCATGCGGCCTTTTCAAAATGGCGTCGTACTTGATACCTCCGGAGCGTCTGCTGTTCTTGAAGAGTCTTTTCATCGACGGAAGCAATGAGGTGTGCAACAGACATGGACAAAGTGTATGGAGTCTGGACATTTCACTCTTCAAAAGTCTGCGGTGCCGTTCATTTCACTGCTGAGCCTCGTTTTAATCATGAAACTTCACTGCCAACTGAATAAAACTTGACAATAAATAGTTGCAGCAAAGCAAGCATGTTATTTCAGTTCAATAAAGAATTAGGCTTTGGACATTGTACCATAATAGGGGAGGAAAAAGGTATAAAATTACGCGCTAACAATTTTATTTTTGTGGTTACCAGCTTATTTGGGTAACAGGAAAAGTTTGAAGTACAAATTATTTGCAGCCTCCCGGAGGAACAGTGGCTGGCGGTTATGAGGGCGTGGGCGGGGCTTCACTGCAAACTTAATTTGTATCCGACTATAGTAGCGTTTTTTTAATTAGGTCTGGAAGAATTATAGAGAAATATATACTTGCAGAACCATCACAGTTCTTTTGGATCCCTCTCTTATACTCTACCAAGTGCCGCAACCAACTCGTATTGTTATTTGGGAAGTTAAGTTACGATGCGTGGCTGCCACTCCCGTACAACCGCGTAGAGTGCAGGATGCTGCGATTCTAGACGTACTACGCCCACCACCGGAAGCTTAGAAAGACACTTACATAAGCACAGCAGAGAAGTGGCTACGTCAGGCGGCTCGACTGATAACTGTAGAAGCGTCATTCAAAAAACACGGAATTGTTCTCCACTTCTGGCGGCGTTTTTTCTACTTCCTTTTTAAATAAAAAGATATTGATCTACAAATATTTTCATAAACAACGGTTAATTTGTTAATTTTCGCTTTTTCTTCCTGTTTGGCTGTTGCCTCGGTTGCCGACAATGTATTGCTTAGTAGATCGCTTAATTTCTCAACTGCTTGCGACTCTTGTTTCCAGTTGGCAATTTTGCACGAATACTGCTCTACAATTAGGCAAAAACCAGACGAGGTAACGGGATGACATTCATGTTGCTTGTGGGTTTAACGGTTATTGCAGGGTTTGATGATGGACGCTGTCTCGCATTTTTTTATTTTCCACCTTATCTAACCAACATCGCGGGTATATGGTTCCGATGATCTGTCAGCGTCGCGGCGAGCCGGCACTCGAGGAAGTAATGAAGCCAAAGGAAAAGTTAAATCAAATTGGCGTTTTATCCGGCCGCAACTCGTTCCACGTGCATACACACCAGCTGACTACGAACCGAATCCCTTTCCTGGTCCCTGGATCAGTCTAAACAAATAAGGTTGAACGAACAAAGCAACAGCGATGCGCGTGACCGTGGAAAACACGGTGAAAACTGAATGCATCTCGAGTTATTCGCGTCGGCACCGAATCCATGAGAAAACTGGCCTTCACACCACAGGAGATGCCGATAACTACCGCCATCCAAAAGGAGTGAAAAAGGCAGCAAAATGTTGACCGCTGAATAGCTGTCGAGTTTCAACATTGATTTGGCGGCGCTTTAGGAATGTGTGTGAGAAGTGGTGGCGTGGGCGGGGAGGGGGGGGGGGGGGTATGCGGCTTAATTTCGGGGGGGGGGGGGGCCCAGGCCCCCCCTTGGGTACGTGCCTGCTGAACATACATCTTATATATCATTAGTAAGGTATCCCTGCGTAGGCCAGAACGATGGTGGCTGAACCGGCGGAGCATAGCTACGGCACGTTCTGCCTTTGTTTTAAGATGTTCAGTGTGACTGCGCCAGGTGAGCTTGCCCTCGTAAATAACACCAAGGTACTTGACATGCGTCAACTTGAGGAATGATTTCCTGTCGGTATTGTAAAGATATATGCACATGTGCAGTTAACGGGAACACGAATATCGCACTATTTAACGACATATAACCCCTCTAGCCATGTCTCCAGCATTCCTAAGTAATTATGCAACGACTGGTGTAGTGAATGTATATTATTTGCGGATGTAAAAATGCGATATCGTCCGCATAAACATAAACATGTACTTCCGGAGGCAAAGGAATAGTACTTAGCAAAATGTTAAAGAATATAGGGGAAATAACGGCATCCTGTGGTACACCTCGAGTCTGCTTGTGTTTAGACGTCGAAATACCGTGTTGGTAACAATAAAACTCTGTATCCCTTATAAATTCATAGATCCAAGTGGTTAT
Organism: Dermacentor andersoni; assembly: GCF_023375885.2. Taxonomy (NCBI): domain Eukaryota; kingdom Metazoa; phylum Arthropoda; class Arachnida; order Ixodida; family Ixodidae; genus Dermacentor; species Dermacentor andersoni. Next base: position 17,165,523 of record NC_092814.1, read on the forward strand.
ATACTTCGGGAAATTCGTAGACTGAAGCTTATCGAATGGAATACGATATTCTACAGAGTCGTACGCTTTTGCTACACCTAGCGTCACCAAAGCTGCGTACTCTCGTTTGCGGCGAGCAAGTTTAATGCATGCGGCTCTCTACTCTCCTCCAGCGTTCCTAGAATCGACGCCGTAGTTGCCAATTGTTTGTTGACCAGCCTGCTCTTTCCCCACTTTTGCATTGAAGTCGCCCATTACTACAGTATACTGAGTTTGCACTTTTCTCATCGCTAATTCAACATCTTCATAAAACTAATTTACTTTATCATCATCGTGACTGGATGTTGGAGCGTAGGCTTGTACTACCTTCCACCATATGGAGTGGCCGGGGCGAAATCCAATCTGACAAGCACTGAGAAGGGTATCATCCTGCATAATTTTTTCATACGGCCGTGAACGCCTGTAATGGGACTGCAAAGCTCCTCATTGAGTTCACCAGCATAGTCGGCCTATGGTATGTGCGTAGGAAGGGGCATATGTTTGGAGGCCAGGGTGCTGAACATGGTCAGCAGGTCGGCTGCATGTTTTTGCAGCAGTTTATTCATCTGGTGTTTATTGTGCGTCCTAGACGGGGTGGGGTCGAGCAGGTGCCGGAGCAGTTGCCAGGTCTTTTTAGTGCTAAGATTACCATGTGCTCCTTCGCAAACCTGAGTCCATTGCTGTGCGCCAATTTGATAGCGTATTGTTGGATCTGAGAGTCTAATTTGGCGATTCTGATTCAGAGTTTGTGATTGTAACTTGCTGTTAGCCATTTCCTAAGTAAAGCTTGCTTCGCTTCCCACATGTGTAGGAGCTTGGAATCAATTGTGGCCAAGGGTGTGTCTAGCGGGTATCAGAGTTGTCGGACGCTCTCGCCGCTGCCACAATTTGTAGGAGTTGAAGGTCGTAGAGAGGAACTTGGGAGTGTTGCATCTGGGTCGCAAGCCCCAAGGGTAGCGTTGGCCTCGCGGCCTGGGGCACAACTGGAAGCATCCGAAGGTCCTGGCAAAGGATGAGTCGATTGCTAACAGAACAACTTGTTTATTATAGCATCGCAAAAGAGCGGCCGGTCAGGTCGACCGAAGTGGAGAGACGGGAGGGCACGTTACTCGACGGAAGAAATCGGAGCCTCCCTCGGCGTCCGTGGGCTGCTGCTCTTATACTCTCGGAGTTGAGGGCAAGAAGGAACGGCTCGGGATGAGGAGCACGTGACGGCGCCGCACGGACACGTTGAGACGAGAAGTGACGCATCCGCCGGGCCGGCGCCGGTCAGACCTCCTCGCTTCACCGTTGGGGAGCTCCTCTCCCCGGCTGCCGCGCTTTGACAAGCGTGGGCACCAACATGTACACACACACACACACACACACACAAACAAACACGAAGACACGTGGCATTGAAACATGCCTGGACGCGCTTGGGAGGAAGCGTTGCGGCAGCGCTGAACGGGCCAAAATGTCCGCCGCTTTGAACGAAGCCCCGGCGTCCGTTGCATCCGCGCCGGCTATACCGCGCGTCGGAGGCGAAACGTAACAGGAGGAACTAGGCGTACAGGGGTTATTTACAGTATTTACATTTTAAACAAGAGGTACATTCGACAGTCAAGCGTGGCTCCCAAATGGAGCACGCAAGACGAGCATACAGCACACAGCTTACGAGCACGATGACACATTGACGAGCACACCACGAGCACGATGACGAGCACAGACGAGCACACCCTAGCAGCGAAAAACCGCCGCTTATAAGCACTCCGTGCTCCCTAGATCCCTACGTGAGGGAAAAACGTCTGTTCACCGCCGATTCGCAGCGTCAGACGTCAACGCAGTACACCCGCCGGTTGTCCATTATCTTGAGTCTTGAAAGGCGCGTCGGTTCCCCGAGCTAACCCCCGCAGCGCGGCCGCCGGTTGCCCATTGTCTTACGCCTCTAAATTCCACAGCTGCCTTTCTCCTGTAGTCGCCACGAGTGTCAGTAGACTATGACGAATCCTGGGGCCCACGTACCGCAAAGCACCCTTTTGTTAGGGAAGCTCTTCTTGCTGCCGAGAGAGACCATGAAGACCCGGCAAATCAACCAACAATACGTTGGGTGCCAAACGTGGCCGGCGCACTCTAAAAATTTTCACACCCTTATGGGTGTAATACGGGTGTATTCATCTTTTCACCCTTGTAAACACCCTTGAAACACCCTTTTTTAATGGAAAAGGGTGTTCAACAAGAAAGCACCCTTGGAACACCCCAGTCTTTCTAATATACACCCTAATTATAAGGGAGTAAGTGAACAAGCTTACAGTATATGATAAATGAACATTGCCAGTTAAGGCGTTGATATTGGCTTTACATGAAACGCGCGCTACCTGCGCTTGAATCAGGTAGCTGGAATGATTAGATCGGGGCATCTAGGCAGCAGCGCGCTGGCTCCGAACAGCGGTCAAAAATGAAGTTTCCCACTAATGTTGATATCGAACGGATGCCACTAACGCGCAGACTTTGCATAGCCAGATATCTGCAAAAGGCTTGATATGATCAATGGCAAAATATTTACAATGCTATCACTGAATACTTAAAGGTGTGCAACCAGTTAGACTGGGAATTGTTAGGAGTGAGGGCTAACGGTAAATAGCTCACCAACTTACGGTTTGTAGATGACATTGGCATACTCAGCAAAGCTGCAGACTATTTGCAACAAACGTTTGAGGACCTTGGCGAAGAAAGTGTAAGAGTCTGATTGAGAGTTAGTATGCAGAAGAGAAAAGTAATGTTCCGCAGCCTGGCGAGAGAACGAATGTCATGGTCGGCAGTCAGCCTCTAGAACCTGCGCAGAAATACGTTTATTGAGGTTAATTACTCGCAGGGGCCTCTGATCAAGGAAATTAACAAAAATAAAAAATTAGCTGGAGAGCTTACGGCAGGCATTACTAAATCATGACCAGGGAGCTTACTGCTAATCATTGCTTTCTACCGTTACTAACGTATGGGGCCGAAACTTGGAAGTTACCAAAGAAGCTTGGGAAGACGTTGAGGACCGCGCAACGAGCGATGGAATGAAAATTATTAGGCATGACGATAATAGACTGGAGGACAGCGATGTGGATTAGAGAGCGAACGGGGATAGCTGATATTCTGGTTGACATTAAGAGGAAGAAGTCGTGCTTGGCAGACATTGCAATGCGTAAGGGAGAGAACTGCTGGTCTATTGGAGTTGCAGAATGGGTGCTAAGGGAAGGTAAGCACAGTTGAGGACGGCAGAGAATAATGTGGACGTGATGGAATTGGGAAACTTGAAGACACATGGAACCAGTTAGCACAAGACAGGGGTATTGGAGATCGCTGGAGAAGCTTTCGTTCTGCGATTGACGTCAAAATAAGCTGATGATGATGATGTGACGACATCCATGCCAGCTTCGCGGCATGTCATTCATGTTATGACATGCATGCGTGTCATGCACGTTCTGATAGCTCGATCTGCGTCGATTGCGGGGTGTGGGGGGGGGGGGGGGGGCTAGTAGCGGCGTAGCCAAGTGGGGCACGCTGGGCACTTGTAACGCTCACTAACAATAATTTTTTTGCTACTATGGCAATGGCCCCGCTCCTTCCCCCTCCACGGTCAATTGGGACCCCACCCCCCCTCACACGAAAAAAAATTTTCTGGCTACACCACAGTGGGGAGGGGGGGTGTAAGATTGCTCCAGACCCCTCCCCCTAACTTGTCAACGGAAACGGGGGAGGGTTGGGCCGCTGCCACCGGGCCGCAAGGCTTAGGCAGCCCAATTACCGGCTGCATTTCCCTTTGGACGTGAATACTGCTCTAATGTCATTACACTGTGGGATTCGTGGCGGTTCGAGGGCCCCCATGCGACAATAAAAAAAAAAAAAACACATACAGCCATCAGCAAGTCTTAGCTTGAGCAGATCTTTGGGAGCTGGGCGAGACTCTCATAAAAAAAGAAAGCTTGGCACCCCTCTTACATGCATTGTCAACTCTGGGTCACCGCTGACTGCACATTTCCGGTAAAAAAAATCACACAGGAACTCCTCTCGGATTTGTCTAAGTATGCGTAAGCATTGTGACTCTTCCTCATCCACACGCAGTCCATGTCGTTATCAATGTTATGAGACTTGATCCGACGAGTATAAGCGACAGCGCTGCGGCGACACGAGCTGCTGTGGTCGGCGGCGCCAAGTGAATGGCGCAAGCAAAGTACTGCAGGTGGCGGGGCCAGGTGCGCTGTGACGTTACGTTCGTTTTGAGCCGTTATCGCTCTTTAGCACTTCTCAACCGCGTCGAACCATTATCAACCGTTCTCCGGCGGCGGCGGCTGCTTGTGGCACGGCCGCGCGAACCGTATCTCGAAAGCGAACTGCAATTTGGACAGAGTGTGCCCACTGCTGAAAACTTCACGCGCTGTGTTCTCACCGTTTACTTCGCTTTGAAAACAGACGCGCGTACACCTATCTTGAAAGTGATCTGCGAAAAGAGCATAGTGCGGCATAAGCTGAGAGCTTCGTGAGCGCTGTGTTCTCGCCGCTTCAGTCGCGTTGAAGCGAGAGCTAGCACGAAGGTGAATTCACTCGCTGCTGCGGGTTCTATTTTGAAAGGTATCGTGCGGTACGGACTGACGGACGGATGGTTTTTATTTGTGGGTAATTATAGAAATGCTTACGTTATAAAAAAATGGCAGGGTTCGCGGATGTCGCGATAACAACCAACTCCGTCTTGATCGCCCCCTCCCCACCCCGGGAAAAGGGACACTACGCCTCTACCTCAGTTGAAGAAACGATGACGAAACGTTAACGACAAGAACGGCGATTTCTAACGCGTTGTCTTATGGCCTCCGAGATTTGCGCGCAAAGCTGGCGCGCGCGAACCTGGGGGGCCATAATTGGCTGCTTAATAGCATTAAAGGACAAAAAGATAATACCAAACGACACAGTAAAAATGCAAACAAAAAACTGATCTTCGCTATACTGTTTGGGGAAAAGAAATAAAAAATTAGACAGCCGCAACACACGCCACTAAAGCCACCACCGCCGGCATAACGCGGAACCAACAGTTGGCAATATTCATTCGCGCTTCATTGTCCGCTTCGTCTCCGCAACGAGAGCCGCCATCCTTTCGCGCCGGCCGTATTGTCATAGTTTTGTTTTTCTGCAAGTCCGCGCACGCAGCTCATCGGTAGCTGCACGGGTGCACGGCGTCGCATTGCGACCTGCGGCATTTTCTCGTGCTCGCGCAATCGGTGTGAAACATGTCGCATGTGAAATATTTGATAGAAGTGCCTCACGTCCAAGTCAAGCCGCCGTACGGGTGTATGGCTGTGTGCCCCGTTCTCGGAAGCGTCGACGGGTTTCCGGCATGCGGATTTCAGGTACGTGCAAATGCGTTTCGCCCTCCTATTGAGCTCCGGAGCAAAGCATACAATATTTCATGTGAAAGATGCAGTGCCCGTCATCATGGTGTGAATTTCGAGCGGCAAACGAGAACTGTGGCACTTAGAGCACACCGCGGCTGCTAAGTCAGCGTTGAAATTGTTTCACGTTACCGTAATATGTTGCTGTCTGTCTAATCTGCGGCTTGTGGACAGCTAGCCCATTGACTTTTGCTTGTGGCAGCGATAGGTATATAAATGGAAGCGGTGGTAATTTTCGAGAGCAGACAGTTGTTTCGCGCGATGTTTGGTCGTGTTCATGGCGTTATGAAAGCTAGAAAACTAACTGGCTTGATCGTGCTTAGTTCCAACTCTAAGGGGCGTAACGTTGGCGCTGTATATGTTTGTTTTCCGTGCCGCGAGTACCACTTTCATGCTTTTGTTGCATGAGAGTGGTAGCTGCTGCATGCCGTCTGGGCAGAATACAATAGAAGCAATTTCCTCACTTTCATACGTATGCAATGTGACGTAAAAATTTCCAGCGTCTTATTCGGAGCGTAAATGTCCAGTATAGTTTAGTAAGAAACTCAAATTCTGTCTTAGCTTAGTAGGCGTGAAACAAGTGAAACTCTCATTCCTTTTTGAATTGTTCGCCCAAGCCGCACCGCCAGCAGATGCGTCATCGGGTAATTGACAGTAGCTTCGCTACGTGAGTTGTTTTATGCGCCAATATTGCCCGGTTAAGTATCCTGTTAATTTATGCCGACGCTCGTTCATCTTCTTGATTTTAAGCGATTACTATCCCCGAGTACCGGACGATGCCAAACTTGTTGTGAGGTGTAGCAAATGCGGGAAATTCAAAGTGGCGTGGCTGCAAGTTCCTGTTTTTACGTTTCTTGCATTCAAAGCCAACAGACACAGTATCACTGATTTATTTCCATTTCTGCTGTATTTGATCAATCTAATGTGACAACTGCATTTGCTCTTTAATGTTCTCCATTTATGTGTATTCAGCTTGGCTGCCAGAAAATGCTTGAATTTTTTTCAGTATCCAAGTGACGAAATATTTCACTTACGGCCGTGTGTGAAACACGCAAGATGACAAAACTGATAGCAAAATGATGAGATGTTTCTTTTATAGCGTTTGGACTCGACTTTTGGTGAAGATGTCGATCGACCTTGGGCCTGGTGACAGCACACCCGACATGGCCAAAGTGCAGCCTATCAGTTGAGTGCCCCCGAATGGACCATCAACATCGGAAAATGAAACAGAGACAGGTAGGGGCAATTTTTACTTTGGAACAGAATACTGACAGCTGCCTCTTTTTTTAAGAACTAAATAACATATTTACAAACCCATCCTTTCTCTTTGTGCAGCCTACATAGAATTGTTCTTTGCTTGTTATACAGATCTTCAGAAAGCAGTTCTTCTGAACCCTTTCTGCATGCACAAATAAATAAAGAGGAGTGCACTTTCTGAAGAAATTGATGCACTGAAATGTGCGTTCGACACACAATGAGATGCAAAATAACCAATAACATTAAAGCGGTAAAAAAAAACAAGGTTGAAACATGTTCTAACATCATAACCCGCCTTGGCATACGGATCTAAATATAACAGCAACAGAGGTGCATGCAGAGAAGTGTTTGTAAATGTTTGCAAGATATGTACGTTGTCTAAGAAATTGTTTTTATTTACTCGGAGCTTCTTGGTGCCGTGGCAGTGCAGTAAAAGCTCAAAATGATGCCCCTGCTCCTAATAAAGCACCTTTAGATTTTAAAATTAAATTATGGGCTTTTACATTCCAAAGTCACAACCTGAAGTTTTGGGAACCTGGCCTTCTTTAATGTACACCCGAATCTAAGTGCATAAGCGTTACTGCATTTTACCCCCATTGGAGGGCAGCTGCCATGGCCTACATTGAAGTTAGGACCAGCATGACTGAGCAGCATGGCATCATAGTAAGTGGGCTATAACACCAGGTCAAAATGAGAAATACTGCTTAGAACTACCAACTTCTTGGCTCACAAGCACTTTGCACTAAGTTAAAGGAGTATGGAGTACTGACAGCGACCACTTATGTACCAATTTCTTTTTAGGCTGACTCTGTTATTAGGGCCAGCTCAAAACACGCACCATGTATAGCTGGATTTGGACATGAAAATGGAGTCAATTCATGTCGCCGAAAATGGAGGTGGCAGTCACACTATTTCATGCATTTTGCCTAAAACATAGTCAATAATAATTTCTAAAATATTCTTTTCAAAATTTTTTTCAAGCATGAAAGGAGGAGCCAAATGGTGTTGAGGTGCACGAGTGGTTAGTTGCATGGCACTTTTCGCATGTATTCACTGGCTTCCTTCAAGCTTGAAAAAAAAAAACTTGTTGCACCTATTGGGCAGTAGAAAGCTGGATTGGTAATTTTTCAGGAGGCTCTACAATTTTTGCACTGACACTCTTGCTTTGAATATAATATTTGAGCAGTTAAATAATCGTTAATAACTAATTACCTAATTAGGAAAATTGCAAGAATTGGTTTCACTTCCTCAAAACAATGGCAAACGACATTACCTTGGTGCTGTCCAGCTACGTGGCACTTGTACATATTTAAAGCTTGCACATGTCAGACAGACCACCTGGTAATTACAAGGCATATATAGCAGTGGCTAAGTTGTGTGAGTCAGCCATGTGTAGCGAATCATGCGAAACGGCCATGTTTCTTTGACTTAAGGGCATGGTAAGATTTACATGCTCGACACCTTGTATCAGTGGGTTCTAGGCCTGTTCGTAGTTTAGCTGCTACATAAACAATATTTCTCCACGTGTAAGCTCATATGCATCTTTCAAGTATATTCCCTCATGTGTCCAAAATAAACCATCCTCGCGCTTCCTTCATTATGTCTTCATCTGTTGCTGTGCTAAATTTTTAACATGCAACTGCACAAATTTTCATCTAGTTTTCATATTTCCTCGTTGTTTGGTGGCTTTATTTCTGAACTAGTTGTTTTCGTTAAACCCTGTTGCACACAGCAGTACACAGCATTTCTGCCTAGAGTGGGAATTTTTTTTTTCAGATTGACATTAATACACCTTGCCTGGGCAATGTAAGGCATTCTACATAACACGGCCCTGCAATAATGTTTTATATTGCATTCCAGCATCATGCAAAAGCTGTTTACTTACCAGATTAGAATATGTATAAGTGTTGGAAGTAACAGAACTGGAAGAAGCCAGCAGATAATGAGGCCAAGGAAAGCATACAGGAACATGTTTTAAGTTTTTTATATGAAGTATAGAAATGATAAATTCTAGGTAAATGAAAGTGGATTAAAAGATATCCACCTGTGGGTGAGGAACGGACCCATAACCTTCACATTACGCATGTGATATACTAACCACTGTGGTACTACGGCCGTGTTAGAGCGTCGACAATCTGAGGGGCCATTGTGGACGGTTGAATGCTGCCTCGGTGGCACAGTGGTTAGTGCATCGCATGCCTAATGCAAATGCTGTAGGTTCGTTCTCCCCCATGCCTGTTTTTACCGTTTTCATTTCCCTTTATCATTTCTACATTTAAACAGAAAATTACAAATAAGTTTCCATGTGCCTTCCCTGGCATCTTCCAGCTGTGATTCAGAAAAAGTTTGACCTCCGGATAAGGATCTAAGCAGAGAGGATGCTGTTGCATGGCGACAACTGCAGACGGGTACTTTCCCGAATCTAAACCTTCTGAATAAAATTTTCCCGACGCAATATGAGGCTAAGTCCCCATGGTGCGGAGAGAAACCAGATCTGTACCACATATCATGGGCCTGTCAAAATATTGAGTCCCCAACTATCTATAAAATTAAAAACCCGAGTGCGGAACAGTGGGAGAGTATGCTTTCCAGCGTAAGCTTGAATGGCCAAAAGCGCCTAGTAGAGCGAGCTCGCGGGTTGGCCATACTCAGTGGATCCTTGGACTAGGGCACCAACCCTGTGATTGCAGACTGAAGAATCCATCAGAAGATGGAAGAGGCCATCTGAAGCCGCGAAGATCTCTTTTCTAGAGCCCAATAAATGTTTTCCGATCCGATCCGACCCTCAGTATCCTTTCTTCTCATTTGGAAGAACAGGAGCTTCATTTTAAAAATAATGAGTTCACTTTGTTCAGCATCTCAATGTGGTCTCAAATCTTATCACAGCATGTGTATTACTAAGTGAAGTTTTTGTTAAGATGATGATATAGCATGGGACCTAATTAGTAGCCTTTGTGTTCAGATATATGACTAGTCTAATAAATAGGAGGATTTTAAGAAGCACTTCTAACATGGTCTGATCATGTGTTTAAAAAAACTAATCTAGCATGATTTCAGGTATAACTGTTGCCCCTGAAAAATATTTGGATCATCTGCATTGGTATTGTTTTTAGAGAGCACCAATACTGCTTTGGTTGAAGTAGCCTCGTGGAACATGAAGCATCGCTTCTTGCTGAGTCAACGAAATATCGCATATCTGAGGTGCATGTGTCATATGCTCGAATGCTGTTTAAAAGCTGCTAATAAGAAAATTACTTCACTTGCCTTCCAGAGATTGCTTCAGTAGTCTATGCTACTCGATCATAAACAATTTACCAGAGTGAACATTCATCACAGTTGGCTTTGCAATGTTTATGCTAAATACCACAATTGCCTACTAGACATGTGACTGCACTAAAACTTGGAATTAATGACCAGTAAGATTTATGGGACAGCAAAATTTGTGTTTATTACTCCAGAACAAAATGCCAGGCACTTCGGTTATTTCTGCCATAGAGTTTCTTACAGTAATTACTAGAGGGAATTCTGACGCTCCAGTCGTACCACCATGGGAATGATGGGAAGCACATGGATTTGTCTGATATTCGTGCTTGTGAATTCAGACGTTCTTGTGGCTTCGTATATTATACGCTATATAAATCTTATTGTCGTAAATTTCAGCGCAGTCTATACTCTTCGAAGTGCAGAAGACGGCGCCAACACGCACAATTGCTATTAATTGCAACGATTGAGCTTGTCCAGCTGGCCAAATCGAAAGGCGCCAAGCGTCTCAAGGCACTGGTATGCCCGCGATAACTTCATCAGGGCGTTGCACTCGCTTGTCGTTACATGCCTCCGTGGCTTAATGGTTTCAATATCAGACTTCTGCTCTAGGGTTCCTGTGTTTGAATCCTGTCGTCGGACGATTTTAATGTTTATTTATTTATTACACAGTATATTGTTGAAAATGACTAGTTTACAAAGTCACAAAGCCGCTTGAAGCCAAACAGACGAAGTTTAGGCAAATCCATGTACTTCCCATAATTTCCATGCTGGTACAGCCGTTCTTGTTTGATATCCTGTAGACACTAATGTCAGAGTTCCCTCTAGTAATTATTGTATGAAACTGATTTCTGCACCTCACTCTTGCAGAAGCGGCACCACACCTGCTGCGTAAACATGCACTACCTTTCGTCCAAGTGCAGGGAATGCTGTGAACTCGCCCTGTACAAAGCCTGCACTAAGTAAAACAAATCACAACGTGCAGTTGCTGTCACGTTGAACTGGTGGAATGAGTATTGAAATGCAGCACCTCCTGAACTAGTTGAGGAAGTGCAGGTTAATCAAGTGGAGATTATATAGTAACAGAAGTTGAATGATTCTGCATTACATTCACGAAATATACTTCATGATACTTTTCCATTTATTTCCTCAGTTATTAAGAATCCATTTTGCATTGTTGGACAAAACTACAGAATGCCAAAATATTTTCTAGCATTCACTGGTAGCAAACATGTCAAAACTTGTTCTAGTTTCTGGATTGCCGCTTCAACCGTTAACCCCCTAGTTAATTCCGGAAAAATGTACAAAATTTTCCAAATTTTTTACGTACTCAATTTTTCGGTGTCATTCTCATTCTAAAAATAATTACTTCATTGGTCTCTGGTTAGAAATAACGAAAAATAAGAGCTGCTCTTGAGGGCAGCTTTCCATCAATGCCGACTGTAACTCATCTTTGACAATAACAGCAGCATAACATCGGGCAGAAAGAGTGCGACTCGTCATTGGCGATATTGGTACTACCTGCAGTCACTAGTACAGCTTGGGATCAAGGGTTAAAGGTTGCGACTTCGCTGCTGCCCAATTTTAATTCTGCAGCTGTTATACTTGGGTGTATCGTGTGTATGTACGTGTGCATGCATTAAAATGACTTCACGCTAGAGCAAAGCAACTGTAGCGCAGAGAGGCATTAGTCATCTTTATATATTTGCTTTGTAAAGATGCGCTACGTTTATCTTTTGCAATATAGACTTGGTGCTCTTTGGCCAAAGATGACCTTGTGCTACTAAAACCTATCAATTAGCTTTTTGCAGTAGCAGGTGCTTATTCCTTTTTCGGGATTGGTGTGTGAGTTTTAATTTGTTTTTCTTGAACTGTGCAATTTCCACTCAGAGGACTGCATGTCATCTGAGGTGTTCCTTTTTCAATCAAGAATGTTGAGGTTGTGTTTGTGAAACTCGATTTCTTGCCTCAAACGAGCTTTTACAAACTGACCAAGCTGATAATTCTACCTGCTTATATATGAAATATGTTGCGGTTATGAACCCTCATAATGAATGACACATAGTATAAAAATTTTATCTATTAAAACAATTTAATGAAATTTTTCATGTTTTTCGCGTTCGTGTTCACTTCTCTACTCTCGTGTCCTGTCTGCATGCCTCACCTCTTTTTTACCACAATGCAGGGGGAAAAGGTTCCGGTAACACCATGCATTCAGTATGGTGGCCCAGACGTGTATGCAAGCAATCTCCTTCATGTGGACCAAGAACTACTCTGCAGTGTCTCGCAGACTCATGCGAAGCCCTCAACATTCTCGTCTCAGTGGAATGGCTGCTCATCTATCTGCGTGTCCATCACCAAGACGGCCAGTTGTAAAGCTCCTGTACCCGCTTAAGAAAGCTTAATGATCTTTTTATTTAGTTTTCATGGTTGGCCGTAGAATCTTAACATTTTTGATGTTTATAACATTTTTACCTGGCACAAAGTGGTGCAATAACTTTAAACCAGTGTAATGTATTTAAGTGATGCTATCTGGTTTTGTTAGTGTTTAAGAAATTTGTATGTCTGATGAGGTAACAGCATTTGAATTTGTCATCGTGGCTCGTTTCAATGAGCTGCTAGGAAAAAAGTCGCAAAACTTATCACATGCCAGTTGTAGCATTTTTGTTTTCATGACTATAGTATACACGTTTCAAAAGATGGAAAGTGGGGAAAAAAACCTGAAGAACATAATCATCCTAGGATTGTCATGTCCTTACAACTCTGCAATGATAATGCCTCATACATCTTGGGAGCACATTGGTCACAATGCCTACAGGTATACTTGATAAGAGAATAGCTTGCACCCAGATTTGCCACACAGTTGATGGCTGATGGCTTTTGTTTGTCGTCTTCATGTTACTACTATGTATTCAATATTCATTTAGATGTAAAGGACACTAGAGGCACTGAAGTACCAAATGGCACTTGCATTTCAGGGGACAAAGTGCCCAGCATGCCTGTCACAAAACGTGTTCTAGGGGCTACCTTGCCTCTATAGGTAAATGGATACCAGATGCTCTGTGTACAGTGTAATCGGTGTACTTGTCTGGAGTGCTTGAAAGATGTGCTACGGGCTGTACTGGGACTGTCTGAAGATAATGCATGGTTGTAGAAAGCCTGCAGCTGAGCATCTGCCACCATACTGAAGGAACTGTCCTAATTTTGTTGATGTTGAAATGTAGGAGCTGCAATGAATAGTTGTGAATGTGGCAGTGCTGCAAACTAAAGCACAAATTACACACCTCGACTCACACAGTGCACTCTGAAAGTTTTGCTACGTGGTATCTGTGTTTGCTGCCTGACCTTATGGCACGTTTACGAGCAATCGCAGGTGATTGCAGCTGCTGAGGCTTTATCAACTGGCAAGTTGAAAAAATAATGCTGTGCCACCAGTGTGGCTGCACATTCCAAGATGCAAGCTATCTTGAACCAGGTGTTTGGTAGACAGTACCTGTGCAGCCAAAACATGGTGTTATAGGCAACTACGTTCACAACTGCCCACAAGTGTGCTGTCGGAACAGAAAGTTGAGAACAAGCAGCATTTTTACCAGGGTTCAGACATTAGTGCAAGTCATTCTTTCACCAAGGCTGGTAATCATGCATATGTAATGAGAACAGGGCATTTGTTACACACAAGGGGTCATGTGGCAAGTTTAATTAGATCAGTAATCAATGAGATGGAATTATAAAAAGTGTACCTTTCGTTCCTCAGTGGTCTCTTGGAGAGATGACCATTTCCGGCAGTTTAGTTTTGCCTTCTTATGTCTAGATTTGGTGTGCATATTGCAACTATAACTAACAGTCAGTGCTCTGTCCTGCCCAGTTTTTATGCTGCTTTTGTGATATTTGCATTATATTGCAGTTCAGCTGCAAAATATTGTCTATAGTATTATATATTGTCTATGCAAGTATATGTCTTTACTATTACTAGTTTTCATGTTCAACTTTTGTGCAGTGCTCACTAGTTATTACTAGCCATGTTTTGTTCACACATGCTCTTGGATTGTTGCGCGAAGTGACACGGACACAGACTACAAGCAGACAGGACGAGCGCAAACTCTCAACTAAATATTTCTTGAAACGAAGAACATATATATATATATATAAAGTGATTGCAGAAAACCGCAGCATAAGAACATGACAAGGTATGAAGAAATCAGTTAAACATATCAGGAAGTAGGGAAGTCAAAAAAGGAAACAACAAAAAGACACTACTTCACATTAACACACGTGTTGTGAAGATACTGAAATTCGCATTCTAACAGACAAAGATGCATGGCTAATGCAAGTCTCTCCTAATCTTTTAATGTGGAATGCCTTGATTATTTCCCGTGTGGTTTGACATTTGTCTCGAAAGAATTTTTGTGTTTTCAAACAAAGGTTTACAACCGCAATTGAAACAATGTGATGCTAGATGTGAAGCATTAGGGTTGTAAAGTGAATGTTTGTTTTCTTTTAGTCTAATATTAATGCACCTGCCGCTCTGTACAATGTAAGTCTTCCCTCACTTGAGAGGATACTGATAAACTATACCAGTGTTACAAGGCACAAAAAGGGACACATGTCTAACGCCGCAATTATCTTTTCTGTTTTGCCACCCTGTTCAAGTTTCCTATTTATCATAGGCACATGATAGACAACTTGCGGGGCCGAGAAAACTTTATCCACATCATATGTACTGGCCACGTTCCATAAACCATCTGATAATCTATCTATATAGGGCACCACAGCAAACCTTCTTTTTCTGTTTTTCTTGTTTCTTAGCCTGGCCTTTTACCCACTTTAAAAGCTTTTTGCAGGTTAGTGATAATAAATGCACAGGATAACTAGCCTTTTCGAGCCTATTTGTTGTGAAAAACTGTTTCATATTGTGTGGACATGACTAGCTTACTCAGCTCTTTAGTTTGCCATTACTAATGTCCACACAATATGAAACAAAGTTTTTCACAACAAATAGATAGAGAGGTATTCCACATTAGAAGATTGGGAGAGACTTACATTAGCCATGCATCTTTGTCTCTGTTAGGATGCGAATTTCAGTATCTTCAGAACACGTGTGTTAATCTGAAGTAGTCTTTTTGTTGTTTCCTTTTTTACTTCCTTACTTCCTGATATGTTTAACTGATGTCTTCATACCTTGTCATGTTCTTACGCTGCGGTTTTTTGCAGTCACCTATATATATATGTTCTTCGTTTCAATAAAAATTTAGTTGAGAGTTAGCGCTCATCCTGGTCTGCTTCTAGTGTGTGTACGTGTCACTTCGCGCTACAATCCAAGATCATGTTACCGTACCAACTCGCCCAACTTTCTATCCTTGTGTTAACATAGACACACTCAGACTTGTTCTTACTTATGTGACCGGTTATTTTTGTGCTTTATAATAAGATGCAGTGCTTTTCGAATGAAAACATGTGATAGTTCGTAGTGAGATTATCTAAAAAAACTTTTCTGCTTAAAATTTATTTGAACAAGCCTGTGCCATTATTCGGTGCTTATGTCTTTGTATTGGTATGGTTTTACTCCTTATCTTCCTTTTTACTTTTAAAACGTGCAAACATTATTATGTAAGCATTTCTCTTTAACTAAAGAATAAATACTTTTCTTATGGCATTTCGTCACAAATTTTACAATGATTTTGTTCAATTAGGTAAGCTTAGACTAGCTGATTATTATTCTGATAGCTTAACTTACTATGCCTGTGGGATATTCAATGCAAGCACATAGTGAAAAATAAACTAAATTGTTGGGTATAAGCAGGTCACTGGCAGTAAATGGAGCATACATATATTTCAGGAGACAGTGCATGCTTATATATTGAACAGCATGCTCAGCTACACATGCTGTTTTGTTCGTGATTGCTGAAACAATATTCGAAGTGGAAGCGCTTTGTTGCACTTTGTTCTTTGGCTTTCAGTGCTA